>NW_022589728.1:31241529-31613320 GCF_004348235.1 Phoca vitulina
CAATGGTAAGTGGGATGGATTCCCTGATTTCTCTTTTTTCTGCCTCCGTACTCTTACTGTATAGAAATGCAACTGATTTCTGTGCATTGATTTTATATCCTGCCACTTTGCTGAATTCCTGTATGAATTCTAGCAATTTTGGGGTGGAATCTTTTGGGTTTCATACATAGAGTGTCATGTCATCGACAAAGAGTGAGAGTTTGACTTCTTCTTTGCCTATTTGGATGCCTTTTATTTCTTTTTGTTGTCTGATTGCTGAGGCTAGGCCTTCCAGTACTACGTTGAACAACAGTGGCGAGAGTGGACATCCCTGTCGTATTCCCAACCTTACAGGAAAAGCTCTCAGTTTTTCCCCATTGAGAATGATATTTGCTGTGGGCTTTTCATATACAGCTTTTATGATATTGAGGTATGTTCCCTCGATCCCTACAGTGTGGAGAGTTTTAATCATGAAAGGGTGCTGTACTTTCTCAAATGCTTTTTCTGCAACTATTGAGAGGATCATATGATTTTTGTCCTTTCTTTTATTAATGTGGTGTATCACGTTGATTGATTTGTGGATGTTGAATTACTCCTGTAGCCCGGGAATAAATCCCACTTGGTTGTGGTGAATAATCCTTTTAATGTACTGTTGGATCTTATTAGCTAATATCTTGGAGAATTTTTGCATCCATTTTCATCAGAGATATTGGTATGTAATTCTCCTTTTTGGTGGGGTCTTTGTCTGGTTTTGGGATCAAATTGGAAAACTAATCTTTACAAATTTACTGGAATGACAATGCTTAAGGCTAACACAAAAATCCAATTAAATAACTCTTGGCCATTTTTTCCCTAACTTCTTTAAATGTTGCAAATCTTTTAGCAAGAAAAAGTGAGCCTGCAAGCAAAGAAGTGAATATAAAAGGGCAACAGAGAATTATTATATACTCTTCTAATAAATGATCATCCCCCTAGTAACATGGCTGCCTTACCTCCTTGAATTTTATGCATCCACACCGGCCCCTTTCTTTTAGTGGATTAAGTAAGTGGGCAGGCAACCAGAGAACAGGCAGCTCTAGCTAGAAGTCAAATCCATTAGTGTGAATGCCCAAAGATTCATAAATATGATGTTAATGTGTTTTAAAGAGATTTCATCTGTGTTTTACACAGGTGTCTTCAGGGTTGAGACTGTACAGATTAGAAAAGATATAACAATATATACTAGAAATTTCTTTGCTTGTCAACTCTACTATCATTTTTTGACTGGAAATACCCTTGGCCCCATCTGTACTTTTTCCAAAGAGCCATGTATTCCCTAAAACACTAGTTTTCTCTCATTGTCATAGCAATTATTTTAAGTAGTTTATGAACTTTAATAATGGCACCTTACTTTTACAGAGAACATTTCCTTTCCTTCTAAATTAGTAATAAATATATATATATCTTGAATGTATTGAAATGTCTTTAGAGCTTTGTTTTGAAGGATTCTCATTCTGTATCTGGATATGTAATTTTGAACAATGATTTCTCTAAGCTGCTCTACTGGCTGTATGTCTTAGAAATGCAGCGAGTTTCCTGGTACATCAATTTGTGTTAGCTATGCAGTACAGATTTGCAGCAGCATAATTCAGACTGACTTCTCCAAATAATACTTCTTCTGACAACACTTTTAAAGTGGCAAGATAGCTTGGAAAAGTACAGAATTGTCTTGAGATATCACATCCCCCAGCAGAATTCAAAACACTGCTGCAAAACTGACAAAATAGAACCTAAATTGTAATGTGATATAGTAAAGCAGCTGATAGATTGCACCCTGCACCAAAAATTGCTAACTCAGTGCCCAACAGAAAAACCAAAGAGCTGTAGGAATAGTAAGAGAAGTCTTAACTCTATGGTCCAAAAAATAGCCAAATGAATATGACATAAGTACACAGTATTTTCCAACTTGCTTAGATACATAATGGACCTCTTTTTAAAATTACAAAGGTGACACGGAACATTGGAGAAGGTGTGTGGATTACCAGTTGAAACTCTGGAAATGCTTTTTAAAATATTTGCCATTTGTTTAATATGTTGGACAGTGCTAAGTGAAGCTTAAGGGAAAAGTGGTTTTGGTGTGTGAGTATTTAAATGTTGTTTTTACTGTTAGTTGAAGCCTATAGAGAATTTACATCGTGACTAAAATTCTCATGCTTTATTTTATAAATAACTTTTTTTCA
This sequence comes from Phoca vitulina, assembly GCF_004348235.1. NCBI lineage: Eukaryota > Metazoa > Chordata > Mammalia > Carnivora > Phocidae > Phoca > Phoca vitulina. Next base: position 31,243,728 of record NW_022589728.1, read on the forward strand.
GTTAAGAATGCTCATGATATAAGATATTAATGTATCAGAGTCTTTTAAAAGACAATTTGAGACTTTGTATGATTAGAGAATGATTACATTTTTGGATGATTTGGGGAAATACAGTGCCATGAGATGGCACATCCTAAATACATGTTTTTGTCCTTCAGCTCACTTCATATTTACTATAATATGACACTCTACATATAAAGGCTTAATTTGAATTTCACTCAATAATGCTCTTTATCTAGTTATTATTGACAAATATTTTATTGCTATGCAACTGAAAATGCTTTGGTTGCTGATGTAGACATACTTTAAGATGGATGTGACCATAGTTGCTAAAAATAATGCTAGACACATAGTAGATCTTTAATATTGTTGATTGAGCCATTGATTAGTTTCTTAAATCAGGACATAGAAAAGAATTAAAGTGAATTGTGAATCCCCAGAGGCTTTTCTTATCTTGTAGAAGAGGCTAGTGACCTTTACATCTCCCATTCTCATCTGTATTTCTTGTAGTTTTGAAAGTGGGTATTGACCACTGCCCTTAAATTCCATCTTACATAGGGACAATCAGAGGGATGAGAACTCTACTTTTATAAAAGGCTATTGACAATAACTCTTCTGCTTCCATCTAAAATAAAGGCTTTATCCTACCTTCTTCTGTTGCCCTCAAACAAGAACATCTTAAAAATCTGGTTATCACTATATAGCCAAATGATTTCTTTTATATTTTTATTTAAAGCACATGATCTCATACTTTGAACAATGAATGGTGAGGAGTCTTTATTTCTATCAAGAGTAACTTTAGCATTGAAAGGAAAAAACTCAACTTCAAGAAGAAAATTATGTTTTTGCTAACAGAGAATTAAATATTCTTACTTCTGTACCTTTAGCTTTCAGAATAGAGAACTTTCCATATTTTCCAGGATACACATTGTTTGTCTTACATTGCAAAAGAAAAAAAAGTATAAGCGGTATAGTCAACAAAATAAATAAAAATTTATAAACAACAAAAGGAAATAGTCAAAGCAAAGGAATACCCACATTGTCAAGGTAAAATAATTCCTGAGTTGTGGCTTTTTTTTCACTATTAATATGGTATGCTCCTTCCCCCCAGCTGGAGGCATAAAAGGGATTAGGACTCTCAGGTGTCCACTGAGCTGGTTGAACAATAGGTAAAACTAGGTTCAGTGCTGTCCTGCAAACTGGAAATTACCTTCTCATGCTTTAGATTTAAATTTGTAGTAATGATGGACAGTATAGGTATATAATATTTTCTTAATGTGTTGCTAATATAAATAAAATCAGCAAATAGGAATTATGCTGAATTTAAGTCTCACTGAGCCTCACTGAAACTCCCCATGGCCTTTTGTAAGCAAAGTTGACTATACATATCTGCAGGTTTGCTCTTTGCCATTGAATGGTTCTTTCCTTTTTCTTTCTCCCTACTTTTTGTCTTAAGGTCCATCATTCCCTCCAAAGCTTATTCATGTAAGTAGAGACTCTGCAGCATAATGAACATTTGCTTAAATCTGTAGGATATACCGTATGAAAGGAAAAATATTATGAAATATTTGTAAAATTATGTTTTGGTGAAGTCGTGCAAATATCAGTGTCTTCCTAAAGTAGTCCAATTTTCTACGTATCGCACTGAGAAACTAGAGACATAGTTATTTGACATTTTCCCCAGATGACCACTTTATTATAAACTGTGTAAAACTTCACAGACTTACTTGCTGCGTAGACATGTAAGTCGATAGATATTGAATTTTACCTGGGGCACATCAGTTATTAAGAGATGTTGAATAGCATGGGTTAATTTCAACTGGTCTGGATTGATCGCATGCTGATCTCCAGATCTACCTGAAGCCTGATGGTGACCCTTGCCCAAGGCTATAGGATATACCAACTGGAGGTAAATGATGTTCTGTAATCATGAATTTGTGAGTTGTTTTGGAGGCAGGATGTATTCATGTGGCAGCATTGTTTGGTAATAACAACAGGATTGGTGCCTGGTTTTGGTAGAACTATTGTTAAGGCTGGCACTGAGGTAACTGTGTGACCAGTTTACTATAAGAGACTTTGGGTTTGCTGATAATGGAGAGCTTCAAGACCTAGAAATAAAATATTCCTGTGTAACCGGTAGTGGGAGGAGAAAGAAGTCAACACTTGACATCTCTAGACCACTTTCAATGCATGTCCTTTAAAACAGCTGTTGCTGTTTTATTTCCTTTGCTTCTAATTTAGCTCTTGTGTGAATAAAAACTGTTTGAGGCCTGTGAATCCTTCCAGTAATCCAACACTTAAGGCAATTAATGCATAATTAATGCAGACATAAACAGGGAAGTCCAGTAAATATCAAATATGAAAAAAGCAGCAGAGTATCATTGAAGTGAACCAATAATATGATTAAAGAAACTCAGTAGTGTGGATTGGTTTAGGTGTGCTTAAAAGCATATGGATATTAACTGAGGTATGTAAATCAAGGAGAGAAAATTAATTAGTAAAAGAAAAAGAGGTGTTATTTGCAACATTATACTAGAAACCTGGAAAGGAAAAACTTGGTTGGATATCTTGGCAATGTGTATATATGCAACTTACTGAATAGTTTCATTTCTGGAATGAAACTAAGAGGTGTTCTGGATTAACAGTAGGCTTTCTAGAACGGTTTAAAAGCAAATTTGAGTATGAATTTCCCTTATAATCCAAATTGTTGTTTTAGTCTAAAAGCTATTATATTTTATGAAATATTAGTTTTTACTCTATTGAGAGGACATTTTCTTTTTGCTTTTAGTCCATTAATATAAATTATATTGATAGTTTCCTTAATACATCTATCCTTGCATTTCTGTAATAAATTCTTCTTGACTTTTCTCTAATTTATAATTATATAAATTTATTATAATTATATAATGGATTGCTAGTATTATTAACTCATATTTAAGCTAAGTATACACACCTTTTTACTTTATTTTCATATATGAATTGTGCCTTTAACATATTTCATTTCATATACTCTCAATATGTGATTTTGAAACCAAGGTTTTAGTGGGTGCTAAAAATGAAATGGAGGTACTTTCCTTTTTTCTTATTTTATTATAAAATATGTAAGATAGAGATATCATGGGTTTTGAAAATTTGAACAGATTGATTACTAAATCTGCCTAGTGAAGATGTTTTTTAAAAAAGATTTGTTTATTTATTTGAGAGAGACAGAAAGCACAAGTGGGAGGGGCAGAGGGAGAGGGAGAAAGAATCTCAAGCAGACTCCACACTGAGCGCAGTCCGTCGGTGTCAGGGCTCGATCACACGACCCTGCGATCATGACCTGTGCCAAAACCAAGAGTCAGATGCTTAACCTACTTTGTCACCCAGGCGCCCCTGGTGTGGTCGTTTTTAAAATAGTGCTTGCATGTTTTCAATAATTTTCCCATTCAGTGTTGACATCTGATTCCCAACCTATGATTCTGGGTTATGTGTTTGACTCATTTGCAACCAATAGAACGCTGTATTCATGACGTTAGGTGACTTTATTATTTTTTTTAAGATTTTTTTTTTATTTATTCATTTGACAGAGATACAGACAGAGAGAGCATGAGCAGGGGGAGAGGCAGAGGGAGAGGGAGAAGCAGGCTCCCCGCTGAGCCAGAAGCCCAATGAGAGGCTCAATCCCAGGACCCCAGGATCATGACCTGAGCCAAAGGCAGATGCTTAACCAACTGAGCCACCCAGGCACCCCGACGCTAGGCAACTTTAAAGGTGAGAAAAAGGACAGGAACTTGTCATATAGTACTCTTTAACTTCTCACTGTAGTGAAATCTAGTCACCATGCAAAAACTTCCAATTATCCTAAAAGCCATAAGTTGTAGCAGCCTCATATTGGAGTTTCAATTGATATTTCCAGCTGATTCCAGCTTTTCAGTCATCCTTTTCAAACAGTAAACATGTGAGTGATGACATCTTAAACCCTTCAGACCAACGCATCCAGCACCCAAGTAAGAGTCAACTCCATGAAGAAAAAAATAAGCACTTACTTGAGCCCTGTTCATATCCTTGATTCACAGAATCCCTGAGTTAAAATAAAATGGTTGTTTTAAACCACTAAGTTTGGGATAGTCTAATATGCAGCAAAAGATATACTGAACATATTTTGTTACTGGAAGTGGGCCACTGACACAACAAAAACCTGAAAATATGTGATACTGGTTTGATTCTAAGCAGTGAGTAAGAAGCTGAAAGGTCTTAGAAGAGAATTTTAGAAGAAACTTGACTGTTTTCAAGGTATCTCCTGGTGAAACCTTAAAGAAATTTGGAAGCTGAAGGAAAAGAAACAGTGCTAAGTAGTGGCAGAATATTCAACATTTTCACCTGTGATACCGTGAAAAATAGAAAATATACCTAATGTACAGATAGATCTGACTGAGGATATTTCCTGGCAGCTTGCAGAAAACACCAATTAGTTTTTTTAGGTGAGATAGAAACAGAGATGTGCTAAAGGAAGTTATCCATTTACCCAGAGTGTATTCTCACTGTAGCACAAATTTCACAAATTTTGATAAGCTTTATTTTTTATTTTTATTTTATTATTTTGTAAAGATTTCTTTCTTTATTTAGGGGGATAAAGAGAGAGAGAGAGTGAGTGAGCGTGTGGGGAGGGGCAGAAGGAGAGGAAGAGAAAGAATCTTAAGCAGACTCCCCACTGAGTGGGGAACTGGAAGTGGGGCTTGATCTCAGGACCCTGAGATAAGGACCTGAGCCAATATCAAGTGTCCATCGCTCAACTGACTGAGCCACCCACATGCTCCCTATGCTTTATTTTTTCTTTTCATTGAGTCAAAGTATTTTCAAATACTTTTTGTGATTTTTGATCTATTATATATTCATACTTTTTAAATTTAGATATTTGACCATTTTGTCAAATATCTGTGTTATTGATCATTAGTATAACTTCATTTTGTCAGGGAATGTGCTCTGTGTGAGTTCAATTATTTTCCATTTATTAAGAATCATCTTAAGATCCAGAAGATGTTCTGTCTTGTAGAATATTCCTTGTACACTTAACTGTGTATCCCAGTGCTTTAGGTGGAGTTATCAATAATTATCAATTAGGGCAGGTTGCTTAACAGTTTTTTTCAAGAGTTATATATCCTTACTGAATTTCTCAGTAATTTTAATCAATTGTTAAAAGTGGAGTGTTGAAATTTCCAATTATAAATGGTATTGGCCTATTTCTTCTTTTAATTCTCTCTCTTTTTTTCTTTAGATAACCCAAAGCTCTTTTATTGTTATTAGGGGCATACACATTTGGCTTTGTTCTATTGGGACTGAGCTAGTTTCAATAAGTTAAGCAAGTTTGAATCCACCTTATGCCTATCTTTTCCTGACAATAAAGTTACCTATTTTAAAATGAAAAAAGAAGAGGGGCGCCTGGGTGGCTCAGTCGTTAAGCGTCTGCCTTCGGCTCAGGTCATGATCCCAGGGTCCTGGGATCGAGCCCCACATCGGGTTCCCTGCTCGGCGGGAAGCCTGCTTCTCCCTCTCCCACTCCCCCTGCTTGTGCTCCCTCTCTCGCTGTGTCTCTCTCTGTCAAATAAATAAAATCTTTAAAAAAAAAAAAAAAAAAAGAAAAAAGAAGATAAAAATTGTCCCCTTCATCATTATGAAAAATACTACTATATTCCTTGTTTATAAATCTAATTTGTCTAAGATTAATATAGCCCCTCCAATTTCAGTATACTTAATATTTGCATTATATATCCTTTCCATTCTTTGCACTTAACACACAAATGTCTTTCTTTATATTTCAGTTGGTTTCCTGTAGACAGCACAAAGTGAGTCTTCCTTTTTCTTTCTATTTAACATTTCTTTCTATTTAACATCCTTTAGTTGGATGGTTTGGAATATTTACATTGCTCAATAGGAACAAGTTTAAAATCACATTTTTGCTAGTTGCTTTCTATTTGTCTTATCTGCACTTGGTACTTTTTTTCTTATGCTTTCTTTTTTTTCTTTAATATTTAGTTTTGTTTATGCTTGGCTTATTAGACTGCATTGTTTTGTTTTCTATTTTTGTGATTACTCTATGGTTTCATATGTGTGTGTATGTATATGTTTAACTTATCACTGTTTATTTTCAAATTATACCATTTCAAATATAATGTAAAAGCTTATAAAAGTGTATTTCCTTTTTCTACTTCCATGATTCATGCTAATTGTTGTCATACACATTGTTGTTATCATACTTTAAAAAATTTTTAAAGCCCCATAATACTTGATTATAATTTCTACTTTAAAGTGATTACAGGGGTGCTTGGCTGGCTCAGTTTGTTGAGCCTCTGACTCTAGCTCATGTCATGATCTCAGGGTTGTGGGATGGCCTGCATCTGCCTCCCTGCTCAGTGGGGTGTCTATTTCCCCCCCTCTCTTCATCTGCCTCTCCCCCAGCTTGTGTACTCTCTCTCTCTCTCTCAAATAAATAAATAAATAAATAAATAAATTAGATTACAAATGACTTAATGTATCTTTCACATTTTGTCTCGAATTTACCATTTCCGATGCTCATCGTTCCTTTCTGTAGGTCCAAATTTTCTCTTGGTATCTAAAAAAATTTCTTTAAGATTTCTCATAATGTAGCCTCATACATACCAGGACTTAACTTGGATAAGAGGTTAGACTTTGATGAGACTTTTGAGGACTAGTGGAGGAAAGTGAGTGTATTTTGCATCTGGAATGAACATGAATCATTGAGAGCCAGAAGGTGATTTGTGGTAGGCAGATTTTTAAAATGGCTCCCAATGGTTCCCACCTTTTGGTATTAATATCCTAATGTCACACTGTCTCCTTGAGTGTAGGCTTGACTTAGTAAATCACTTGTTTTAAATAGAATATAGTACATGAAATGGGATGTGACTTCTGAGATTGAATTAACAAAAAACTGTGATCTCTCTCTTTCACTCTCATTCTCTTTCTCAAAAAGCTCTTGTTCTGGTGGAAACAAGATGCCATGTTGTGAGTAGTTCAGGCCAACATCCAGTTTGGACCTGAAGGCCTTTGAGCAGTTATGTGAATGAGTTTTAGAAGTGGATGTTATGAAGCCTGCCAGTAGTCATGTGAGAAATCACATTAAGTGGATTTTTGAGATCTTCCAACAGTCATGAGGGTGAACTGGTAAGTGGATTATGCCCCACAGAGCCTTAAGATAACCAGCTTCAAATGATATGTTGATTGCAGCCTCATGAGATGCCCCAAGTCAGTGGCACCCAACTGAGCTATGCACAGATGACTGACCCACAGAATCTGTAAGGTTAAAAACTAAGTTTGTTTTCTTAAGCTACTATGTCTGAGATAATTTGTTACACAACAATAAATAGCAAATACACAAATTACCTTCTTCATATTTTATGATGGAATTTATTCAAGATGATTCAGAACTTGACTGAAACTGTAAGACTAAAGACATAAAGAATGATGTACATATATTGTAATCTAATTGGTAAATTTGCTTATTAGAAAGGTATCAGTTAAACCAACCTGGCAGCCCAGGAATAAATCCCACTTGGTCGTGGTGAATAATCCTTTTAACGTACTGTTGGATCCTACTGGCTTGTATTTTTTTTTTTTTTAAATATTTTATTTATTTATTTGAGAGAGAGAGAATGAGAGAGAGCACATGAGAGGGGGGAGGGTCAGAGGGAGAAGCAGACTCCCTGCCGAGCAGGGAGCCCGATGTGGGACTCGATCCAGGGACTCCAGGATCATGACCTGAGCCGAAGGCAGTCGCTTAACCAACTGAGCCACCCAGGCGCCCCTGGCTTGTATTTTGATGAGAATTTTGGCATCCATGTTCATCAGGGATATTGATCTGTAATTCTCCTTTTTGATGGGATCTTTGTCTGGTTTTGGGATCCAGGTAATGCTGGCCTCATAAAACGAGTTTGGAAGTTTTCCTTCCATTTCTATTTTTTGGTACAGTTTCAGAAGAATAGGTATTAATTCTTCTTTAAATGTTTGGTAGAATTCCCCTGGGAAGCCATCTGGCCCTGGGCTCTTGTTTGTTGGGAGATTTTTGATTACTGCTTCAATTTCCTTAGTGGTTATAGGTCTGTTCAGGTTTTCTGTTTCTTCCTGGTTCAGTTTTGGTAGTTTATATATCTCTAGGAATGCATCCGTTTCTTCCAGGTTATCTAATTTGCTGGCATATAGTTGCTCTTAATATGTTCTTTTAATTATTTGTATTTCTTTGGTGTTGGTTGTGATCTCTCCTCTTTCATTCATGATTTTATTTATTTGGGTCCTTTCTCTTTTTTTTTTTTTGATAAGTCTGGCTAGGGGTTTATCAATCTTACTAATTCTTTCAAAGAACCAGCTCCTAGTTTCGTTGATCTGTTCTACTGTTCTTTTGGTTTCTATTTCATTGATTTCTGCTCTGATCTTTATTATTTCTCTTCTCCTGCTGGGTTTAGGCTTTATTGGCTGTTCTTTCTCCAGCTCCTTTAGGTGTAGGGTTAGGTTGTGTATTTGAGACCTTTCTTGCTTCTTGAGAAAGGCTTGTATTGCTATATACTTTCTTCTTAGGACCGCCTTTGCTGCATCCCAAAGATTTTGAACAGTTGTGTTTTCATTTTCATTGGTTTCCATGAATTTTTTTAATTCTTCTTTAATTTCCTGGTTGACCCATTCATTCTTTAGTAGGATGCTCTTTAGCCTCCATATATTTGAGTTCTTTCCGACTTTCCTCTTGTGATTGAGTTCTAGTTTCAAAGCATTGTGGTCCAAAAATACGCAGGGAATGATCCCCATCTTTTGGTACCAACTGAGACCTGATTTGTGACCTAGGATGTGATCTATTCTGGAGACAGTTCCATGGGCACTAGAGAAGAATGTGTATTCTGTTGCTTTGGGATGGAATGTTCTGAATATATCTGTGAAGTCCATTTGGTCCAGTGTGTCATTTAAAGTCTTTATTTGCTTGTTGATCTTTTGCTTAGATGATCTGTCCATTTCAGTGAGGGGGGTGTTAAAGTCCCCTACTATTATTGTATTGTTGTCAGTGTGTTTCTTTGCTTTTGTTATTAATTGGCTTATATAATTGGCTGCTCCCATGTTAGGGGCATAGATATTTACAATTGTTAGATCTTCTTGTTGGATAGACCCTTTAAGTAGGATATAGTGTCCTTCCTCATCTCTTATTATAGTCTTTGCTTAAAATCTAATTTGTCTGACATCTGCAAATCAATCAATGTGATACAATACATTAATAAAAGAAAGAACAAGAATCATATGATCCTCTCAATAGATGCAGAAAAAGCATTTGACAAAGTACAGCATCCTTTCTTGATCAAAACTCTTCAGAGTATAGGGATAGAGGGTACATACCTCAATGTCATAAAAGCCATCTACGAGAATCCCATAGCAAATATCATTCTCAATGGGGAAAACCTGAGAACCTTCCCCCTAAGGTCAGGAATACGGCAGGGATGTCCACTATCACCACTGTTATTCAACAGAGTACTAGAAGTCCTAGCCACAGCAATCAGACAACAAAAAGAAATAAAAGGCATCCGAATCGGCAAAGAAGAAGTCCAACTCTCACTCTTTGCAGATGATATGATACTTTATGTGGAAAACCCAAAAGACTCCATCCCAAAACTGCTAGAACTCATACAGGAATTCAGCAAAGTGGCAGGATATAAAATCAATGCACAGAAATCAGTGGCATTCCTATACACCCACAACAAGACAGAAGAAAGAGAAATTAAGGAGTTGATCCCATTTAATATTGCACCGAAAACCATAAGATACCTAGGAATAAATCTAACCAAAGAGGCAAAGAATCTGTACTCAGAAAACTATAAAATACTCATGAAAGAAATTGAGGAAGACACAAAGAAATGGAAAAACGTTCCATGCTCATGGATTGGAAGAACAAATGTGAAGATGTCAATGCTACCTAGAGCAATCTACACATTCAATGCAATCCCTATCAAAATACTGTCCACTTTTTTCAAAGAAATGGAGCAAATAATCCTAAAATTTGTATGGAACTAGAAAAGACCCCAAATAGCCAGAGGAATGTTGAAAAAGAAAAGCAAAGCTGGCGGCATCACAATTCCGGACTTCCAGCTCTATTACAAAGCTGTCATCATCAAGACAGTATGGTACTGGCACAAAAACAGACACATAGATCAGTGGAATAGAATAGAGAGCCCAGAAATGGACCCTCAACTTTATGGTCAATTAATCTTCGACAAAGCAAGAAAAAATGTCCAATGGAAAAAAGACAGTCTCTTTGACAAATGGTGTTGGGAAAATTGGACAGCCACATGCAGAAGAATGAAACTGGACCATTTCCTTACACCACACACAAAAATAGACTCAAAGTGGGTGAAAGGCCTAAATGTGAGACAGGAGTCCATCAAAATCCTAAAGGAGAACACAGGCAGCAACCTCTTCGACCTCAGCCACAGCAACTTCTTCCTAGAAACATCGCCAAAGGCAAGGGAAGCAAGGGCAAAAATGAACTATTGGGACTTCAACAAGATAAAAAGCTTTTGCACAGCAAAAGAAACAGTCAACAAAACCAACAGACAACCGACAGAATGTATTTGCAAGATATTTGCAAGTGACATGTCAGATAAAGGGCTAGTATCCAAAATCTATAAAGAACTTATCAAACTCAACACCCAAAGAACAAATGATCCAATCAAGAAATGGGCAGAAGACATGAACAGACATTTTTCCAAAGAAGACATCCAAATGGCCAACAGACACATGAAAAAGTGCTCAACATCTCTCGGCATCAGGGAAATCCAAATCAAAACCTCAATGAGATACCACCTCACACCAGTCAGAATGGCTAAAATTAACAAGTCAGGAAAGGACAGATGTTGGCAAGGGTGCGGAGAAAGGGGAACCCTCCTACACTGTTGGTGGGAATGCAAGCTGGTACAGCCACTCTGGAAAACAATATGGAGGTTCTTCAAAAAGTTGAAAATAGAGCTACCATAAACCCAGCAATTGCACTACTGGGTGTTTACCCCAAAGGTGCAAATGTAGTGATCCGAAGGGGTACGTGCACCCCGATGTTTATAGCAGCAATGTCCACAATAGCCAAACTATGGAAAGAGCCAAGATGTCCATCAACAGATGAATGGATAAAGAAGATGTGGTATATAGATACAATGGAATATTATGCAGCCATCAAAAGGAATGAAATCTTGCCATTTGCAAGGACGTGGATGGAACTGGAGGGTATTATGCTGAGTGAAATAAGTCAATCAGAGAAAGACATGTATCATACAATCTCACTGATATGAGGCATTCTTAATCTCAGGAAACAAACTGAGGGTTGCTGGAGTGGTGGGAGGTGGGAAGGATGGGGTGGCTGGGTGATAGACATTGGGGAGGGTATGTGCTATGGTGAGTGCTGTGAATTGTGTGGGACTGTTGAATCACAGACCTGTACCTCTGAAACAAATAATACATTATATGTTAAAAAAAAGAAGAAGATAGTAGGAAGGGAAAAATGCAGGGGGGGAATCGGAGGGGGAGACGAACCATGAGAGACGATGTACTCTGAGAAACAGAGGGTTCTAGAGGGGAGGGGGGTGAGGGGATGGGTGAGCCTGGTGATGGGTATTAAAAAGGGCACATATTGAATGGAGCACTGGGTGTTATACGTAAACAATGAATCATGGGACACTACATCAAAAACTAATGATGTAATGTATGGTGATTAACATAACATAATAAAATAAAATTTAAAGAAATTTAAAAAAAAGAAAGGTATCAGTTAAAAATTTGGAAACTTGTTGGAGAAATAGATCATAAATAAGGAAAGCAGAACGGCTGGAATGAAACCTGTGGTTTCTGGATTGGAGTCAGTGGTATCAGTATGGACTTACTGTTTTTAAATACAAATGCAGAAAAATAGACTCATAAATACATACAGATATGTGTATTAGCATGAGGCATTGTTCATGTCCATATTCTCTAGGTGAAAGCAGTCACACCTCAGTAGTGATATGAACACTTAACACCAAGAACATAGTTCCTAAATATGATTCTCCAATAAAAGGAGTTGAGTTTCCTTGGAGAAGTGATTGATTATAGGGCTGGGTGAGGAAAATGCAAAATGGACTCAAGCAATTTGTGGTGCCAGAAAATAAGGAAATGGGTATATGAAATAATATGGACATATCAGAAGTGCACTAGAGCTGACCTTAGAGTTCCCAAGGGCCAAATCTGGAATAACTTAAGTTTAAAAATAAATAGGTATAGGGTTGGATTTTAAACCCCTATTTAAGATAAACATCTGTGAGCCTATACTGAGATAAATAACTGGATAAGGGAAGAAGTAACAACTCTTCCTTATGAAAAACTCCATTTAACAAATGTAGATTAAATGAGGGAAATAGAAAATTACTCTTACCATACCACAGTCAAAATGGCTGCAGGCAGTATCTTCCAACGGATGCTAAAATGTCTAAATTGAAACAATATTTGCATAGTCTCAAAATAATTCCTTCAAAATATGTAGTAATTACATTTTTAGGAATAGGAAGATCAAATGGATAATTCTGACAGACACCATTAGTAGCCAGTTGATTACAGTTAAGGTCATCAGTAACATAAATAAACGTCATGCGTCGTCTGATACAATATGCTGAACAGAGCAAAGGACTGCTCTACTATTCTTTCCAAAAACATCCATTACCGTGATCTAATTTTGAGAAAAACACTAGAAAAACCAAAATGGAAGATAATTACAAAAAATAACTGACCAGTACCCTTCAAGAATGTAAAGGGCAAGAAAGACAAGGAAAGACTATAAAGTGTTGCTGATTAGAGAACACTTAGGACATATGACAAACTGAGAAAAATGTGGAAACTTGGGTTGGATCATAGAATAGAAAAAAATACATGAATGGGAAAATCACTGAAATTTAGTTTAGTTTGTGGTTTAGTAAACAGCGTTGTGTCAGTGTTAACTCGTTATATTCTATAAATATTTTATTGTTATATAAGATACTAGTCTAAGCAGAAACTGGGAGAAAAGCCTATATATACCCTCTGCACTATTTTTGCACCTTTTCTATAAATTCAAATTTATCTCAAACATAAAAAGAAATAGCTAAGTGCAGCAATAACTAAGGGAAAATAATGGCTTAGAACAATAGGGTATCACTGATAATCTCTCTCCAAAAAGTCTTAACAACTACAAAACTTTTCTAAAACTGCCCTTTATTTTGCCCAAACTTTTCTAACAAAAATGGAATGCCCTTAAAATGAAATAATCTGACTCTTTTGGGAATCTAAATTAAAATGAAGAGATTTATAAACATTATTTATTGGTGGCTATAATAGCCTGTTAAAATATAATTAACTTGAATATTGCAGATCATTAATAAGGAAGGTGGCAAAGAGACAAGGACTTTCAGGTATAAGCATGATAGATACACAGAAGAATCACTGTGTCAATTGAAATTACTGTAGTGTGGGTATGCAGAACAGAGTCTAGCAATTCTTTCATAAGGGTATTTGGCAGATGGACTCATAGTGCATGTGTGTTAGTGCAGGAGATATTCTGTTAATAGACCAATAGTTCCAACAGCCGACACGTTCCGGAGACATAATGGTCCATCATATCAATGATCAGTGACCTTAAAGGCTATAAATACACTGTAACTGTCTTTTGTGTCAAGAATGTGCAAGCTAAAGGGTGCCCAAGAACCATAACTTGCAATGGTACAGTCCCTAAATATGACTCTACGTGATGGACTGTGACTGCTGAGAATGAGCCGTCATCGTCTACTGGATCGGTAATCGGCATTGTTAATATTCATAGGAGTTGCACAGCAAAATCCACCATATATGCCAGTAAAGGAAAAATACACCCTTTGACCTTCATTTGTCCAGGTTAATTTAAAAAAATGTCAACCACCATGTCTTGAAATACTGTTATGGAAGTTTATCAGTAATGTCTGCATTAAAGGAGAAAAAATGAATTTTAGAAACTCTTTAATAGACTAAAGAAAGAATTTATCTTGATGAAATATTTCTTGCTTATTGGATTATTCCCACAATATTTCATCATCCTAAGCTTGGCAATTTCCAGAGTAGTTTTTTCCATTTCCTGTCAAAATTAGGAACACATTATCCTTTTATTTACACATTTAGTAATAAAAATGAAAAAAAATTATGGTAACCTTGCTGAATAAGAGCATCTTTTGTCTCAATTATTTGCTTATATTTTCCTTTAATACCTAGAAAAATCACCTCAGCCTTCTCTTTTTATTTGCATACCCAGAATTTTTTCCTCCCCATGGGCACATTAACATTATTTCAGAATTCCATTCCATATGCTATATTCACTTGTTTAATCTGTCCTCGAGTTAACAGGGAAGAGCTAACAGGATATGAGCTTGGTACTAAAAAGTAGTTCATTCCATTGTTTTGAACTCTTATAGACACACATACGCATGCTTATTGTGGTAGTAATCATGGATATAAATGACTGATATTTTCAGAAACACTGAGATTAGTTATCAGAGTGATCCTAAGAATGAGGCATTGTGAAGTACCTGGATCTCAACTGAATATATTTAAAAGAAATACTCTTTTTCCTTTCTAGTGAGCTCTTTAACTTGAATTACCCCAAAATTACTACAACTTGTTGATACCATAAAAAATGTGAATTGGTAGTACCCATGAAAACATGGGAAAAATAATAGATAAAATAACAGAATAGGCAATAACTTAATAATAACAAGGTATAGGACAAAATCTTAAGGAGATATGAAAATAATTGCAAAGTAAAAATGAAAAAAACTATTTTTAATGCAGTATTGCATTAAATAATTAATTTATATGGAAGGAAAAATTGCTTTCATCAGCTTACCCTTCTAAATGATTAAATGTAACATCACGTTACAAGCCTGCTTTTAGTAATATGGTAAAAGCCATTTTGACCACTACACCCTGATAAATAATTTAATGATACTTACCTAAAAATATGTGTTGTGCATGCTAAATTGGATGTTAAAACTTCAAGTCATTTGTGGAGTCAATAGTACACAAACTGCATCTTTCACTCTGAGTAATATGTAGGAAAACACCAAACATTTGTCAAGATGACAAATACAAATGTCCTTTAAGTCATTGGAAAGTACTAAAGAGAATTTGTAAGAATGATGCTATAAAATACAGTTTCTTTAATGATTTAAGTTACTTTAAGTTGGTGTAAATAAAAGAACTCTGGATTTAGAATTGAAAGATCTGGGTTTGAATGCCAACTCTAATAATTATTAACTATATGATATAGAGAATATTAAATTGTTCTTTTAAGGTCTCTGTCCTTGTCTAGGGCAGAATTCAATAGTGTTTGTGAACAAACATCCACACTATACTATATATGATTTACTAGTATATAGCATTATTATTATTTTCACGGAATTATTTTTTATTTATGTGAAGTATAATTCAGACTTTGGTGTGTACAATTCTGCTTGTTTTGGTGAATGCATAGAGTCATATATCCACCATTACAGTCATGGATATAGAATAGTCCCATCAACTCAAATATTTCCTTGTTTTGTCCCTTTGTAGTCACCCCCTTGGCTCTACTTCCAGACCCTGTTAACCACTGATTTGTTTTCATTTTATTGTTCGCCTTTTCCAGATGTCATATAGATGGAATCAAATAATATTAGTAAATTGAGTATCATTTCTTTCATTTATAAAAATGCATTTGAGATCCAGCCATGTTTTTTTTTCATGAATCAATAGCATGTTCTTTATTCTTCCTCAGTGGTATTCCAAGTCTTCCAAAGAATGTATATACCAGAGTTTGGTTATTCATTCACCAGTTGAAGGACATCTGAGCTGTTTCCAGTTTGGGGATTTGAAGTAAAGATGCCATAAACACTAATATATAGGATTTGAGTGAATGTAAGTTTTCATTTCTTTGGACTAAATATCTAGGAGTGTGGTAGTTATTATTAAGTATGTTTAATTTGTAAAACACTGCTGAACATCTGTTTTCCAAACTGACTCCACCAGTTTGCATTCCCAGTAGCAGTGCATGAATGTTGCTCTGTATCCTCTCCAGCACTTGGTATTTTCAGGTGTTTTGGGTGGGACATGCATGACATTTAACAGGTGTGCATGGTATATAGTATTGTGGTTTTAATTTGCATTTCCCTAAAAGTTAATGGTGCTGATTATCTTTTCATATGCTTATTTGCCATCCAGATATCTTCTTTGCTGAAGTTTCTACTTAAATCTTTTGTCCATATATTTATTGGGTTATATGTTTCATTCCTGTTGAGTTTTGAGGGTTCCCAAAAATTCTAGATATGTTCTTTTTCAAGAATATGACTGGCAAATATATTCTTCCTTTCAATAGTATTTTTGTTTTTCTGTTTTTGCATTAAGAAAATTTTTAATTTTGATGAAGTTTATTTTTTGTCTCTTATGGTTACTGCTTTCATCCCCTTGACTTATTCATTCCGTAAGAGATAGCCTGTGCCTCCCACTCTCCTTCACCCATTTGCCCATCTCCCTGCCTCCCTACCCTCTAGTACCTGCCAGTTTGTTCTCTGTCTTTATGGGCCTGTTTCTGCTTTTGTTTTTTTGTTTTTGTTTTTTTTTTAGATTTTACATGTAAGTGAAACCATATGGTATTTGTCTCTCTCCGTCTGACTTATGTCAGGTAGCATAATAACCTCTAGGTCCATCCATGTTGTTGGAAATAGTAAGATCTCATTTTTTTTTATGGCTGAGTAGTATTCATACACACACACACACACACACACACACACACACACACACACCCCACGTCTTCTTTATCTATTCATCTATCAGTGGACACTTATGTTGCTTCCATATATCTTGGCTATTATAAACAATGGTGCAATAAACATAAGGGTGCATAGCTTTTCAAATTAGTGTTTTCATTTTCTTTGGGTAAATGCCCAGTAGAATTATTTGATTATATAGTATTTATATTTTTAATTTTTTGAGGAATCTCCATACTGTTTTCCACCATGACTGCACTACTTTACGTTTTCACCCAAGTTGCACAAGGGTTCTTCTTTCTCCATATCCTGGCCACCACTTGTTATTTCTTATCTTTTTGATACTAGCCATTCTGACTGGTGTGAAGTGATATCTTATTGTGGTTTTGATTTGCATTTTTTTGATAATCAGTGATGTTGAGCAGTTTTTCATATGTTTGTTGGCTATCTGTATATCTTCTTTGGAAAAATATCTATTCAAGATCTCTGCCCGTTTTTAATTGGATTATTTGGGCTTTTTGGTGTTGAGTTGTGTAAGTTCTGTACATATTTTGGATATTAACTCCTTATTAGATACAGCATTTGCACATATCTTTTATCATTCAGTAGGTTGCCTTTTTTGTTTTATTGTTCGATTCCTTCACTGTGCAAAAGCTTTAAAACTTTTTATTTGGTGTAGTCTCAATAGTTTACTTTTGCTTTTGTTTCCCTAGCCTGAAGAGACATATCTAGAAATGTGTTGCTAAGGCCAATGTCGAAGAGGTTACTACCTATATTTTCTTCTGAGTTTAACAGTTTAAGTCTCACATTTAGGTCTTTAATTCATTTTGAGTTTATTTTTGGATATGGTATAAGAAAGTGGTCTAGTTTCATTTTTTTTTACATTTAGCTGTTCCAATTACCCAGCACCATTTACTGAAAAGACTATCTTTTCTCCACTGTATGTTCTTGCCTCCTTTGTTAGAGATTAATTGACCATATAAGCGTGGGTTTGTTTCTGGGTTCTTTATTCTGTTCCCTTGATCCATGTGTCTGTTTTTTTGCCAGTACCATACTGTTTTGATTACTACAGCTTTATAGTATATCTTGAAACCTGAAATTGTGATACTTCCAGCCTTGGTCGTCTTCTCAAGATTGCTTTGGCTATTCAGGGTCTTTTGTGGTTCCATATAAAGTTTAGGATTATTTGCTCTAGTTCTATGAAAAATGCTATTGGCATTTTTATAAAGATTGTATTCAATTTGTAGATTGCTTTGGGTAGTATGGACATTTTAACAATACTAATTCTTCCAATCCATGAGCATGGTATATCTTTCCATTTGTTTGTCATCTTCAGTTTCTTTCATCTGTGTTTCTTGCTGTTACCATTATAATTTCCTTTTTCTTTTTTAAGTTTACTGATTTAGTCTTATTTTTCTAGTTTTTATTTTTAATTAATTAATTAATTAATTAATTATTTTTAAGTAGGCTCCATGCTCAGCATGGAGCCCAACGTGGGGTTTGAACTCATGACTCTGAGATCAAGACCTGAGCTAAGATCAAGAGTTGGACGCTTAAGCAACTGAGCCACCCTGGTGCCCCTCTTATTTTTCAAGTTTTTAAAATGTAATTTTTGATTTGTCTTTTAAGACCGTTCTATTTTTCTAAAACTTATTTCATGTTCTAAATTTATCTCTAAACATAACTTTAGCTGCATCTTTCATTTTTATATGTATTTTTGTTTTCATACACTTCAAATAATAATCTTCCATGAGACTTTTTGAATCATTTAAATTATGTGTTTTTTTCTAAATATTTGAGATTTTAAAGATATCTTTCTGATATTGATCTCTGGTTTTAATTCTATAGCGGTTCACTCAAGAACATATTTTGCAGGAGTTCTTTTAAATTCGTTAACTTGTCCTTTTGGCTCAGAATATGATATATTGGTGACTATATCATGTTCATTTTCAAAAAAGATATGTATTTTTTTCCTCTTGGTTGTAGAGTTCTATGACATCAGCTTAGTAGTGTTGTTCAGATCATCTATATCTTTACCGATTTTCTGACTACTTGTTTTATTTATTATTGAGAAAAGAGTGTTGAAGACTCAAATTATATGTGGATTGCCTTGTCCTCTTTCTAGTTCTATTAATTTTTATTTCCTGTCTTTTGAAGCTCTGTTTTTAGGTGCATAGATATTGAGACTCAATCTATCGTTCTTGAGAATTAATCACTTGTCATTATATAATGTCTGTCTTTATTCCTGATAATGCTCATTGTGCTGAAGTCCACTTTAGTTAATATTAATATAATTACTCCAGGATATTTTTTTACTAGTTTTTGAAATATATATATATCCCATTACTTTACTGTTAATTTATCTGTATCCTTAACATACTCTCCCTTAACTTCTTGATAAGTAAAAAAAAAAAAAAAAACAACAAAATAAAAAAAAAGATACAGTATTGCTGATTTTATATGATTTTTGTGAGGGTCAAATAAGATAATCCATGTAGTTATTATTTTGGTGACTGGCATATAGATAATATTTATTTAATGTAGCTAATTTTACAATATTATCACCCTTCAACTTTGAAATTGTAACTCATATATCAGTTGATGTTTATTACCTTAAAATTATTTATTCTGAAGAATCCTGAAGAGCTTTGATCTTTAAAGGCTCCACAGTCTTAATTTTCTAATTTTTTTTCTTCTGTCCTTTATTTGTATCTAGTATTATTACAAGTCTTTGACCCAGTCTCTCTTAGCTGCTGTTTAATTGTCCATTCATCATACCCTAGCCAGTCCTCATAGGAGACTTAAATAGAAATGGATCACATGTAGTAAATTTTTACTAAATATTTGTGTGCAGTGGAAGAGAAATTTCATATCTGTGCTGCATAGCGTGGCTGTAGTTGCTCATTAAATATTTGCCTTGTTGAAATCTCTGTGAATATCCTATCTTCAGAGGTTTTTCACAGACCAAGCTACTTCAAAGTACCATGTTCATCCTCTAATAATTTGCTATTTCTCTTTTCTCACCTATAATTATTTTGTATTATTATAAATATAATATATAATGTATAATTATAAGTTATTTTTCATTACTTTCTTTTTGGATTCCTTATGAACTCCAATTTCTCCATCTATATTGCAGAGTTAATTCCCCACTACATACCCAGAAATCAGGTAAGCACCATTTACTCCGTATGTGTAATCATTCTTGATACACTAAGAAAAAATTTACTCTCTTAGTAGCACAAACTGTTAAAAGCCACATTAAGTTTACAAAAAGAAGCTGTGACTTGACTACACTCTGTTTTAAATCATTTCAGTATGTTGGTTTATCACTGATAATTTTATATAACCACTTTAGAATTTGCTTTTAGAGGTCAAATAGAGGTAGACCCCTAAGTGAAAGTTATCCTCATTGTTACTCAGATTAAACATATTTAGATAACTCTTCATTTGGAAATTTTTTTCTTCTGATTGGCTTTGAATGAATAATGATTAGTTCTTATGGAGATTGGGGTGGGGGGAAGGGTTCTTTTACTTCTCTGAGTTAAATTGAATAAGTTACTTTTAGTCTTATCCGTAAGGTTAATACATAATATTCTTTGAAATTTAACCACTTGTCTCTTCCATAGTGTCATTATTGGTGGGTGTTTGCAAGTTGAATTCTCTCACATCCATATGTATCCACAATGGACTTTACATATTGGTTGCATTTATTTCAATTACCCATCTGTGGATTAGAAAGTTAGCTGCAAAATTAAAGACTGCCTCTCATGGTAAAATTTGAAAATATAAATTAATGTTAAATTATTATTAATTCCTAAAATCATAAATGTGATTTTCCACATAATACTTCATTGGGGTAATAGTTGAGATGTCCATATGCTCATTATTTTATCTTTACTTTCAGGTTTAATTTTCTATCTCATGTTTGTAACCATTAAAGACAAATAGGAATAAATAAGCCAGCCTGTATGGTCTTGGGTTTATCAGAGTTGTGTCTCCAGTGAACTGCAGGTGTAGAAATGAATAATTGAATTTTCAGGGGAAGTATGAGGAAGGTTATGCCAAAAGATGCAACTTCCTAGTAATTGCCATGTTACTCACAGTGGGAAAACACTTATAGTAACCATGTGCTTATTCCTTCCCAAAGTAACATTATATTCTTACTCTTATTAGCTTTTCTTATTTTTTTCTCTTGAATCAAAGGGATTTCAAGTGTGTTATTGTGTGAATGAAACATAATGCAGCAGTTGGTTTTCATTAAACTCAACTTAGAGAATGGCTTATGGAGCCTAGCAACAAGGAATAAAGAAAGAATTAACCAGAAGCTTTTCTGTCACTGAATTTTGAGAGCCAAGTGTTCATCATAGTTCACTCTGGAGAAAACCAATAATATATTTCATTGCTTCCAATCAGAACCACTTGGTGCTTAAAATAAACGTGAAAAGCATACTATAAGAAAAAGGAAAAATACCTAATACAATATATTTTGTTGAAGTAATATAATTTTAAATAACTCAATGTGCAACTATAACTCCCAAAATTTCTAAGAGAAACATAAGTTTTTTTTAGTGTACAGTGTGGATGGCTGGCATTTTAGTGTTGATATTGCACCCTTGATAACCATGCAGTTGCAGTCATTGCCTTTCCTGTAAGATTCAGGTCAAAAAATTTGACAAAATAAAAGCAAATAATAATTTTCATTGTGGAACTGAAAAACTTAACTATTTTTTTTAATGTTCTTATTTTCTAACTGGTCTCCTGCTTCTAGTCTTGACATACTGTACTTTATTATGAAAACAGCCCCCAGAGTGATCTTTGAAAACAAAATCAGATCATGACCCCTCAGCCTAATGAGACCTCAGTTGCCTCTCTTCACCTACACATGATTGAAGTGGAACCCAGTTTTTAATGTTTGGCTGGTTATTTAAATTTGTTATAATTGGATAACTTGACATGGTAAAACTGGAAGGAAAATACATAATGTGAATTTGTAGGAAAAAATGATTCTACTATTAAGCCTACAATTCATTGAAAAAATAAATGCTCTTTATTAAAATGCTATTAAAAACAGTACTAGGGGTCGGGGCACCTGGGTAGCTCAGTCGATTAAGTGTCTGCCTTCAGCTTAGGTCATGATCCCAGGGTCCTGGGATCGAGTCCCACATCAGGCTCCTTGCTCAGCTGGGAGCCTGCTTCTCCCTCTCCTCCCTCTCTGTCACTATCTCTGTGTCTCTCTCTCAAATAAATAAATAAAATCTTAAAAAAAAAAACTAGTGCTAGCGGTGCCTGGGTGGCTCAGTTGGTTGAGCAACTAGCTCTTGGTTTTTGCTCTGGTCATGACCTCAGGGCCCTGGGATCTCAGAGCTCTGGGATGGAGCCCTGCATCAGGCTCCATGCTCAGCGGGGAGTCTGCTTGAAATTCTCTCTCTCCCTCTGCTTCTCCCCCTGTTTGCTCTCTCTTTCTCTCTCTCAAATAAATCAATAAATAAATCTTTAAAACAACAGTGCTATTTTGGAGGGTGGAAAAGAAAAATATTTTGGGCCCTTAAATTTACAAATGGTTTTCTTCTCTATATGAGGACTCCTAAATATACATGGAGTATTTAAATTTTTTAAAAAATGCTGAACTACTCAGAACTTTTTATTTTTTTTTAAAGATTTTATTTATTTATTTGACAGAGAGAGAGATAGTGAGAGAGGGAACACAAGCAGGGGGAGTGGGAGAGGGAGAAGCAGGCCTCCCGCGGAGCAGGGAGCCCGATGCGGGGCTCGATCCCAGGACCCTGGGATCATGACCTGAGCTGAAGGCAGATGCTTAACGACTGAGCCACCCAGGTGCCCCAGAACTTTTTAAACCACACTACAATGGTAATTTTGTCATGAAAATATTTACCTCTAGTAAGCACTTGAAGTAAAATGTTACTTAAAAGTCTTTGGTCTCACTTGTAATCAGGGGTAATTAAAACATTGTTTTATCAAAGTTCTTTTATATTACTTAAATAGATGTATTTATATATCATTAATTATAGTATGTTGCAAATCTTATGCATAAGTAATCATTATTTGTATAAGCCAAGTATAATCTAAATAATAAAGTCAATAAATGTGCATTTTCATTGCTGGAAAACCATCTGTTCCCACAGTACGGGCCAGGCTATCTCAAAACAGAAGTAGATGTTTGTTGTTTGTAGATGATGCTTTCAACTAGCCTAGAGCACTTTCCATAAATTATGTCTTCTGTTCCATTGTTTGGCTTTCTATGTACAAAATTTGCCTAAAGCAAGGGTTGAGTTTCAGAGCTGTCATTATTCCTGATTCTCTGTATTTTCCAATTACTAAGAAAAAAATAATTAAATTAGTGTGCAAATACTTTATCAGTTATTTTTCTGGAATTACTGGAAAGTGTTACAGTGACAATGATATTTGAACCTTTAGTTTTTTTTTTCTTTGGAGAAAAATTCTTTTCCTCCAAGGAAAATTACATAACTGCATATACTGACAGAAAAAAAAAAATGCCTGTTTAGTCATTTCTCTGCACATACCTAAACCTCTGTTGAGGCATTAAATTAGATAAAGGGTAGTACAAACTTGAGTTTTAGATTTAGGTAGGAGATTGAGCCATGAAATACAGCAAAGTTTCTGCAGAGATCTGATTTTGTAATTGCAAGAACATAGGACTTTAACAAATATTCAGTGAATATATCTCTTGTGGTTGTTATACACAAAAATATCATAGTGGAAGGGAGGTGGTTTTAATGGGACAGGAGCCAGCATGCGTAGAGTCCTAGGGCAAATACAATAAAAATACCTGGAAAAATACCATCGTTAGGACTTGGACTTATCCTTGGACCGGGCTGTAGCCTGTAAAAAAGAAACCTAGATTCCACTAGGTCTTTGAAAGTCTGAAACTGAGCACATCACAAGTTAGGAAAGGGGTATCTTTTGCACTTTAATATTTCAGGCTTTAAGATGGGAAGTACATTTCATTTAGGAACTTAGACATGGTAACTGAATAATTGGATAGAGTTCATGCCATTTAAACCTTGAATCTTTTTTTTTAATTTACTTTAATTTTATTATGTTATGTTAGTCACCATACAGTACATCATTAATTAATTTTTGTTGTAACATTCCTGGGTAGCTCAATGGTTAAGCCTCTGCCTTTGGCTCAGGTCATGATCTCAGGGTCCTGGGATGGAGCCCCGCATCGGGCTCCTTGCTCAGTGGGGAGCCTGCTTCTCCCTCCCCCTCTGCCTGCTGCTCCCCCTGCTTGTGCTCTCTCTCTCTGACAAATAAATAAAATCTTTTTTTTTTTTTTTATTTATTTATTTGAGACAGAGAGAATGAGAGAGAGAGAGAGCACATGAGAGGGGGGAGGGTCAGAGGGAGAAGCAGGCTCCCTGCCAAGCAGGGAGCCCGATGCGGGACTCGATCCAGGGACTCCAGGATCATGACCTGAGCCGAAGGCAGTCGCTTAACCAACTGAGCCACCCAGGCGCCCCTAAAATCTTTAAAAATAAATAAACTTTGAATCTTTTTTTTTTTTTTTTTTATTTTTGACAGAGAGAGACACAGCGAAAGAGGGAACACAAGCAGGGGGAGTGGGAGAGGGAGAAGCAGGCTTCCCGCTGAGCAGGGAGCCTGATGCGGGGCTCGATCCCAGGACCCTGGGATCATGACCTGAGCCAAAGGCAGACGCTTAACGACTGAGCCACCCAGGCGTCCCTAAACTTTGAATCTTTTTACATGACTGACTTACTGTATATCCCTGTTTGGGTACTGTAATAGACAATATCAGTGAGCATAATTTAAAATGGAAAATAGAATCAAGAGTGAATCTTATTGTTTCATACAAACCAGTTTCACATACTTCTGGGACAATATCAACAAAAGTTTAGTCTCTCTCAGGTGTCTACCTTACACAATTTTTAAATAGGTAAATTGACCTAAAAACAATTTTCTCATCTCCAACAGAAATAAATGCTACCCCAACCTAGTAGCTGTCCATAGCCCATCTACATGCAAGCCATATTAACAGAATTTAATAATAAATCTTTTCTGACATTTGTTTAGTTTATGAATTTATATGTACACTACCATGAAACCTTTTTCCTTACCATGTTTGGGAAGAAGAGCTACAAACATTTAATTTTTTGTACAATCATAGGGAAAATAGAAAAACATAATGGAAAAAATGAAAAGCCCACATGTTTTGTGTATTCAGTTTAAATAATTACAGTTGTTTTCCCTATTTTAACAAAATTATGGTATATGATATATTCTTCTGTTTTCTTTGAATATTCTGTTACAGTAATTTCTTATATTAAAATTATTTGAGGGGTTCCTGGGTGGCTCAGTCAGTTAAGCATCTGCCTTTGGCTCAGGTCATGGTCCCAGGGTCCTAGGATGGAGCCCCAATTCAGGCTCCATACTCAGTGGGGGGCCTGCTTCTCCCTCTCCCTCTGCTGTTCTCCCTGCTTGTGCTTTCTGTCAAATAAATAAGTAAAATCTTTTAAAAATATAAAATTATTTGAACACATATGTTAATGGCTACATGAAGGTTTATAATATGCAATAGTGTAATTTTATAATTTCTGTGGTGTGGGACATTTTGTTAGTTTTCAATTTTTCAAATTATAAATAATAACTTAGAAAATAATCTTGTATAGGAATTTTGCTGTTTCTTTATTAATTTCCTTCATTTATTATCTTTTCTTTAATATAAGTATATGATCTAGTGCTTCTAAATTTCTAGTGGTTTTGGCTTATTATTATTTATGACTTATGATAACATATAGTTGAATCTTGCTTTTTATTCAGTCAGAAAATTCTGTTTTTAATCACAATATATTATTTATTTACATATAATGTAATGAATAACATGGTTGACAGCCTGCCATCTTGGAATTCGTTTTCTATCTATATTATCTGTTCTTTTTATTTGTGACTATTGTATTATATTCTTCCTTTCTACCTCCTTTTTATAAATCAATTTTTTTAACATTTGATTATAAATGTTTTATTGAAATTTGAGATATACCCCCCAAACCATTTTAGCAGTTTCTCGGAAGTTTAAAATACAAATCTTTGAACATATCATGTTATACCTTGATAATACTATACTACTTCACACATGCACAAAATAAAAACCTCATAATAGTGAAACTTTCTTTACCATCCAGTTCAGCACAAAGTAGTAAATCTCCATGTCCAGTTATTAGCCATCCCACATGAGCCCTGCACTGAAGACTATATAAATTGTATATTTACCCCAATACTAGCTGAGATAGTTTGCCCCCTCTTTTTCATCGTAACATATATTTAGCAACATCTAAAATGATGTGTAACTACTCCTCTGTTGAAGATAGCAACAGTTGTAAATATGGAGAGGGAAGAAGATTGCCAGAAAAAATTAGACATAGTTTTACATTTGTGTAATTCAGCTTGAGGTGATTTGGTTCATCTCTTCATCTTTGAACCAAATGTCATCGTCAGAGGGATTCAGCAAAATGATTCCTAAGGCCAATGTCATTGACTGACCCTCACTGCAGACATAGACACAGTTGGTCCTGTCTGAATCCCATGGAATAGATTTCCCTTGAGAGACAGAGTAGCCTTCTGTTGTTGAAAGACCACGGGGAAGTGATGGACAGGTGAATTTCACAGATAAGTTTTATACTTGATAAGCATAAAATTGGCTAAGGGAGGTAATAATTTTGAAAGCCATTTCCAACTTTCTAGAGGCAGAATGAGGAATTTAATCTTTTTCTTTACTTTTCTCACTCCATTGAAGTCATTTAATTTATCTTCTTAGTTTCAAACGAACACTAATATCTTACCCATAGTTTTGTGCCACCACCATGTACCTCTTTTCTGGGCTCTAGATAGATACATGGGTCTCCTAAAATTTTTCACTTAAAATGTTCTATAGGCATATCAAATCTGGGATGTTTAAAGGAAAACTTATTACCACCCTCTCTTCTGTCCTTCCATGCGCGAATGTGAGCATGACATATAGTCAGTTTCTACATCTGGAAGCTTCCAACACCGTAATTATTGAAGCCGTCTACTTCATATCCACATCCTGCATCAGTTTATACCCATATGAATGCAATAAGCATATAAGTCATTTCCCTTTTTCTAATATATTTCACCTCTAATATACTACTGTTAGAATACTTTTTTCTAAGACAAAAATAAGAGAAAATATTTCTTGATGTCTTAGAAAGTACAAAGATATAAGAATCTTTCAGGTTGTGATCCTTTCTTGCCCCCCCCCAGACTTACCTGTGCCTCTTACCAATCACTTGTGTCCTTGTCACATCTATCTCCTTGAAATTTCCCATCGAAACATCCTCTTCCACATTTATTTTCCTCTCAAACTCACGATGGTTTCTTTGCCTAAATGCTCTTTCTCCAAAGTTGTTGATGAATCATCTCTATTTTCTCATTTACAGTGTCAACCCTGAATATCATTTTCACCGGAATGATTTTCTTCACTTTCAAATCTAGTGTTATCCAAAATCTGGGACATCAGATGATTATTAATGTTACATGAGTAAAACAAGTAAGAGATAATGCATTTATATTTACTTATTTTAGAAAAAATATTACACATGTCTAATCTGTGGTTATGGTTATTGTATTTATGGGCAAGGCTTTTTAAAATTTGATTTGAAGTGAAATTTTTAAAAATATGTAAATAAGAGTACATAATCAAATATGGCAAAAATATAAAGTAAGATCTCATTACTCATTGATACTAGGAATCCCCCTCTAAGTGTCATTGTATGTGATCTTCTTTACACACCCCAGTGACTTATTCCTCTAATGTAATTATTCTCCAATGAGCTGTAGACTCCGTAATGCAGATACAATATCTCATTTGTTGTTCACACTTGCAATTCCTGCTATATCAATAGTGTTTGTTGAATAAATGAATGAACATGGATGCATTAATGAATGAATGAACTTGGATCAAAAGCCCACTCTGTGCAACTGCCACTTTAATCTCTCTGTAGATTATATTATTTAAGATGAACTTTCTCAATTTTTTGTTGTTTTTGTTAATCACTATAAAAAAAAACCATGCTTTTGATCACCAGACGACTTTCAATATTGGATAGATTGGTAGAAGAACACCCACATGAGTGTTTTTGAGTACGAAAGAATAGTGTGTTTTGGGTGAAGAAATGATAAAAGGTATCAAAAGAATGTCTTAGACTAAAACTTATTCATTAGAAATTCTGGAATTTTTTTTCCCACTACCCACGTACTTGGACAAGTTTATAGTTTTGGCAATGAAGTCAGTACTTTTGTTTTTAACTTAGTTAAATTCTTGAGCTGTCATTTCACATGGGTTATTTTTGTTTTACTGACCCTACTGCTGTCAGATTACTTTAACACTCCAAAGCTTTTCCTTTGCTGGAATTAAGCATCTCATATAATTCTTCTCCCTATCTTTGGAAAATGGTGTTATACTTTAAGTATGGATAATAATATCTGACAGTTTCCCAAACTCCCGCAGGAAATCTGCCTCCATACATGTTTATTAAAAAGACATTTTCTATATCATTATATAGATTTGCTTCTTAACATTGTATTCATCAATATAAATAAAGTATTTCCCTTACTAAGGTAACTATAACCCACTCCCCTTCCACTACATAATCTTTGTTACATTTTTTATTATGTAATTGTAATCCTGAAGTTTGAAACAAGAGGATATATACAAAGTGGTATACCCTCTCACCTTGCTACCACCTCCTCACTCCTCTTCCTATACTGAAGATTTTACATAAATATAAATTACAGATTGAAAACTTTTTTCTTTTTAGTTTATTTGGATCAAATGCATGCAAATTGTATCATCACAAGTCCATTCTTTGAGGAAAAAATAACAACTAAATAACTTCAATGGTTTAGTGGTTCAACTAGCTATTGGTTAGTTGCCACTTTTTAATAAAATGGAAAATCGAATTACTTATATGTAACTATACTATCTTTTTCAACCCATTAAGTATTCATTATTTTTAGTATTATTAATAAAAGGCAAAATTTAATAGATTTTATGGTAATTACTAGATATCTAATAGTAAATAAAATTCTAATTAACTTAAATTGTAACATCATAAAATAGTATTTTAATTAAATATATAAATGTGTATTTTAAATACATACATAGATTTTATATTAATATTTATGTATATATGTGAATTTTATATTAAAAGTATAAGATCAGTATTTAACTAGCAATTATTAGATACTATATTAGAATAGAAGGAATGTAAAGTTTGAGGAGCTGTTCAATTATTCAAATAAAAAGCCCTTTATACTCACAGCCCTAATGGGGCTTTTCACTGTTTTGGTTTTGCAGTATGTAACACCCTTCCTATATTGGAGAAGATTTCCTGTAGTTGTTGCAAAGGGCAATCCACCTACTAAATATAGATGATGAAATTGCCAGATAGTTACTTTCCCATCATCTCTTGCACCCAGAGTGCAGACTCATAACTTGGTCTGAGTCTACAAAATACAGCCACATCCTATTAGTAGCTGGTGATGCTAAGAATATAGGAATATCCACTCTGAGAGCAGGTGGTAGCAGTTATACAACATGTGAATTGTAGCCAAGAGAAGCAGCAGAAGCAGTTTCCAGTACCTGTGCTTGCAGTGTTGGCAGCAATGACTTGCTTAGAGCTCAGCAGAGACAGCAGCAGTGATTTCAAGGAAAGATGCTGGGGTGTCATTTTGGCTGAGGCTATAACTGTCCTTCACCTGACCATGGTTCTTCCATGAGGACATACCTAAATTGCTTTTCCATTTCATTAGCCAGAATCTCCTTTCAGTTGCAATTAAGAACCCCAAATCTATAGTCACTGTTCCCTTAATCAGGACTTCATGTTTTCACCGGACAAAGTCTTTGATTTCATACTAATTTGGAGACTACATAATTTCCTTTTGGCTTATATTTGATACAGAACCTGCTTCAAATATTTATACATATCGGCTAAGGTTTGTTGTTGTTTCCCTAAAGCTATTTCTTTATGGCAAAGTCATATCAAATGCTTTCACCTTATGTTGTAAGAATGTACATAAAGATGTATACATATGCATGTGTCTCTTGACTTTTTAACTATGCGTAATCAAATTTTAAGTAAATAATGAACAAAAAAAGGAAAATCAATGCCCTATTGTGGGTTATAGTTTCTACTCAAAACATTTGGCATAATTCACTGTGGAGCAATTTACATGTCTTTTTGTCTGAAGAGATAATGTATCCTGTCATTGGTAAGTTAGAATATGAAGTGAAAAAGGCAATTACTAAACCAACTATCACTGATTCAAAGAAATAGAAAGCAGTTTTAAAAGTAAGTGTACTTAAAAAGTATTTCATTTTATTTATCTTATTAAATCAATATCCTGATTTTCATTTTAAAACTTAGTAACCACTTGAAGACTTAATGTTAAACATTTTTATATGAAGCAGAAATGTTGGTTATAAATAAAAAAAATTATTAAGCCAAGAAAAATGCTGAAAAATGGTTTAGGCAAATGAAAGTTATTTCAAGATTAAGGTTTTATTCAAGAGGAGGACAGAATGTTAGTTAACAAATTCCTTTGAAATAAAGTATATAGGGGCTCCTGGGTGGCTCAGTCTGTTAAGAATCTGCCTTTGGCTCAGATCATGATCTCAGGGTCCTGGGATCAAGCCCCACGTTGTCGGGCTCCCTGCTCCATGGGGAGCCTACTTCTCCCTCTCTCTCTGCCTGCCTCTCTTCCTGCTTGTGCTCTCTCTCACAAACTCTCTCTCTCAAATAAATAAATAAAATCTTTTTAAAAAAAGAAAAGAAAGTACATAGTTTCTAAAATATGGGGGAGGCAGCAATTTAATGGGATTAAGGGGAAGAAATGATTCCTAGTTCAACATACAGCATCACCTGGGAAGCGTGAAACTACTTTGTCAAGACTTTTTCCAGGGTATATGCTCTATCCATTCTCATCTTTCTTTACATTTACTTATCAGTAAGCTGCTTATCATAGAGATTTTATATTTTCCTTTCTAGTCACCTGCTGCCCTTTTTCACCCTGGTTTGTACCTTGGGAGACTGACTTTTAAAGGTTACATAGAGTTCTTTGCCCATTATCTTCTGGTTGGTTTGGCCAATGGGAAAACACCAGCAGTAGATCAAGTGAGCAAGAAGAGGATGAGGTCATGGTATCTATTTCCAAGTCTCCTCCCTGTAGGTTCACACTGGGTGTCTGCATCCCTTACCAAAGACCACAGCTCTTATCAAGTTGGTGACTCAATATGTTAACCCTGCTGGGTTTTGGTAACTGTTCTTTCTTCCTGCTTTTTGATACCTGGAGTGAAAACAGCTTCTATCTATTGCTAGCACCAAAGTCTTATACTTTCATTTGCTAGTTGCCCTGAATTTTAATTACAGCTTTGTAAATAGTGCCTGAAATTACCAATTTGAATGTGCTATATATTTTATTATCAAGACTCTGAGTGATGTAACATTGTTGTTGCCAAGGCAAATATCTTATCATTTAAGTTTGTTGGGAAAGAAGAATAGTTGAGATTCATTGCTATAAAGACTCAGTCAATCTAATCAAACACACTTTATATGACATTGTTGTTTTTAGTATCATTTTATAATTATTAAGAAATAAATTTTTACTTTAAACTATAATTATTTAATTGCAATGAGAATTATAATACCAAAATTTGTGTTCCCTAGACAGTGCACACACTCTCTTTATAATATATATATATATATATAGAGAGAGAGAGAGAGAGAGATCTACACAAGAAGTCAAATGATCATTTTGTCAAATTAGTCAATAGGAAATAAGAAGAGAAGGCATTAATTATCCAGTTAATTATAACCATACTTTAGAATTGGTAGAGTCTGAGGTGAACCTGAATTTATGAAGATTTCTGAATGATTAAATAAACATAATGAAATACATAGGTGATATAATAGATAGTTTTGTGAGGAAATGTGAGAAATATTTCTGTTATTTCCTAGTCCTGCCTACACTCTCTTCTCTCTCTCATTCTTTCTCAATTGTTGATTTATAGACTTACTAGCTTCAGAATAATTAAGAAGAAATAAGAAAAATAGGGCTAACTCTAATAATGTGAAATTGTCAGCACTATGTTCCAGTAATGTAACTTGATTTTTTGAAGCAAAATGTTTTCTTTTAGGAGAGGAAACTTGTTTTACCTTATATATACTCTTATATACATTAGATTATTTTCTTAAAAATTGTTTCCTGGCCCAATTAGTTTTATATTCATCTGCAGAAATCATCATAGGTTGGGCAGAGTTTCTGCAAGTGAATCTTTTGGATATCTTTTGTAATTGACACTGATTAACTGAAGCAGGAGAACAGAATTTATGAGAATGGTCCTGGATAGCTCACCAGTCACCATGGGAAATGAAAAATAAGTCCCTCAGAAGGACAGGAACAAAGGATCTTCCGGAGATCTAAGAGGCAGTAACTTGAACACATTTTTTTCAAGGGCACTGACATTAAAACAATCCCCTGATGAAGCTAACACAAGCTTCAATCACTTCCCATGCCAAAGTGGCTCAGCTCACGAGAACAATTTCAGTGGAGAGTACATGGCCACTACTTTGCTTTTGGTAGAAAAAGGATTCTGTAGTTTCCAGTGGTGATAATTTCAGCATAATTATAAGGATGGGTAAGGAACAATTCTCTAAGAGAAGGGGTGCTGGGAGGGTAAAAACAACAGGTGTTCACAAAAATGAATCTATTATTTCCGAGGAAAATGTCCCCCTTTCTTTTAGGAATGATAAACATTTCACAGGGAAATCTTCACATTTTCTAATGTTTCAATTTTCCTACACAATAACAATTGACTTATTTTTAAAAGATACTTCACATCATTAGAAAAGTCGTATCTTTATATCATGTTTGATTTTTTATCATATGCAAGATATGCCAATATTGGATTTTATGGTGGGTTAAAATAGATGAAAGATAGATAAGAAAAATATTTCTTTTTTGATAGAGCTTACAAAATAATGCTATATTGATCTTTTTATAAATTTTGGATACTGAGAAATTTTATCAAAGTTATTATAGACACCATAATATAGAGGATATATTAGTGGAGACCTCATGTAAATTTCCTAAAGTTTATGATGATAATAATCTGATCAATTACCTCCACTAGTCACTTTCTTAAGAACTCTACATGGATTGAGAAATAAAAATTAATTGTCATAACAATCTTATGAAAAAATTGCTATCTATGATCTCATTTTACCTATGAGGAAGCGGACACAGAGATAATAAATACATTCTTCAGGATCCTACAGATAATACATCAGATTCCTGAGCCTGCCTTCTTAGCTACCATCACCTGTATTGCCTTTCTCTTGAAAAATAAAAGTAAAAAAGATTTCCAATATAAGTATCTGTAGGCTAAATATTGAAAATTTTAAGTTGAAACTTAGGCAAACAGGAGAGAAATATTACTCTTTATTTTAGTCACAAATATTTTAGGATATCCATATTTTATTTAATAATCTTTATAATCATCAGTAGTAATGATATTGATAGCAGTAGTGATTTTATAATAGGTATATTAAGACTAATTGTTGGGGTGCCTAGATGGCTCAGTCGGTTAAGCCCCCGACTCGATTTTGGCTCAGGTCATGATCCCAGGGTCTTGGGATTGAGCCCTGTGGTGGGCCCTGCATTCAGCTGAGAATCTGCTTGAGGATTCACTCTCTCCCTTTCCCTCTGCTCCTAGCCACTCCCCTCTCTAAAATAAATAAATATATCTTTTAAAAAAGTACAAAAAGGACTAATTGTGATAGTAGTAGTGGTAGTAATAGAAATAATTGTACTGGTAGTATTAATTGTAGTAGCAGTGATAATCCATAAACAGTGATCAAGATGATATTGCATTGAGTACTTTACATACATTAAGATCTAAGAACTCAACCTTCTTTAATTAGCAGATGCCCATGATGATTTTGACTGGGCTTTTTCACATGTTTAGGACTGACATACAACCACAGTGACTCTGGCCCAGGTTTTCTCTCATCATTGCACAGACTAGCCAGTTTTTGTTCACTTGATGGATGGGCGTATCCCACAATAAGGAAGCTAGGTATGGCACTGGTAAGCACTTCTGCCACATTAGACCAAAGGGTGTTCACAAATCCAGTCTAAATCTAATGTGAGTGGTAATTGCTTGATAGCAATTGCTGAAGAGTCATACTGAAAGAGCAATAGATATAGGGAAAGAAATAACTGTGATCATTTTTGCTGTCAGTGTCTTTAATAAGGTCTGAATATGCACCAAGCTCTACGTTTAAATTTATTTAAATTTACTAAATATTTATTAAATTTGTTGAACTTAACTTTATTAAAATTAAATCTGTGAAAATTAAATAAAATTTCAGTTCTTTAGTCAAACAAGCCACATTTTCAGTGCTCAGTAGCTACAGATGGCTAGTGGTTACTGTATTGGACAGATTATTTGGATTATAGAGCTGTTCTGTCATCTCAAAAAGTTCTATTGGAGAGTCCCAGATAATATCATCTAAGCACAAATGATATGTAAGCCAAGGCTTTTAAGAAGTGGTCGGCTCCCTACATAGTCATCTACTGATTGAAGACACGTCATAACACTAACCTGAGACCAGAATTGTCTAGCTAAGCCCAGCCCCAAAGCAAACCCAAATGAACTTAGTAGATGGTTGTTATTCTGAGCCATTGAGTTTTGGGTTTATCTGCTATGCAGCAAAAACAAACTATTCACATACTTGAACCTAATTTAGGTAGAGATTGGGAAATGCAATCTAGCTGTGTGATCCAAGAAAGAAAAGAAATGGATTTTTGATGTACTGTTTTTAGTCTTATAGGATCTTATAATAAGCACTAAAGTAGTCAGTAATGTTATTCATGTAATCCTCACAAATATGCTGTAATTTAGACATTATTATCTATATTTTATGGATGAGGAGAATGTGTAAAAGAAGTTGTAATTCACTGAAAAATACTAGTTTTCATAGTTAGTGAAAGTTAGAAGCAGCTATAAAAGCAGACGCTAACTTCTTCCTCTTTCCACAGCCTCCTGCCTCCAGCCTTCATAGTTTACTTATATTCTATTGTTTTGTCTTCTATATAAAAGTACAGTGTGGAAAATAAAATCCCTAAAATAAACTCATACTCTTATCATGCAGAGAAAATTATGACTAATGTTTTGATATGTCCCTTATAATAGTTTCTCTAGATCTGTGAATTTATCTCACATAGTTTGATCATACAATAAGTAGTTTCTTGCCCTGTTGTTCTTCCAATTAAGACTAGATACTATTTTTATCATATTGGTAAAATACTTATTTTAAGAAGACTGTCATGAATTCCTTTCTATTTTTCTCTGCCTTAGTTATTTTGTATATATACAAAATATTTTATGTATATATACCGTATACCCATATATGGTCCATAAGTATTCATTGGCATTTAGAGTAGTTATTGATAATTGAATACTTCCTATATGACAATTCTATATGATAAACATTCCCTATTCATTATGTCAGCTGCTCTTCATAATGATCCTGTGCAATAGGAATTATGATTTTTAAAAAAATTTTTTAGATTTATTTATTTATTTGAGGGAGAGAGAGCACCAGCACAAGTGGGTGGAGGAGCAGAGGGAGAGAAAGGGAAAGAAGCAGACTTGCTGCTGAGCACAGAGCCCATTATGGGGCAGGGGAAGAGGTGGGGGTGGGGACTGGATCCCACAACCCAGAGATCATAACCTGAGCTGAAATCAAGAGTCTGATGCTTCACCTACTGAGCCACCCAGGTGCCCCAGGAATTATGATTCTTATTCTCATAAAAGAGATAAAGTCTCTGAAGCTCAGAGTGGCTTTACAATGGTCTAAGTTCACAATGCTAGTGTGTGGGGTTTGGGGTCTCTGTGTGCTCAGATGCATCTACATTCTTCGTATACTCTGCTCTCTTGAAATGCAGAGGGGCTGACTCTTGCAGCTGCATCTCTCATGCTCCTGGCTGGCTCCTGTCTGTTTGGCCAAGGAGAGGTACAAGTGAGAATTTCAGTGGCAGGGGAGGATAGAAGGGACTGGGTAGGTAAAAAGCAGTGTTCGTCCTTGATTAACGTTCTTCTGCCTGATTATCCTATGCTTAGGGCACTGTTAACATCTATTCATCCAAACTAGCACTGGTCACACCTTCCTGTTATTCCCGTTTCCAACATCCTTTGCTTTACTTCTCACCTGTTCATCATCTGTATAAGCATTCAAATCCCTTTATTCTAAAACTCAAGCAATCTTTGTTTCCTGTTGGAGCCAACATTTCTAAATACTTTCTTTAATATTTATTCTCAAAAGTGACTTTTTAAAAAAATTTTATTTTATTATGTTATGTTAATCACCATACATTACATCATTAGTTTTTGATGTAGTGTTCCATGATTCATTGTTTGCGTATAACACCCAGTGCTCCATTCAGTACATGCCCTCTTTAATACCCATCACCAGGCTAACCCATCCCCCCAGCCCCTCCCCTCTAGAACCCTCAGTTTGTTCCTCAGAGTCCATCGTCTCTCATGGTTCATCTCCCCCTCTGATTTCCCCCCTTCATTTTTCCCTTCCTACTATCTTCTTCTTTTTTTTTTTTTAACATACAATGTATTATTTGTTTCAGAGGTACAGGTCTGTGATTCATCAGTCTTACACAATTCATAGCACTCACCATAGCACGTACCCTCCCAATGTCTATCGCCTAGCCACCCCATCCCTCCCACCCCCCACCACTCCAGCAACCCTCAGTTTGTTTCCTGAAATTAAGAATTCCTCATATCAGTGAGATCATATGATACATGTCTTTCTCTGATAGACTTATTTCACTCAGCATAATACCCTCTAGTTCCATCCATGTCGTTGTAAATGGCAAGATTTCGGGTTTTTTTTTTGATGGCTGCATAAAATCCATTGTATATATACCACATCTTCTTTATCCATTCATCTGTTGATGGACATCTTGGTTCTTTCCATAGTTTGGCTATTGTGGACATTGCTGCTATAAACATTGGGGTGCACGCACTCCTTCGGATCCCTACATTTGTATCTTTGGGGTAAATACCCAGTAGTGCAATTGCTAGGTCATATGGTAGCTCTATTTTCAAATTTTTGAGGAACCTCCATGCTGTTTTCCAGAGTGGCTGCACCAGCTTGCATTCCCACCTACAGTGTAGGAGGATTCCCCTTTCTTCGCATCCTCGCCAACTTCTGTCCTTTCCTGACTTGTTAATTTTAGCCATTCTGTCTGATGTGAAGTGATATCTCATTGAGGTTTTGATTTAGATTTCCCTGATGCTGAGCGATGTTGAGCACTTTTCCGTGTGTCTGTTGGCCATTTGGATGTCTTCTTTGGAAAAATGTCTGTGCATGTCTTCTGCCCATTTCTTGATTGGATCATTTGTTCTTTGGGTGTTGAGTTTGATAAGTTCTTTATAGATTTTGGTTACTAGCCCTTTATCTGCTATGTCATTTGCAAATATCTTCTCCCATTCTGTTGGTTGTCTTTTGGTTTTGTTGACTGTTTCCTTTGCTGTGCAAAAGCTTTTTATCTTGTTGAAGTCCCAATAGTTCATTTTTGCCCTTGCTTCCCTTGCCTTTGGCGATGTTTCTAGGAAGAAGTTGCTGTGGCTGAGGTCGAAGAGGTTGCTGCCTGTGTTCTCCTCTAAGATTTTGATGGACTCCTGTTTCACACTGAGGTCTTTCATCCATTTTGAGTCTATTTTTGTGTGTGGTGTAAGGAAAGGGTCCAGTTTCATTCTTCTGCATGTGGCTGTCCAATTTTCCCAACACCATTTGTTGAAGAAGAGACTGTCTTTTTTCCATTGGACATTCTTTCCTGCTTTGTCGAAGACTAGTTGACCATAGAGTTGAGGGTCCATTTCTGGGCTCTAAAAGTGACATTTCTAGAACAAAAGTTCCTGTGAAAATATAAGGTTTGGGTATTATTATTTAAGCATTTCTGGGAGGAGGTTATTATAAAACATCTGACTTCCTATGGTTCCAGAAAATTTACTATAAAATTTTACTGTAAAATTGCTGCATCACTATGACCTGACTATCTTAAGGACCTGATAAATTATGCCTCCCAGAATGACCTAGGACCATGTGAAACTTTTAATAAATCACAAAATCTCCTGGGAATTCAGCATATCTTGAAGAAGTAGTCAATATGCTATAGCCTTTTCGTGAACTATTATTTTCTTTTTCTCTAGGTCTATTGTGAATTCCATATTACCGAACTCTCTCTTTAATTCTAGTTATCTCAAAAATCTAAGGATTATTTTCTAGAATTCTTGTCATTTCCAATTACTCTCAATTGAATAGATCATTTACCTCTGAGATGAGCAATTTAGTAGATATAATGCTCTTGTAGGGTAAGATTTCCAGAAGAACATGTATATTTACAGTTTCCACATTTTAGCTTGTTTTTCTATTTAAGGTCTTTTATCTGTATATGGATTGCATTATAAATGTTCTTCTTTTCAGCCAATTCATAATATTATCATACTTCTATATTGCTTCTTTCCTTCTCATCTTTCTTCACAAGTACATCTCATGCAGAGATTTCATTCTTAGGATAATAGAATTCCAGACATGTTAATTATATCTTCTCTCAATGTAAAAGGAAAATTCACTTTACCTAATAGCTTGTTAGTGATTTTGAACAAAATTGCTTTTCCACATAAGTAACATGAACATGAAAAGATACTGCCACATTTTAGGATTCTTATCATGTTAAAATATCAGGGTAATTTTATTTTCCATTTTTATGTTTGGTGATGACCATTGAATAGCTCCTATTGTGTTTCCTTTTTTGGATTAACAAAAAACTTCTTTTTAAATCTAATTTCTATCAGAGAGGAAATGGTTTCCATAATATCAACTTTTACATTTTCATTTGGATATTTTGTTTGGAACCAATTTTATATGACTTCCTCCAAGTTCAGTTTAGTCTTCAGATCAGGTCAGCAAGTCTTTTGACAAAAATTGCCCCTTCTTCTTTCTGTGTGATGAATTCAATCCATAACTAGCATTTGATACATAGATATAAAATATGCTTTTGGTCATATCAGTATAGTCAGTTTTATATATATGTTTATATTTTCTGAAATCAAATCTCTCAACTAGAAAAAAAGAAATGAAATTCCAGTTTAACTTCAACTTCTGGGATGATTCTAATCAAGTGTTTCCTATGATCATCCATCTGTTAATATGTCCATTCATTTATGACATTTATTAATTCTTTAATGCATTAATTTAGTCAATTTTTGAAAACATGTAAGTATCAAATTCTTGTATGTGAAAGACTCCATAATTTGTTCTTGCTTTCTAGGATTTTTTTTTTTTTGCAGAAATTTTTATCTACATATTAATCAGCAAGTTTTTAACTCCTTTGTGAGTAACTGCAATTTAAAAATTACAAATGTTTCATAACTTAAGAAAATAAAATTTCTATAGTGATTTATCTCTCTATGCATAAATGGCCAGTTACTTTTTTTTTCAGTAATGTAATTTTAAAAGAATTGGTGATGTTTGGAGAACTAGTCTGGAAATTGTTTAAAATACATAATATGGGATCATGAGGTTGAATTCACTGACTAAGAGTTCTATATATAATAGTAAAAGTGTACAACTTAAATATACTCTTTAGTATACACAAACATACATCCCCCACTGACACAGTTACATAGGAATACGTATCAAAGAGGCAGGTTCTTGGGGAATATGCAGTGATTAGCATTCAGTAGTGTTAAGCATATGAAAGAAACTTAGTAGTTTATTAACAGGCAGGAAGGTTCTGGGGCACCTAAGTGGCTCAGTTGGTTAAGCCTTTAGTTGAGGTCATGATCTCAGAGTCCTGGGATCAAGCCCCACATTGGGCTCCCTGCTCAGCAGGGAGTCTGCTTCTTGCTCTCCCTCTGCTTCTGCCGCACCCCACAAGCCCCCCCCCCCCCCCCCCCCCCCCCCCCCGCTTTGCTTGCTCTCTCTCTGTCTCAAATAAATAAAATCTTTAAAAAATAGGCAGGCAGTTTCTTTATGTAATATTAAGTAATTATGGAGATATTATAAATGTATTTTTAAATACCAGATATCAAATGCAATACATAGAAATGCTAATAATAACATTTTACTTTACAATAGTTTAAGAATTAGTTAGCAATTGACATGCATGATACAACCAAAGGATTGATGAACTTTGTATTATAGTAGATATGCACTGACAAAGATAAAAAGAAAAAAATTGAAACAACATGCATGCTTATAATATATGATCTGTTTTTAAGCCACTAAGTCACAATAAATTTTGTTTTCTTCCATGTTATCTTGTTTAACCTGATAGCAATAATTGGGTTTTATGTCATTTCTTCAATTTTATTTCTTGTAGCTATGAGTTTCAGCAGTTTTCCAATACCTTTATCGATTTTGAAGTTTTGCCAGTGCTTTTGGTTTTTGTTATTATGCAAAGAAGTACATGTTAACCTTTCAGATTATTGATCTTTTGGAGAAAGAAAGAGAGAAAGATGTTTTTATTTAGTGTTAATATAAAAATTATCGTAACTTTTTTTGACATTTGTTCACATTTTAAAGATGATATCCAGGCTTCAAACAAAATCATCAAAAATGTAAACATATTAGGTTCCCATAAATATATTTTCCTCTGTATCTCAGTTACTGATGCATTTGCAAGATGTATTCATTTTCAGCAAATTCTATAGTGAATGAAATCTCTGAGTTTTTCCAATATTCATATTGTAAATGCCATTCGGTTCAATGAAACCAAGACTTTATTGAGCACAAATATATGTCAACCATTATGTTTAGAGATGATAAAGCAATTCTACCTAAATATACATAGTTCTTGTCTTTATAAACCTTAGTAATAATCCATTACCATATGTCTGTATGTCTGTAACTTTGTGCTTAAAACGAAAAGAAAAATCTTTTATAAAAACATTGTCCCAAATATGTAACTGCTTGTGGTAGGCATATGATAGGAAATAGGCATATGATAGGAAAAGATGTTAATATTAGAAGAATATTAGAAATTATGTCAATAATCTGGTTGTAAGTAATAGAAAGCTGTTGAAAATTTGCTTTTGGAAAAGAGGAAAACTGGGTTAACACATGTAAAATCAGAGCAGTAATAGCTGATTCTTGCTGGGACCATGAACTACATACAAAGTATAAGCAATCAACAGTCATGTCAGATATTATTTTCATCACATGACCTCTTGTAGCTACATTTTTTCTCTGTGTGTCTGCTTCATTATCCTTCTCTTCAGTGTGACTTTTGCCCTCCTTACAGCTGGCTGTCTCAGAGCACTAGTGTTGCAATCTACTCTCAATTCCCCTCTCCCCAGCCACCCCTAAAGCATTGGTCTTCCCTAGGGTCTGTCACCATCTGTTATGATTGTGAGCTCCACAGAATCGGGAGAAAGGATATGAAATGGAGGCAGGTGGTACTTGGAGTCTGACCAGTCAGCCTGTATCAGTTATCTCCTATCTAGGCTTCTCAAATGCATTGATATTGATCAAGAAAGTGTTTATTGATATTATTTTCATTTTACAGAATGATAAACCAATACTTACATACATAAAGTGATTTTCAAAAACTATACCGTTAGGAAGAGGGATAGCCAAATTGATCTGATTCCACTCTTAACCACTATGTTCTTCCAGCTTCCTAGAAATAGAGGCAAAAAGTACAGCTAGAATCTTATTTTGGCGATAAAATCCTGGACAGTGAGAGTGAGAGATAAGGGAAGCAATGAGAGTTTGAGGAAAAATGCAAGATGCTGCGTTAGGACATTGGCCACTTCATTATAAATAAACCACAAACAGAATTTAAAAGGTGGCTCAGCAGGTGCAATTTTATAAGTCTCTGAGCAAATGCCATAGACAGTCTCTGCTATGGAACACTTCAAAGGAAAATGTAGCTTATCTTCTTGACTCTTCCATTTTCTGTCTCCCATTGAATAATGTTTGCTTAACTCAGAACATTTAGCAGATGCTTAGAAAAGCAGATATAAGGCTCTATAGTATGAATTCTCAGTGGAATTAAGAAGTAGAGGGGCGCCTGGGTGGCTCAGTCATTAAGCGTCTGCCTTCGGCTCAGGTCATGATCCTAGGGTCCTGGGATCGAGCCCCACATCAGGCTCCCTGCTCTGCGGGAAGCCTGCTTCTCCCTCTCCCACCCCCCACTTGTGTTCCCTCTCTTGCTGTCTCTCTCTCTCTCTGTCAAAATAAATAAATAAAATCTTTAAAAACAAAAAAAGAAGTAGAAGAGAGCAAGAGAGATAAGAGATGTTTTGGTACCATCTCAAGTGGGCCTGTCCAGAGGAGGTCCACTGTGGTAGTGACTGAGGCCAAGTGAAGAGTTTGGAATTTAAGACCAGGTAAAATCAAAATCTGAAGAAACACTTCAGATATACCCAATACAGCCCTCAAA
Organism: Phoca vitulina; assembly: GCF_004348235.1. Classification (NCBI taxonomy): domain Eukaryota; kingdom Metazoa; phylum Chordata; class Mammalia; order Carnivora; family Phocidae; genus Phoca; species Phoca vitulina. The sequence continues at coordinate 31,286,069 of NW_022589728.1, forward strand.
AAATATAGTAGAAGAGGTATAAGAAAGGTCAACTCAGGTTTTATTTATAATAATTTCCTTGGAAAGTAATTAAAACATTTTCATCCCAATGAAGCTAACAAAAGTTCACAAGCAATGTATGAGGAATCAACATAATGTGGGTGTTTGCACAGATTTTGAGTCAATTTATGGGGCCAAAATTAGGTAAAAGGATTATTTTTTAAAATTTTTTATTTAAATTCTATTTAGTTAACATATAGTGTATTATTGGTTTCAGGGGTAAAATTTAGTGATACATCAATTATTTCTAACACCTAGTGCTCATTACATCAAGTGCCCTCCTTAATGCCCATCACCCAATTATCCCATTCCTCCACCCACTTCCCCAAGTAAAAGGATTATTATAACATGGTTTATGAAGTAAACATGAACAATTAATTAGACTTAATTGTAGATTTATGAACAGAACCTAAAAGTATACTATTAAGTGAAATATAAAACACAATTACCAGTTATAATGTGGGAAGTAGCAGAAGACTGTTACTTTTACTTGAACAAGGAGAACAAGCCATGTAAGCCACAGAATTTTAACATTAAAAAATACAGAGCTGGAGGCACAAAGAAAACCATGAGAACTGAATTCTGAGTACTAATAAACCATTTTTAGTAGAGACTTCTTTTATCCACTGCAGTACAGAATTACAAAGATAAACCTAACATTGATAGGAAACCAGGAGAATATCAATAGCCATGTGTTGATTTGTGTAATGGGTTGGAATCCCAAAGAATTCAAGTGACAGAATCAGTCTGAAGTCACCTGTCCAATTTTTCTCACTAACTTTGATTGCATGCCCAAGGGTAGTACAACTATGACTGCAGACAGAGCTTGAGACCTGAGTAGGATCTTCTTTGAAGCATTCAGGGCCTCTCTACAGTATAAGACAGTGGGATCACCAAAGGCCAAAGATATGGCTGAAGAACTGAGATCTCCATGGCATACTGTGTCCTCATGAAATACAAGAAAGTGGAGGTTCAAAAATTGAAGGAAAATTCAGAGGGATAAGAGAAATTTTCCCCAAGGCGTTCTGGGCTTTCACTGAATACTGTGTAAATGCCTGTGAAGAGGGGTGGCGAGGTTGCAAAATGGGTATATATCCCTCAAGGAGCAAAAAATATAGGGTTGGAATGGAGAGAAAAGATAGCTCTCCAGCAATAGAAAAACCTGGCAGATAGCATATAAAACAGAGATCTCTTACAGTTCAGAAAACTTTTACATTATTTAGGAAACCATATAATATCATTTGAAGGTAGACTTGATTTTAAACATCATATAGTAACTTGTGGAGCAAATCTAAATAGACACAGACATAACTAAAAAGACACTTTAATTAAAAAGATTATTAAAACTAGTTAGCTCACCCAAAATAAGTAAAGAATGAAGGCATATAGGAACAAAGAAGAGATTGATTAGATAGAAAACAAATGTAAGTAGAAAACTTAAGCTCAATCATATCAACAACTACATTAAATGAAAATGGATAAAATTCTCGAATTGAAAGGTGGAGTTTGGCAGACTGGATTAAAAAAAAACAACATATAGCTTTTTGGGGGTCATCCAAGATGGCGACATAGGAGATTCCTGAACTCCCATCCTCCCACAGACACACTGAATGTACAACTGTAGACAGAGAAATTTATCTCTGCATGAAATCCGGAAACTAGCTGAAAGATTCCTACACTTTAAGTGAAATAGAAAATATCCATATGGAAACAGGTAGGAAAAGCAGAGACATACCCCCCAAATCCCATCCCCGATATAATGCCATACAGTTGGGAGGAAACCTGAGTGTTTCCCTGAAGAGTGAAAGGTTTGGATTCCACATTTAGCACCTCAACTTTTAAGACTCCCATACCTGAGGGACAGGCCCCCAAAACACCTTATTCTAAAAGCCAATGAGGCTTGCATCTATGAGACCCACAAGACTATGGCAAACAAAAAAGTAGTAGTTATCGGGCACACAAACACCAGTTGCTGCTCTCTACCAGGGTTCAGCACAGAGGCAGGCAAAGTTGATTATTTCCCAATCTTTTCCTAAAAGGAGTCCGTTTACATACTTTGAATGCTGTGGCCTGAGGGTCATCCTTCTAATTTAGCCCACATCTAGAGGCTGGCTGTGATTCTCTCTGGTTACTGGGGAAACCAGCCAGACACCACCCATGTGGTCTCCGTCAGGTCCATTCCTTTTTTGCCAGTATCTCTGTGGAAGGAGCGTATACAAAAACCTGTGCCCTGACTTTTGTGCTACCACCTGAGAGATGGGAACCCCCTAATAACCTGGCTGGGACAGCCAATGTGACTTGCATACACATGTCCCCTAGGAATGTAGCAAAAAAAAAAAAAAAAAGGAGTTCTTAACCAGCTATTACCCCAGGGCTCAGTGCAGAGGGAGCAAGCAGAAACCACCCATCTCCCAGTCTTTTCCTGAAAGAGGTCAATCTACATACTTAAGCTGCTGCTTAAGCATTAGGCTTCTAATATAACATGTGTGTAGTGGATGGTTACAGTCCTCCCCACAGAGCGAGGAAGCTACCAGAAACAACCTCCATCTTCTTCCTCTAGCCTGTTCCAGGTCTTCAGTAGGAGGTTATATACATGTTTTGTGTTCCAGCTTTTATTCCTGCTGCCCAAAAGATAAGCTGCACTCTGATAGCCAACAGGATTTACATTTATGAGTCCCACATGATTATAGTAAATGAAGAATTCTTAACGGGCACAGGAGTACGCCTTGCAGCTATACCCCCAAGCTCAGCATAGAGGAGCAAGCAAGTATATTCTTCTCCCAGTTTCTCCATGGAAGAGACTTAACTGCATACTTTCACGACTGCTGCCTGAGGGTCCTGCTTCTCATCAGCCTGCATCTAGGTGCAAAATGGGACCCTTCTCTTTGTGACACGGATGGGCCTCGGCACACTGTCATCTATTGGGGAGTTGAACAGGGAAGACATTTTGGACAATCGCAAAAGTTCTGAGAAGCAACCAGAAGATTGGACTGGGCTGATTGACAAGGTTCATCTACACAAGATCACCTTGTCAATACTGGGAGAGGTGGCTGTTTTATCTGATGTACAGAAACTAAAACAGAGGGGCGCCTGGGTGGCTCATTTGGTTAAGCAGCTGCCTTCAGCTCAGGTCATGATCCCAGGGTCCTGGGATCGAGCCCTGCATTGGGCTCCCTGCTTGGCGGGTTGCCTGCTTTTCCCTCTCCCTCTGCCACTCCCCCTGCTTTTGCGTGCTCTCTCTCTCTCAAATAAATAAATAAAATATTTTTTAAAAAAGAAACCAAAACAGAGTTCAGGAAAAATGAAGAAACAAAGGAATATGTTGCAATCAAAAGGACAAGATCAAACTCCAGAAACAGATATTAATGAAATGGAGATAAGTCATTTATCTGATACCTTAAAATAGCAGGCATAAAGATGCTCACTGGGTCAGGAGAGAGATGCGTGAACAAGGTGAGAATTTCAACGAGGTGATGGAAAATATTTTAAAAAGTACCAAATGGAGATCACAGAGCTGAAGAACACAAAACAATGAACCAAAAAGTTTAGAGGAGTTCAAGAATAGACTAGATCATGCAGAAGAAAAGAGCAGTGACTAGAAGACAGAACAGTGGAATTCATACAGATGAGCAAGAAGAAAAAAAGAATTAGAAAGAGTTAAGATAACTTAATACACATTGTTTAAAACTCTTCTGTTTTTCTGAAACCAGTTTGGAAGCTGTGTCTGACAGAGGCTTCTACAGAGGGAGAATCTGCACTGGATTTTTACATTATTGTTATAGTTTGCTATTGTGTGTGATCTATAATTTGTATGTATCTGTCTTGACAAGCCAACCCTTCTGGTAAAACAATAACATGGTTAGGTCACTGGAGTTTCACTGAATAGGAGGAACAGTGATAAAGACCTAAACATATTGATGAAGTAGAAGAAGACCCAAGGATGAGCAGGTCTTGGGGGGAAAAAAGAATTTTAAGAACTAAAATGTCGAGTGTTAAATTCTAGAGTGCTTTCTGAGAAAGGAGACAGAAAACATCATCTCTTGAGTATTCAATAAATTCCTTTGAAATAGTTCAATCTAGCTCTCAAAGATATTTAAGAAAATATGGTTAATAAGGATACAGATTCATCCTTGAAATGATAGAACACAAAAAGAATAGTTTTCCCAAGCTAGTAGATTTAGTAAAGATTAAACCTGGTAAAGGTATTCTACGTACTGATGTAACACAGATCATTTGCTAGCCAATATACTGTACCTGAATTATCTCCACTGCTTTCACCAGCCTTATATACTGTTATCATTTTCAAAGATGAAGGAACTAAGTTTCAAAAATTATTTAATTGCCCAAGATTATATTTTAGAGCCAGACTCAAAACCCAGGCATTCTGTCTACAAAGTTCTCAGTCTAAGTCTGGATGCAGCACAGACAGAGCAACACTGGAATTGCATTCATGTGCTTTGGACTTAATAGAAAAGCAAATGAAATCAGAAGAAAGTTATAAACTGAGAAAAAAGGGAAATAAAGTGCAAACAGCATGTCAGTAGGGGTTAGAAGTAAGAAAAAGTATACATGATTTTGATCAGAAAAGAAATTTCACAAATCAAGTCCAATTCTGAGTGATGACTAGGCTTGTGTTGATTCTTCTGAGTAAAGACTAGGTTGGATTGGTTATTGAAGAGGCATCAGTGAAAATTCATAAACCTTGCTTTAACTGGTTCATATACTGCAAACCCTTGACAAGTGAATCAACCCAGTGAGGCTGACAATAATAAGTGGGAGGGCATGGAAGTTTATATCCAGTTATTTTAAAGATTGTATAAAAAGAAAAGGAAAATAATGTTAAAATGGGTTTAATCAGTTGGCTTCTCTATAGGTATAGGGTTTGAAATATTCTCTGGCATAATTCAACTAAAAGTCACTACAGAAGAAAAATTCATATGCGTTAGAGTTTGTTTTAGTCTGTTTGGGCTGCTAAAGCAAAATACCACAAACTGGGTAGCTTGTTAACAATAGAAAGTTATTTTTCACAGCTCTGGAGGCTGGAATTCTGGAATCATGGTGCCAGCATGCTTAGGGGAGGGTCTTTCTCCCCGTTCATTGCTGGCAACTTCTTGCTGTGTCTTCAATGGTGGGAAGGGCTAGGGATCTCCCTGGAGCCTATGTTATAAGGCACTAATCCCATTCATAAGGATCCCACCTCATGGTTTAAGCACCTCCCAAAGGCCCTACTTCTTAATACCATCATCTTTGGGTTAGAATTTGAACATACGAATTTCGGAGGGATAAACGCAGACCACAGTCGGCTTTAAGAGTAAATCAGACGAGGTAGGATCTTTTGTTTCTGCTTTTCCTCTAACTTCGCTGTGACCTTTGTGAGGGTTCTTGACTTTTAGTCGTATTTGCATTTCTGTAAGTATTAAATTGGGATAAAAATAAAACCTATCACCAAAGTCATTGTGAGATTAAAAGAAAAAATTATATACAACTTTTTAGCATATTACCTGATATATGCTATCTTTAATACATACTAGTGTTAGTATTATTGTAGATATTTTTAATCAAAATTATGTTTAACTTCTGATTAAGTTAACTATATTGATGACTTCTATAAGAACCTTTATTTAAAAATATTTTATACTATCATGCCTGAATTCAAAATATCAAAAAGCGTTATTTACTACATTTCTGTCCTGCTATATTAGATTTTTCTGTACTATCCATCCCTTTATGTTTTTGCTTTTCCTAAGGAGCTATTACCTTATGAGGAGTTATTAAGATGTCAATATACCTGCATTAATCTTGTTTTGACTCTTTCAAATAAGGTGGATATTAGTACTAACTGCTCAACAACTGAAATGACTTATTTTTTTAATGCAGTTGTTTAAAAAATGTAAGACAAGTAAAAGAAATCAATTTGAAAAGCTGAGAGCAGAATGTTAAAATATTACTTTCACATCGAGGCAAATTTAACAAGAGAGTGCATTTATTTATTGTGCCTGAAATTCTCTATATAATTGCATTTTATTTCCCGTCTGCTATTTGTGTATGAATAAAAGTCTCGCCCTCACTACACAGTACCTCCTCTCTCCTATTAGACCTTGGGTTTGAGTTACAATGGTAGATAAAGTTTTAACTGCAGACATAAAGCTGCCTCCCTATCTAAAAGTGTAGCCTTATGCACCCACAGTTTCACTATGCAGCTTTCAGTATCCCTTTATGCTTCAATTTCCTTTTTTTCTAGAATTCTCCAGGTGCTTTAATGCAATTGTTTGTATGAGGTATATTTGGTCAGTGAGGCATGTAATGCATTTATAAATTACATAGTCAAGATTTTGCATAGAAAAACTCTAGGCTTTATTTATTGTACTTTAAAAATCACACTCTTTGTCATAAAATAAGATCAGGATTAAGGTACAAAATAGAAGAAATAACATTGAAATTAGTAAAAAATCTTGGATTTTTGTATTCTGTTCTCTTTACAGTTTGTCTCTCATAATTGTAAATAACCTTAAGCTTAAGTCTCTATGTTCTTTGTGCCATTGAGAAAAACATAAAATCATGTAAGAAATTTTCATGGTGGGTGGGCGAAGGATATAATAATAACAAACACAGTTTTAAGTACTTTATGTTATTGCATTTAATTCTTACAACAACCTGATAGAATAAGTATTAGGATTATCACCCCGATTTTGTAGGTAAGAAAAGTGATGTTCAACAAATTTAAGGAACTGGAGAAAATATATTAATTTAGTAAGTGGCAATCTAGATACAAACTCAGGGAGTCAGGCTCTGGAGCTTATCTACTTACCCAGCGGGTGGGATGCTACATTTTCAGTAGAAGTAGTAATAACATCTATGACATTTCAGAAGTGGTGATAATATCTATGACATTTCAGAGCCAAACTGTGTGTGCCAGTCACTCTTGATACATTATTTTACTTACTTTTTGCAATAATCCAAGAGTGGATCTCTCATCTACAGATGAACTCCTCAGAGAGGTTAACTAGCCACATCATTACAAACTGGCAGAACTTCCACTGAAGAGCCAGTCTTTTTCACTCCAAAGAGAGTAGCCTATTCATGCCTTTTGTGATAAGTGAAAGACCCTTGGATATGTGCGTATTTGACAGGTCAGGGAGATCTCTTTGGGAAATGTGGTCTAAAGGACAGAAGGCAGAAATATGAAAATCTACAGGAAAGTGTTTTCAGTTATGCCCAACTGTTCTAGTTCTGTTGGGGTTTTTTTGTTTTGTTTTTGAATCCAGAAATGGCTTTTTTTTTTTTCCACATTACACTTCAGGGTGCAGAAATACCTTTCTTTGTCTGCTAAGCATGGCTGGGTCAGGCAAAAGTTCTTGAGAATGGATTGATTTTATGTTAAGCCATCTCAGATAAATTGACAGTGAGTTTGAGAAAGGATTTTCTTTGCTCCAGAGTTCCAGAAAGCTTGTTCTTTATCCTGGAGAGCGTATATGATGATCAGAGAGTGAAACTTGCAATAAGGAATAAAACTATATTTAATATAAACAACCACAGCAATGTGAATAGAAAGGTCTATATTACAAGTCCTGCTGTATCTCTGAACAATCTTGTGCATGAAGGGGGCACTTTACCTCTCAGTTCTCTCATGTATAACGTGAGGTAATGAAATGCTGGTCTCTAATAATCTCTAAAATCATGAACCAGGTGGAGCAAAGTATACTATTTTTAGAAGAAAATATTGAATATAAAATTAAGGATAAGAAATTATGTTAATAGATAGATCTGTTAAATCATGTCAGCAGAATTCCTTCAATTGATTAACACTTGCTGAAAACCATAGGTGTAAAATGTTCAAGAAATATCACAAAAGGGAGGCAAAATCCAAGTCTTTAACATTTGAGTATGTATCTGGAAAATAAATTCTCTTTCATCCAATCAGGAGACATCAGCATGGAAAACACATTAAAATAAATGTCACTGTAATATAAGATGCTACCCTGTACAACTAATCCAAGCCAAGCCTTCAATATTTATTCTCCAGTGGGCATTGTTTCCATGATTTTATATTTTATAATCATACCCAGTCATCAGCATATATAGTCAATTCTGCTATAATGCTTGCATTGAAAAACAAAACAAAACAATTCCATTCCATGCAATTGATACATTAGTGAACAATTTGAAAATAATGGAAATTTCATGTTTGCTTATGTATAATTTTGTTCCTGAGAAACATGAAGGGAACACAGCTAACTGTATCCAGTTGAATTATGTTGTTTGGAATATACAAAACAGCACATATGCACAGAATTCAAATACCAGCTACCTTGGTCTTGATTCACTGCATCGTGTATTATTCAACTAGGTTTTACTTTGCTATTCTAATACTCTCATTTGTAGGAGTATATATATATATACATACACACACACACATATATACACACACACATATAAGTATATATATGTAACTTCTCTCCTTTCTCTCTCTCTCTTTATATATATATATGTATGTATATTTATATATCCCATTCAACATTCCTAACATGAATAATTTTTCTTAAATCAAAATGCCGGTAGTGAATGAAACAGGAAATCTTTAGGTATTGAGGAGAAGTTTGAAATCATAAAGTGTTTTGCAAGAAACAACAGAACATTTGCTATCTCTTCAGCTGTGAAAAAATTTACATGGTAGAACATCACAATGACACAAAAATAAAAGAAAAACTTCAAGTGTTGCAAAGCCGTAAGAACATGGACTTAAGAACTAGAAAAAAATGGGAAGAATAGATGAGCATATGGATTGAAGAACAAACTGCCAAAGAATTGGAAATGTATTGCACAATCAAAAAAAAAAAAAAAAGCACTATATATTAAGACCTTAAATTGCCAAACCTTGAGGAAGTGGCTCATTTTAGTGCTTTTGTGGTTGATTTAGTGATTTCAAACATTGCTGGAATTTCCAAAGTCTTCAACTGTTGAGCCAAACCATTAGTGCATATGAGAAATCTGAGTGGAAAGAATTTCCAGCCATGGTACAAAAATTATTCGAAGTAGAGGTTATACATTAGATCAACTCTTCAATTTTGATGATAGAGGCATCTATTAGAAATGCATCCCTCAAAACACCTACATTTCAAAGAAAGAAAAAAACATGTTTTAGGATTAAAAATGAGATCGATCTGTAACTGTGATGTTTGGCACCAGTGGGGAGAGGAAGAAGATAAGCCACACCCGTCCACATAGAGTGTTACAACTTCACATTCAGTTTTAGATAATGCTCCTTCCAACACTTCACAAGCTGCCTGATTCTGACACGCCTTCTATAAGCAAGCATCAAGGTCTTTTTCAAGATAGAGTGACATATTTATTATAGTATTTATGCATTTTTTAACCATTTAACATATGTAAAAGTGTGCCACCATTTTTATTAAGTTTCTATCTTTTTAAAAAATTTGTTACAAGGAAATTTTTGAGTATTGTTTCTTCATATTTCCATAATCATTCTGGTTTTTATTTTCTGATTTTATATAGTGAAGCAATTTTAAAAAATGCATATATCAGGGGCGCCTGGGTGGCTCAGTTGGTTAAGCGACTGCCTTCGGCTCAGGTCATGATCCTGGAGTCCCGGGATCGAGTCCCACATCGGGCTCCCTGCTCAGCAGGGAGTCTGCTTCTCTCTCTCTGACCCTCCCCCCTCTCATGTGCTCTCTCTCTTTCATTCTCTCTCTCTCAAATAAATAAATAAAAAATCTTTAAAAAAAAAAAAAATGCATATATCATGTTATAGCAGAACTGATTATATATTCAGTCAAGGGTAAGATGGCCTAGCTGTTCTGTGTTTTCTTCTTTCTACTTCTCCACCTCCTTTGTCTTCTTCTTCAACTAAAAAATTAATATGCTTGTTTAAAAATCTTTTTTTAATAATAAAGAATTGTGTAAAGTTAAAAAAGGAAGATTAAAAAGAACTCCACCACCACAAGCCCTCCATCCCTTAGACTTCTTCAGATTTTTGAGTTGTTACTGCAAAGCTAGATTAAGTTACAAAAATCAAAGTGCATTAATTTTTAATACAAGTTTAAGTCCATTGTTTACATACAAACAGTATCAGTTGGAGTATCATAAGTGGCTAAAGAAACAGAGTAGCATATCCTTTTACTTCATTTTGCTGGTGACCATATAAACAAGCAGTCTAGATTCATAGTTAATTGATTCAACTAATATCACATCCAGATAAATTGAGAGGGTGTCTGCAGTGTTATTTAAACCAGTGTTTCTTTTGGAACAGCAGTATCAACATCATCTGAGAATTTGATAGAAATGCTAATTCTCTGGCCATACCTCAGATTGGCTGATTGAAAATCTCTGGGAGTGGGGCCCAGCAATCTGTTTTCTCACAAGCTTTCCATATGATTCTGATGCATGCTTATGCTCATATGTGATAACCACTGGATTAAACTATCTCAAAGTTAATTTAGGAACAGGAAGTCTGAGATCAGATTTGCAGATTCAAAATCTAGGTTCTAATACTTTCTGGTCACCATATAACCGTGTTCAAGCTATTTTAAATGCCCAATGTCCCTTTCCTTAACTATTTGAGGATTACATAAAATAATTGATACCAAAAGAGTTTAGAATGAGACTGGCATAGAGTAAGTACTCAGTAATGCAGCATAACCTTTTATTTTCATTCTAAGCATCTTCTCTTGTGATCATTTAATAAGCTAAAGAATGCTCATTTTATATGATTATGATTATAGTAGTAATAGCATTTTAGTCATATATGATCTTGAATAATAAAATAGAGTGTAAGGATTGAGACTGTGATAGGCATGTAAAGAAATTTACCGTATGTCACAAATTGTGTTCTTCGGGAAGGAGCCTGAGGTGGACTCAGATTCATCAACACTTGTGGAAAGGAGAGGCAGGAAGCAAGGTTTGACAGTAGGAGTACTTGAGTTCTGACTCAGGCTTAATGATAACCTCAACCAAGCACATGCAGAAGCTCCAGCTGAAATAACTTGTTGGAATTGTCCTTCACTGAGCTGAAAAGGCCTAGGATTTCTCTACCCTCCTCCATCAGTCATTTGATGGGGGTCATCCCCTGAAGGGCATGACCTCAGGTGAGGAAGTTCTCTGACCCTGAAACCATCCCTGAAGCTGCTCCCAGCTCAGGCTTGTCTGCCAATGGCATCTCTTGCAGCTGACACAATAAACTTCCTTAAAGGGAGGATTTGAGCAACAAGTACTTTTAAGAAGGGGGATCTGGAGAGGGCATCACTGCAGCTTCCTTTTCTTATATACTAATGCCTCAACAGATAGGAAAAGGGTGCAAATAAGGGTGGATCTCTGGTTATACATAAAAATTAAAGTAAATTTTATGATATTTTCCAATGGGGACGGAGAAAGGTATGTAATGTGAAAAATAACAAAAAGTATATATTTCTAATTAAGTCATACATGTGTCAAAACAAGCAGAATTTGTATCATATAAAGCAGAAAGGGACTGTGATTATTTCTGTAGAAGAGGTGGGAACCTAGATTTCAGAGAATGCATGATGTTATGCTTGGTTCTGCTGTACTCTGGAGTAGATTTTACCTGGTGGAAGCTATCTGTGTGGTAACATGGTATTGAAGCTGTGCCCCCTAGCAGGAGTGGAATCCCCCCAATAAGTCAAATTAATATTGTAGAGAAGCTTTATACTATTTCTTTTTAATCTAAAGAAAATGGAGTATTTCTCAGATGTGACATTTAGATTATTTTAAAGAGAGGGAAATCAGGATAACATTTTAACTACATTATTAAACAGTACGAAACACAGAAAAAGATAAAATTCTTCATAAAATATAGTTCTTTAATAAAAAATTTAAATGTGTATGGCTTAGTAACTTTAGGTTTATGTTGTAAAATTTGAAGTTAGGGAAAATTATATTTCTGTATTTTAGGTACTTAGCTGTCAACTGTCTCATAGTTTGTAGTCTTCATCAACACCTTGAACCAGAGCCTAATGGTCAGAGGACTACATACTACATTTCTACTCCCAATTAATTCTGAGAGAACAATTCTCTGACCATTATGATCTGACCCAAGTAGAATCTCGACATGAATTTCTGAATAATTCCACTGTATGTTAAGCTTGGTGCTTTTGATTAGATGTTGCTGTGAAAAGGTTATCTTATCAAACTAATAAATGAACTGCTGAACAAGTTGACAGACTGTGGCTGGAAATGGCTTTTGCCCTGTGGCTCAATTACAAACCAGCCAATAGGAAGGCAGAAAGGAAAGCTAAAGGTGATTAATTGATTGCAATGTCACAGTGAGCAAGTTAACTCTCATGGCCCTAAATGTAAGTTGACACTATAAATGAGAATAGTGGAGAAACAAAACAGTCAGGATGAAAGCTATCAGACTACAACAGAAAACAATTGAGAAACAAGTAGGGGCTCAATTAAAGAGAATGAGGACATGCTTCCAAAGGAATACATTTTCACCCCCATTTGATCTGATAACAATCCCTGCGATGACCCCTCCTCTCCTTTTTATTTTCATCTTATAGAAATTCTAACATACTAAGAAATAGATTTCCCAAAGAAAATTTCTAGAAAAATAAATGCAGAAAGGTTTGAGTTCTCTTGATAAATTTTTATGGGTCTTAAAAAAAATCCCATGGATGAAATAACTGTCAGGATCTGAAGAGATAGATCTCTCCTCACTACTCCAAAAAGGAAGAAGAGTCTGGAAGCAGCCACCCAGTGTTTTGTCCTACAAAGGGAGTCCTTCTTCAGACATGCCTATTTCTCTGCGTAAAATGAAATCGGCTTTCCAAACAGTAGCCAGATCAATATGAACTGCCTACTGAGTAATCTGATGTCACTGTAAGGAGACATTTGGAATGAAAACCAAAAAAAAAAAAAAAAAAAAAAGGAGGAGAAATGAGAAGAAAGGGGAAGAAAAGGGATCAAAGCAAGGTTAGGATGCTGTGAAAAGCAGAACAGAGAGGGGATGTGTTAAAAGCCATTTATAATAGGAAGATTTTTTACAACCTGAACAGAATGGTGAGGAAGCTGCCAAAGAAACTGCAAAAGATGGTGACAATGACAAAAACGTAAAAGAGAAAGATTTAAAACCTCTTCAAATACAAAGACAAGGAGGACAACCTGAGAACGAAAATTCAAGCTCGTGTTATATAAATTGCATGGAACTGAGGTTGCTGCATTCTTTCTTCTATCCATATATCAGTGCGAGTTTTGACAATGGGAAGCAGAACAAAAAAAAGGGGAATAAACTTTCCACATCATGATTAATATATACAGATCTAAGTTCTCCAGACCGTAAGGCTCTCTGTGAACATTTATCAGGCACCAGGTTTGTTAAGGAATGAAAGGGCATCAAACCACTTCTTTAATCCAGAGCCAGTGAAAAATTAGGGAGACTCCTGGGGAAGGAAGAGAAAGAAAGAAATCTGGTTGGATGTATTTTACTTCTCTTAGAGGTTCAGTGGAAAAATAACCATGCTCATGATTAATACTGTAGTTATTTTAAATCCTTTTTTGTATCCAAAGCTGGTTATCTGTTTTATTTTTATTTTTATTTTTTTATTTTTATTTTTATTTTTTTTTAAAGATTTTATTTATTTATTTGAGAGAGAGAGAATGAGAGACAGAGAGCACGAGAGAGAAGAGGGCACAGGGAGAAGCAGACCCCCTGCTGAGCAGGGAGCCCGATGTGGGACTCGATCCCGGGACTCCAGGATCATGACCTGAGCTGAAGGCAGTTGCTTAACCAACTGAGCCACCCAGGCGCCCTGGTTATCTGTTTTAAAACCAATATAATTTAGGGCGCCTGGGTGGCTCAGATGGTTAAGCATCTGCCTTCGGCTCAGGTCATGATCCCAGGGTCCTGGGATCGAGTCCCGCATCAGGCTCCCTGCTAGGCGGGGAGCCTGCTTCTCTCTCTGCCTCTGCCTCTCTCTCTCTCTCTGTCTCTCTGACTCTCATGAATAAATAAATAAAAACATTAAAAAAAAACCCAATATAATTTAAACTATATTATTTCATATTAATCTCAGATATATAAAAAAGATAAAGATAAGATGCTGACTATAATGTATTTCTTAGTGTTGTGGATTACCAGTTATTGTGTGGAGTCTAACAATTAGAGCTTTTTATCCTGTCTATCTTCCATTCAGTTAGTACATAATCATGATTTGGTCAAAAGGCATTTTCAAGCAAATCTGTCATTTTGTTGCAGTGTGGTTATTAGTTTAGTGAGGTGTGACTTTTACAATAATACACAACGACTGAAATTATTCTAAAGATTGAGGAATAGGAATAAAAGCTTCTACCACAAGTTATTATACTAATATATTGAATACATTATGATTTGTAAATGAGTATTTTCCTATTATTTATATGTAAACTGACCTTAACTATTGCAGAAATAGAAGTGTTTTGAATTAAGCAAAGAAAGTGAACACTGTGTTTTAATTTTATTTCAATAAATAAGGATAATGACCTCTATAGAGTTCAGTTCAGTATTGTCTTTTAATAGTAACCATTTTTCAAGACAAAAAATCCATTGCATATTCAGTTCTGAGAGAAGAACCTTTACATATAGATTGTTAGTGACTTTTTTCATAGCATGATTTTTTTAGCCAAAGAAAAATTAAACACCATATGTAATGATACATTTATTTATTCATTCATTCATTCATTTAAAGATTTTATTATTCATTTGAGACAGAGAGATAAAGAGAGAGAGAGAGCATGAGCAGGAGGAGAAGCAGAAGGAGAGGGAGAAGCAGACTCCCCACTAAGCCGGGAGCCCAGCCTGGGGCTCGATCCCAGGACCTGGAGATCATTACCTGAGTCCAGGACCTAGAGATCATGACCTGAACTGAAGGCAGACGCTTAACCATCTGAGCCACCCAGGCGCCCCTGTAATGATACATTTATAATTATTATGACAAGAATAATAATCAGATTATTTCAAGATTGCTGTTTAGGGTCAATTTATAATATAGCTTTTCATTTAAATCTAGTGTATATAAAAGTGGAAAAGTCAAAGTATTTCATTTGCTTCTTTTTCATTTTACTAATAATGTGTTAAGCTGTCCGTGAATTATTGCAATGAAGAAAGAACTGGCGAAGAAGCAAGAATTGTCATACAGTATAAATTTGAAAGCGTTAGAACTTTATTTTCTTGCAAATGCTCTATTCCTTATACATGTGAAATACTACAAACCATGTATCTGATAAGGGGTTAATATTCAAAATACATAAGGAAATCAGTAGCAAAAAACAAAATAAAACAAGTAATCCCATTAAAAAATGGGCAAAGAACCAGAATAAACATTTTTCCAAGGAAGAGGTAAAAAATACACAATAAGCACATGAAAAGGTGCTCAAGATCACTAATCATCAAGGAAATGCAAATCAAAATCATTACAAGGGGCACTTAGATGGCTCAGTTGGTTAAGTGTCCAACTCTTGATTTCAATTCAGATCATGATCTCAGGGTCGTGAGGTTGAGTCCCATGTTGGGCTTTGTACTCAGTGGAGAGTCTGTTTGAGATTCTCTCTCTCCCTCTTCCTCTGCCACTTCCCCCATTCTCTCTCTGTCTCTCTCTCTAAAATAAATAAATCTTTAAAAAATTGATATCACCTCATACCTGTTAGGATGGCTATTAGCAAAGACAGAGATGACAAGTGTTAGTGAGGATGTGGAGAAAAGGGTACCCTGTGCACTGTTAGTGGGACTAGGTATTGGTGCAGCAACTATGGAAAAAAGTGTGGAGGTTCCTCAAAAATGAAAAATGGAACTAACTTATGACCCAGCAATCCCACTTCTGGGCATATATGCAAAGGAAATAAAATAAGTATCTAAGAGATAACTACACTCCCATGTTCACTCTAGTGTTATTCACAACAGCCAAGATTTAAACACATCCTATGTGTCTCTCAATGGATGAATAGATAAAGAAAATGTCATATGTATATATACAGTGGAAGGAAACCCTACCAATTGTGACAACATGAATGAACCTGGAGGGCATTAAGCTAGACAGAGAAAGACAAATAGTGTCTTATCTAACTTATGTGTGCAATCTAAAAAAAGTTGAACTCAAAGAAACAGTGAGTAGAATGGTTGTTGCCAGGGTCTGGGAGATGGGGAAAGTAGGGAGGCATTAGTCAAAGGGTACAAATTTTTGGTTATAGATGAGTTAAGTTCTGAGGATCCAATACATAGCATAGTTAAAAGTACTGTATTATATACTTGAAATCCACTTGGTGTAGATCTTAAGCGTTTCCCCTCTCCACACACACACAAAGGGGCAACTATGTGAAGTGATGAATGTGTTAATTAACTTGATTGGTGTAATCATTTTGCAGTGTATACATACATCAAATCATCACATTGTACAACTTAAATACATAAAATTTAGTCAGTTATACTGTAATTAAGTTGGACAAAATTTTAAATAGTATCATTTGATGGCATAACAATAAGAAAATTGAATTTAAAAAATACAGTAGAGGCTCAGAGAAACGAAGAAATTTGCCATGATCATACAGGTACAAATTATAAAATTAGAAATTTTATCATATTTTTACCTCCTCAGTTCATCCAATTCCTTATTTTACAATGTGATTAATAAACATACTTTAAATGTTTGAATATTATATTGATTTTTAAAGTGAATCTATATGCACTATTACATGTAGCATAACAGGAACAATTTTACTAATTATATTAAATAAAGTAGTAAGATATTTTCATCAGTCTAAGTCTCCATATTCTCAATGTGTATTTCACAAGTCACCAAATATATGCTAACTCATTTCACTTGTTTGTTTGATATAACCCAATAATATCAAAATAAAAACAAAAACGGAAAGAAACAGACCATTCTTTAATGTTAGAAAGAGGTTTGATCAGATTTTTCAACTAAATAGTCTGGTTGAGAAACAGTTAACCCTTACACTTATTCTACTTTAGAATAAACAAGAGAACATAGTTACCTAATAATAACACAATGCTTGTTCAGCCCCACAATTAGACAAATTTTATTCATCAACCTTTATGTGCCAAGCACTTTCTTAGGCACTGGGAGAGACCCTACAATAATTATAAGTCTAATTAAGTCAATTCTACTTCAGTAAAATGTATTATTTCTGATAGACTAAGTATCAGATAGTCTCAGGATATATAATTGTGTATACTAAGCTCAGTTTTGTATGATTAGAAAAACTTGCAGGAGAAATAATATTTGGGATATTGGGAAATGAGTAGGAGTGGGCAAGAGTAACTTTATGAAAACAGGAGAAACTCTACTTCAAAAACCAGCAACATAGGAAAGTGTGATTCATTCTAGGAAATGAAAATGCCTTCCCACCAGACATTAATTTCTCCGTTAGAATATAAGCTCCATGGGCAGAGATTTTTTTTCTTGTATTGCCATATGCCAGGTATTTAGTTAATAGTTGATAATTTGCTGAATAAAATTTGAAGTCAAGTGTCACTGAAAGGCAGAAATGCTATTGAGACATGAGAAGAAATATCTTTGTATCTTAGTATCTTTGTATTTATTCAAATATGATCCACTTCCCTTTTAGTCTATATAGAAGAGTAAATATTATACTAGAATTTTTACCCCCCTTCTCCACATACAGCTAGGTCTATAGACAATATTGACTTTTTTTTTGCTGTTGAAAAAAATTTGTTATATAAAATGAAGCAAAGCTATTGAGTTTTCCATTCTTCTGTTTTATAGAGACTTATTTTTCTTCTCAACCTAATATATTGTCACTTTAAGACTGAAATGATTGTCAGCTTCTGTTAACAATACCAGAAACAAGGTGATATCACATTGGCTGTGTATTTTCTCTAGGCACTATCTCATGTCAGTCATTGTGCTTTCCATTTGCTCTTTCCTGTCTTGTATTTTGTACCTAAGATTATCCATTTCATTCCTGAATTATCCTTTGTTGCCTTAATTTCAAATTATGGCATGGCTTTATTCTTTTTCCTTATTTTAAGTATTTAATATTATCTAGATAGCCAATCTGTGGAATGCAACTGTGAAAACATTGGTTAGCACACATACTAAACTTGTTGTATTTATATTTTAAATATGCTATATAAAGTATGTTGCTACAGAGATAAAAATATTAAACAATATTTATTGGTAGTGGAGGGGCAGTTACAAAACATTCGTAGAGAACCTAGCATATCACCTGTCACCATCAAAGTCACTTGTCCATCCAATAAAATGTAAATCTCTAAGGCAATTTCAACCTGATAAAATTCCTCTTGAGTGTAAAGCTAAAGTGCCAGTGTTTCATTTAGCTTCTAATTCCAGAGGCAGAGTTGTAAGAGGCAGAGAATGGTATAGTGAGTGGATCAGTTTTTCATTGTGTCGTTGCTTTGATTTGAGATTGAGTAGAACATGGAGGATGATGTAAGTGTAATCTCAATTTATGTTATGGGACAGGGTGTGAGATTTAACTTGTTTATGGAAATTTAAATATGAATACACATAAATGTTTAGCATGTGAATATATAAATATATATAAAATACATACATATGTATATATTTATATACATTTTATATATATAAAAATGTTGACGTTATCACTCCTTCAATTTCCTTTTATTGCCAATATGCCAATATAAAGCCTCACTTGGAGTTAATTACATACTTTTATTTACTCTCCTAAATTCTCGAAGTCTTAGAAGAACAAGGCCTGTATCTGAATATGCATTACTGATTTCACAATCTACAGGCCATAATTGGATCAAGGCTTAGGGACATCACTAGTGATATGATAGAAAAGTTTGGCCAAAGTTAATTAGCTCTAATTATGAAAAACTTTACTACCTTTTTGTTGTTATTATCATGTTTGCATTAAATATAGATGAATTCCTCAGGAAAAAAGTACCATTATATGGCTGAACCTTCAGATTATGTCTCCGTGATCACTGGATTCCAGGGCTGTTTTTTGTTTTTTTTTTTTAATTTTGGTCAACTGAAGCTCACAAAAACAAAGGCAATAAATTATGAAGAATTAATTTTGAAGTCTGTTGTATTTCAAGAAAAATTAATTACTAAGTTTCAAGTGGACTCCTAGATGGTGATCACATTGTTTGCCTCTTAATTCTATTCACATTTGAATTTGATATCAAATGCATAAATAACAATATTATATTCTGTGAGAAATATTATCCCTACCATAGGAATCTGGGGAAGCTATACTTATCCACAACCTTTTGGTTGCTTTATTGAAATGTTCCTTAAAAGTAGCTCACTCAAATCAACAATAGAAGAAACAACATGTGTTAGTGAGGATGTGGAGAGAAAGGAGACCTATTGCACTGTTGGTGGGAATGCAAACTGGTGCAGCCACTGTGGAAAACAGTATGGAGATTCCTCAAAAAGTTAAAAATAGATCTATTTTTATAGATCTACCCTATGATCCATCAATCACATTACTGGGTATTTATTCAAAGAATACAAAAACACTAATTCAAAGGGATACATGCTTCCCTATGTTTATAGCAGCATTATTTACAATAGCCAAGATATGGAAGCAGCCCAGGTGTCCATTGATTGGTGAATGGCTATAGAAGAAGTGATATATATACATATATATAATGGAATATTATTCTAACATAAAAAAGAATGCAATCTTGCCATTTGCAAGGAAATGGATAGAGCTAGAGAGTATAGTGCTAAGCCAAATAAGTCAGTCAGAGAAAGACAAATACCATTTGATTTCACTCATGTGGAATTTAAGAAACAAAACAAATAAGCAAAGTGGAAAAAAGGTGGGGGGACAAACCAAGAAACAGACTCTTAATCATAGAGAACAAACTGATGGTTATGGGGGGGGTGTTAAAGAGGTGATGGGAATTAAGGGGTACACTTGTTTTAATGAGGACCGGGTGATGTCTGGAATTGCTGAGTCACTATATTGTACACCTGAAACTAATATTTACACTGTAGTTAACTCACAGGAATTAAAATAAAAACTAAAAAAAAAAAATAGCTTGCTAGTCTAAGGGATTGATGTATTTGTGAAACAAGAGGTATAAATCATACACAATCATGATGTACAAAATTAAAAATAACCACAAAACATTTTATTTTCTAAGTTATAGATTAAAAATGCTAAAACTAAGACATGTGACTGGCTAAGAGTAGTAGTTTTGCAGTATGTATCACTCGAAGAAAATATAGATATTAGTTTGAACAATAAGTAAATTGATTCTCTCATTTAATAAAGTGTCCAGCTTCAAAATATTGAACCAGTAATTCTACAGTTTTTCTTAAAGATTTTTTTATTTATTTTTATTTATTTGAGAGAGAGAGAGAGGGAATGAGCAAGAGAGAAAGCACAAGTTGGGTGGGGGGTAGAGGCAGAGGGTAAAGCAACCCCTTGCTCAGCAGGGAACCTGATGCGGGGCTTGATCCCAGGACCTTGGGATCATGACCTCAGCAGAAGGCAGACTGAGCCACCCAGGCGCCCCTCATTCTACAGTGTTATTTATTACCCTGATTTTATTTCCCTCTCTTCATTCTGCCATGTATAGTGTCAGCTTCATCTTACGACCTTCTCACATAAAGAGCTAATGATGACATCCAGAGACCATCATATTCTTTCTCATCCATAGGAGACAGGTGTAGCTCTTCAACACCTCTTTCTTAAGATAAAATTTCCAGTAGGTATAACGAAGATTCCTTTATAATTAATTGGCCTTCACTGAATTACATTGCTCTTCTTTAGTTAATCACTGGATACACAGAAGACTCCTGAAACTGAGGGTTGAACAACTCCCCTGAGATCTATGGATGACACCAGGAAAGAAGTTCTATTAAGGAAGGGAATGAATGTTAGGTAGGCAACTAGCAATGTCCACTATTGTTTGATATGACTTAGACAATATTATACACGATGTCTTTTACTTCATCACTTGAAGTCGTTCATCCCAGATATGTAAGATTATTTCTGTATTGAGTATAACTATTTTAGGCAGGTAGAAAATTAAAATACCTGCTTATATAGAAAGCTGAAATGTAAAATACCATATTTACCAATAGACTGTTTAGCGACAATTGTGAGGAAAATTGCTCAGTAAATGTTCTTTTACTGTTAAAAATAATACCTAAGTATGAGCAATTTAATTTTAGATTTTAAATAAGTAGATACATTTTTATTTAGATGTAATATATGTTTTAGAAACAAAAATATTTTCAAAAGAAAAATCTTATTTAAAAGTTTTGAGTGGAGATTACTTATTTTAGCTGAATGTAGCCAAATAATTACATTGCACATTTATACAAAATAATTGTTTAAAAGCAGCTAAATGAATATCATTTATACTTACAAATTGGAGATTATATTTTTAGAACCAGGATGGTAGATATTGTTTCTGGATTCCCAAGCATCTACATAGTCTTTTTTTAAATTATACCTATATTCCTATATGAAAGGCTGAATATGCACAGTTGGCATAGTAGAAACATACCTGTTGACACAACATTCCTGTGTACCTAGACCTAATTTCTTCCAACTGCAAGTACCTGTGTCTTGGAATAAGGCCTTTCTCTGACTTCTGACCCCCACTCTGCCTTCCCATCAACCAAGGAGGAAGTGGTAGTGAGTTACCATTCTTTTGAAGTAGCTATCAACCAGGGATCAATAGGTCTTCTCATCTACTGTTTGGGTTACACAGTCTTTCAGACTATCCCAATAATATTGAACACCAGTTGCCTACATGGAACACTTTTTGAAGCTTCACCCTTTATAGATTCATTCCTTCATCCTGTTAGCTGAGATTAACAACCAAATGTCAACTTGTGTTCACATTGTTGTCTTAAAGTCCACTTTTGGGAGAGCCCAATCAAAGATATTTACTCTTATTTTTCTTTGAATAATATATCCCTTTGCATTCTCTGCCTGTAATTTGGGTCAAGTAACTTTACTCTCAAGTCCAGGAGGAAGGCTTCACTCACTTAAGCCAGTAGGAGTAGCACATTTTCCCATCCACAGTGAATAGGAATGGCCAAGTAACATGATGTTGGATAATAGGAAAAAGTGAGTGCAAACATTAGTATAGAATTACCATACATGACTATCACTGTTTTCTTCTTTACTATGATACAAAATGGAGGTGGTTGTGGCTGCCAAAACACTTTTATAACTACAGAGGAACAGCCTGGAGACACTGGGGAAATGCAGAGAAGCATATGTAGAATCTGATGAAAAGGCTGAAATAGTAGCTAATAGAGTGGATAGATGACATGTTGGTGACATTGATCTATTGGGTCAAGCTTCTCTTGATAATTGCATCTTCTGATAATTAACATTAAATTTTTAAGTTCTTTAGCCTATAATTATTTTCTGAAATTTTGATTTGGATTTTATGTTTCTTGCTACTAAAACAGTTAGTCCAATACAGTTTATGAGAACCTCAAAGAGAATAATGTAAATACATATAAATACTTAGAACTATAATATTGAGCCAGTACATTTATTTGCTTTCCTTTAAGGGATGGTATAATTTAGTGCTTAAAACTGGACATAAGAGCCAAATGTTAAGTCTGTGTTTCAAATTACCCCCTAATTTTGTTCATAAACCATTATTTGGGTCCTTACACATAATTCTGCACTTAATTTAGAAAGAAACTTATACAGTGAATTAAATTATATGCCAAACATTGAAAAACACAATCTTATTAAATTCTTGAGCAAACTCTGTAATGTTTTAATTTGAACATCAGCAATATATAGATTAGGAAAATGAGATGCAGAGCGTTTAAATAAAAGTTTAAATTTTATAATTGGGAGAACCAGAATAAAGATATAGGAGTTATGATTCCAGATTTAGAATTTTTTTCTACTATATTAAATGAACTAGTTTTTAAAAAATAGTTCAGTGGGTTTTTAACAGATAGAGTTGACATATAACACTGTATAAATTTAAAGTATACAACATGTTGATTTGGTACATTTATATATTGCAATATAATTACTACTGTAACACTAGCTAACACTCTCCCATGTCACATAATTATCACTTCTTTTTTTTGTGGTAAGAATGATTAAGATCTAGTCTCTTAGCAACTTTGAAGTTTATAATACAGTATGCTATTATCACTATGCTGTGTATTAGAACTTAATTATCCAGAACTTATTTATCTCTCAGTTGCAAGTTTGTACCCTTAAACAGCATCTCTCCACTTCTCCCACCCCTTAGCCCCTGGTACCATTATTTCACTCTGTTTTTATGAGTTCATCCTTTTTGGATTCCACATATGAGTGATATCATACAGTATTTACCTTTCTCTCACTTACCTCACTCAGCATAACACCCTTTAGGTCCATTCATGTTGTTGTAAATGGAAGGATTTTCTTCTTTCTCATGGTGAAATAATATTCATGTGGGTGTGTGTGCGCACACGTGTATTTATGCACACACATGTATATCTCACCTTTTCTGTATTCATTCATCCATTGACAGACACTTGGGTTGTTTCCATATGTTGACTATTGTGAATAATGCTGTAATTAACATGGGGCTGTAGACATCTTTTCAATATCCTGTTTTCATTTCCTTTGGATATGTACTCAGCAGTGGGATGGCTAGATCATATGGTAGCTCTATTTTTATTTTCTTGAGGAATCCCATACTGTTTTCCATAGGACTGACCCAATGTACATTCCAACAAAAGTGCACAAGGGTTCTCTTTTCTCCACATCCTGACTAAAACTTGCTATCTCTTATCTTCTTGAATATAGCCATTCTAACAGGTATAAGGTGATATCTCATTGTGGCTTTCATTTGCATTCTCTGATGATTAGTGATGTTGAACACCTTTTCATGTACCTGTTGGCCATTTGTATGTATTCTTAGAAAAATGTCTATTCAGTCCTTATGCCCATTTTTAATAGGATCTTTGTTTCTGAATTGAATTGTATGAATGCTTTATGTATTGTCATTGAATTGTATAAATGCTTTATGTATTTTGGATATTGAACCCTTATTGATGGATGGTTTGCAAATCTTTTCTCCCATTCCACAGATTGCTTTCCCATTTTGATGGTTTCTTTTGCTGTACAGAAACTTTGTATTTTGATGCCATTCCACTTGTTGATTGTTGCTTTTGTTGCTTGTGCCGAAAGTCATTGCCAAGACCAATATCATGGAGTGTCTTCCCTATATGTTATTCTAGAAGTTTATGGTATCAGGTCTTATATTTAAGTCTTTGATACATTTTGAGTTAATGTTTGTGAGTGGTGCAATATAGGTGTCTAATTTTATTTTTCTGCGTGTGGCTGTCCAGTTTTTTCAGCATCATTTGTTGAAAGACTATCCTTTCCCTATTGAGTGTTTTTGGCTTCTTTTCAAATATTAATTAATTTTAAATTCTGAGGTTTATTTCTGAGCTCTCCATTCAGTTTTATTGGTCTATGTGTCTCTTTTTATGCTATAACCATACCGTTTTATTTACTATATCTTCAGGAAGTGTGATGCCTCCAGTTTTGTACTTCTTTCTCATGACTGCTTTGGCTATTCATGGTCTTTTGTAGTTCCATTAAAATTTTAGGATTGTTTTTCCTATTTCTATAAGAATTCCATTGGGATTTTGATAGGGATTGTGTTGAATTTATAGATAGCTTTGGGTAGTATGGGCATTTTAAAATATTAATTCTTATCTGTGAACATGGCATATCTTTCCACTTGTGTCTTCTTCAATTTCTTTCATCAAAGTCTTATAGTTTTCATTGTATGGTTCTTTCACTTTTTTGGTTAAATTTATAACTAAGGATTTTATTCTTTTGATGCTATTAGTGGGATAGTTTCCTTTATTTCTTTCTCAGATGTTTAATTATCTGTGTATAGAAATGCAAATGAATTCTGTAAGTTTATTTTATATCCTGCAACTGTACTGAATTTGTTGATTAGTTCCAACAAATTTTTGGTTGAGTCTTTAGGATTTTCTATATATAAATTTATGTCATCTGCAAATAGTGACAGTTTTACTTCATTCTGTCTGATTTGGATGTCACTTATTTATTTATTTATTTATTTATTTATTTATTTTTAATTTATTGTCTTGCCTAATTGCTTTAGTAGCACCTCCAGCATTATGTTGAATAGGAGTGGTGAGAGTGGGCACCTTTGTCTTGTTCTTGATCTTGGAGGAAGCTTTCAGTCATTTACCATTGAGTGCAGTATTAGCTATGGGTTTGTCTTCTATGGGCTTTATTATTTTGAGGTACATTCCTTCTATACCCAATTTGTTGAAGGTTTTTATTATGAAAGGATGTTGTATTTTGTAAAAAGCTTTTTTCTGCATCTATTGAAATGATCATATGATTTTCATCTTTCATTCTATTAATACGGTCTTTCACATTTTTTGATTTGTATATGTTGAGTCATCTTTGCATTCCAGGGATAAATTTAACTTGGTTACGGTGTATATGATCCTTTTAATGTGTTGCTGAATTCAATTTACTAATATTTCTACATCTATTTTTTTCAGGGATATTGGTTATAGTTGCTCTTTCTTCTGTTGTCCTTATCTGGCTTTGGTATCAGGGTAATGCTAGCCTCATAAAATAAGTTTTTTCTGATTCAGTTTTGGTAGAATGATCAATCAATTGCTGGAAGTGGTATATTGAAGTCCCCTACTATTATTTTATTATTGTCTGTTTCTCCCTTGAGATCTCTTAATATTTGCTTAATATATTTATGTGCTCCAATGTTGGGTGTGTATAAATATGATTATTATATATTCTTTTTTAAAAGATATTTTTTACTTATTTATTTGACGGGGAGAGACACAGCAAGAGAGGGAACATAAGCAGGGGGAGTGGGAGAGGGAGAAGCAGGCTTCCCGCAGAGCAGGGAGCCTGATGCAGGGCTCAATCCCAGGACCCTGGGATCATGACCTGAGCCGAAGGCAGACGCTTAATGACTGAGCCACCTAGGCACCCCATGATTATTATATATTCTTGATGGAATGATCCCTTTATCATTATATGATGACCTTCTTTGTCTCTTGCTACCATTTTGGTTTAAAATCTATCTTGTCTGATATAAATATAGCTACCTCTGCTTTCTTTTGGTCTCCACTTATATGGAATATGTTTTTCTATCCTTTAACCCTCAAGCATATCTGTTTCTTTCAATTTGAAATGAGTCTCAGGGGAGCTAAGATGGTGATGGAGTAATAGGACCCTAGGCTCCTATCATCCCTTGAACACAACTAGATAATGATCAACTCATCTAAATACCCCAGAAGTCAAACTGAAGACTGACAGAACAAACTCCACAACTAAAGAGAGAGAAGAAGGCACATCGAAGAAGGTAGTAAGTGTGGAGGCCGGGTTTAGGGGAAGAAACAGATGGCAGGTGCTGTCAGGGAGAGGGAGCTGTGGTTGCAGAGAAAGGAGAGAGAGAGAGAGAGGAGCACACAGAGGAAGGCATAAGGGGAACATTTCCCCAAAGCCATTGGCTGAGAAAATGAGAGGAGTTGATTTTCGTGAGTTCTTGCAACCAGTGAGGCTTAGGGACTTGAGTTTTAAAGGTCAGTGGGCTTGACTGATAGAACCCCGAGAGCACTGCCCTACTCCTGGAGAGAAGGCAGGCAAACAACCCCGGGGACAGACAGTGTGGAAACAGCTACCTGGAAAAACACCTGTTTCACACAGAGGGACAATTATTTGCTCTTCTTAGAGTGCTTCACTGAAGGCAGCATTCTCTTGAGATTCCTCTCCCAGTCAAAGAAGCTCGCTGATGCCATTTCCCTCCCCCCACACCTTAGCATAAACACAGAGTGACCTGCAGAAAGCAAGCAGTGCTAACACTTGTTGCCTAACCTGCTTACACCAAGTCCCACACCCCTGTGCTCTAGCGGGACTGCCCTTCTCTGTCAAGCTTGCCTCAGTCCCAGCACAGTGGGCCCCTTCCTCAGAAGACCAGCAGAAAGCCCTGCCCCACACCATGACTCCCAACCAGAGAGTTCTGCAAGGTTTCAATTCTAGTGGAAATATTATCAGGTCATGTGGCACCTGGGTGGCTCAGTCGGTTAAGCGGCTGCCTTCGGCTCAAGTCATGATCCCAGGGTCCTGGGACTGAGCCCCGCATCAGGCTTCCTGCTCGGTGGAGAGCCTGCTTCTCCCTTTCCCTCTGTCTGCTGCTCTGCCTACTTGTGCTCTCTCTCTATCTCTGTTAAATAAATAAATAAAAATCTTAAAAAAATATATTATCAGGTCTTATTTAACAAGCAGACCAGAGCACACCTAGTTAAAAGCACATTTTAGCCAAGGACCAAACACTGCTCACTACAGGCAAGGAGAGCTTCTGCAGATGACTGGCCTGAAGGATAGAGCAGCCAAAACATCCCAGCAGAGTGCACACAGCACACACCAGAGACACTGCCTGAAGTGCCAGGCCCTGGATGCTATTCAACCTCTTCTTCATAAAGCCATTACTCTCAGGAGTAGGAAACATAACAGGCTTTTCTTATACACAGAAGGCAGAGACTTAGACAAAATGCTAAATGAGGAATTCACCCAAACCAAAGAACAAGATAAGGTCATGGCCAGAGATTTAAGCAAAATAAATATAAGTAACATGACTGATGGATTTAAAGCAACGATCATAAGGATACTCACTAGGCTTGAGAAAAGAATGGAATACTTCAGGGAGACCCTTATCACAGAGATACAAGATAAAAAAAGAATCAGTCAGAAATGAAAAATACAATAACTGAGATTAGAAACAGGCTTAATGCAATGAACACAAGGCTGGAAAAGCAAAGGAATGAATAAGTGATACAGAAGACAGAATTATGGAAAATAATGAAGCTGAACAAAAGAGAGAAAGAAGAAATATGAAACACAAGAGTAGACTTAGGGAACTCAGTAACTCCATCAAACATAAGAACATTCATATTATAAGAGTCCCAGAAGAAGAAGAGAAAAGGGGGGTAAAAATGTATTTAAAAAAAAATGATAGCAGAAAACTTCCCTAACCTGGGGACAGAAACAGACATCCAGATCCAGAAACACAGAGAACTCATTTCAGAATCAATGAAAGTTGGCCAACACCAAGATATATTGTAATTAAATTTGCAAAATGTAATGATACAGAAAAAAAATCTTAAAAGCAGCAAGACAAAAGAAGTTCTTAACTTATAAGGGAAGACCCATAAAGCTAGCTGCAGATTTCTCCACAGAAACTTGAAAAGCCAGAAGGGAGTGGCATGATATATTCAATGTGCTGAATGGGAAAAATCTGCAGACAAGAATACTCTATCCAGCAAGGCTATCATTCAGAATAGAGGAGAGATAAAGAGTTTCCCAAACTAAAGAAGTTCATGACGACTGAAACAGTCCTGCAAGAAATATTAAAGGGGACTCTTTGAATGGAAAAGAAAGACCAAAAGCAACAAAGACTAGAAAGGAACGGAGAAAATCTCCATAAACAACAACAACAAAACAAGTAATTAAATGGCATTAAATACATATCTATCAATAATTACTCTGAATGTAAATGGAGTAAATGCTCCCCAATGAAAAGACATAGGGTGTCAGAATGGATAAAAAAAACAAGACCGGTCTGTATGCTGCCTACAAGAGACTCATTTTAGACCTAAAGACACCTGCAGATTGAAAGTGAGGGGATACAGAACGATTTATCATGTTAATGGATATTAAAGTTGGAATTAACCATACTTAAATCAGACAAACTAAATTTTAAATCAAAGACTGTAACATGAAATGAAGATGGGTATTATATCATAATAAAGGAAACAATCCAACAAGAAGATCTAACAATTGTAAATATTTATGTCCCCAACTTGGGAGCACCCAGATATATAAAACAATTAATAACAAACATAAAGGAACTCATGGATAATAACACAATGACAGTATGGGACTTTAACACCCCACTTACAACAATGGACAGATCATCTTAGCAGAAAATCAACAAGGGAACGATGGCTTTGAATGACACACTGGACCAGATGGACCTAACAGATATATTCAGAAAATCTCATCCTAAAGCAGCAGAATACACATTCTTTTTGAGTGCACATGGGACATTCTCCAGAATAGATCATATACCAGGTCACAAATCAGGCCTCAACAAGTACAGAAAGATCGAGATTATACCATACATATTTTCTGACCACAAAGCTATGAAATTTGAAGTCAACCACAAGAAAAAATTTGGAAAGACCGCAAATAAATGGAGGTTTAACAATGTGCTACCCAGCACTGAATGGGTCAATCAGGAAATCAAAGAAGAAATAAAGAAAAAATACATGTAAACAAACAAAAATAAAAACACAATGCAGTCCAAACCTTTGGGATGCAGCAAAAGTGGTCCTAAGAGGGAAGTATATAGCAATACAAGCTTACCTTAGGAAGCAAGAAAAATCTCAAATAAACAACCTAACCTTACATATATAAGAGTTAGAAAAAGCACAACAAACAAAGCCTAGGAAGAAAATAATAAAGATTAGAGCAGAAATAAATGATATAGAAACAAACAAAAAACCCAATAGAACAAATCAATAAACCCAGGAGCTGGTTCTTTGAAGAAATTAACAAAATAGATAAACCTCTACCCGCCACACTTATCAAAAAGAACAGAGAAAGGACCCAAATAAATAAAATCACAAATGAGAGAGGAGAAATAACAATCAATACCACAGAAATACAATCATGAGAGAATATTAGGAAAAAATATATACCAATAAATTGGACCACCAGGAAGAAATGGATAAATTCATAGAAGCATATAAACTACCAGAAATGAAACAGGAAGAAATAGAAAACTTGAACAGACTAATATCCAGCAAAGCAATTGAATCAATAATCAAAAATCTCTCAACAAATAAAAGTCCAGGGCCAGATGGCTTCATAGGCAAATTATACCAGACATTTAAAGAAGAGTTAATACCTGTTCTTCTCAAACTATTCCAAAAAACAGATGGTATCTCATTGTGGTTTTGATTTGTATTTCCCTAATACCGAGTGATGGTGAGCATTTTTTTCATGTATTTTTGGCCATTTATAAATGTGTGTTTTGCTATGAAGGATGTGGAGAAGATTAGAAAATAATTAAAGTGGGTGTTTTAAGGAGAATATGGAAAAAGAAGATGTATTTGGGAGAAATCTATATAGTTAAAGAAACACAGCTTTGTTTTTAATGGGAAGGTAGGCAGCAAGAAAGTGGGATAGTCAGGAGTAAAGTTCCTATCTCTTATTGGAGAAACTAAGTAGATGGTGTCAACAGTTGAGGGAGTTAATACATAAGTGAGAAGCATCTTATGAAGAATTTGACAATTTTTTTTTTCTCTAAATGGTACTTTTTAGATATTTGGAGAACACATACAAAAAATATCTGCCTGCAATTATTTGCATGTGTATTTGAGCTCAAGTATGGCCAAGACTGGATGGCAGTCATTGACTGGCAGGGGGAAAATCATTTATTTTGTCTTCCACTGCTAGATCTAGCATCTTTTATCCTAGTGTTAACAAACATCGAGTCCAAATATCACCTTAAATTTATTGAAAAGTTGATGTTCTTAGACATTTTTTTCTTAGTGGGAAATTCCTACTTCATAATCCTTCCTAGGTGAAGTTCTGGCCTCATTCATCCTAACTATGGAGGCTTTGGAGGATAAGAAAAATGTAGTGGAAATGAGTAAAAGTATAGGAAACATGATCATTAAGGAAGCAATACAAGTAAGCAAATTTGGTGATGGATATTTAGAAATGATTGGGAAATCAGAGAAAACATAGAGAAAAGTGATTCATGTAGGTCTAAAAAAAAGGTGGTTGGCACAATGATAGCACTTGAAATATATCAGCCTCAGCAACTGGTATAAGTAAATTAAAGATCGGAACATGTCCTTTGGGTTAATAACTATGAGATCATTGTTAACTTTGGAGGGAGTTAATGGTGTTAACTTTAGGTAAAAAAGCAAAAAACAAAAAACAAACAAAAACCCTGGCAGGAGCACAGGTTCAATTGCAGAGGTTAGACAAGTTAAGGTGAGCAGTTTTCCAGTCTATACTTGATAGGGAGTTTCCTATGGTCCATTCGTCTGACCATAGATTAGAGCTGGTTCAGAGGTGTCTTGCCGCATCTGGATGCTTCTCCATCAGCCAACACCTCCAAAGCCACCAAAGTTAAAGTATGTTAGTGGGTATCCTGTTTCCTTTCTTATGAAATCTCACAGAGCCTAGTTCTTATTGCCAAAACAGTTACAAGGTATAATAAACAAACATAGTTTAGAGCTATCTTAGGCCTTAGATTTTAGCTCATCACTATGTAGTTTTGGGGTAAAAACCTGTGAATTGGAGAAGGTTTAGGGATCCTAATTAGGATTTCAAAAGTCCAACTCAGTACAATACCTCAGGAAAGAAACCTGGATTTTGGTAAGGTGACATGCTTTCAACTAGTCTGGCTATTAAACAGCTACATTTAGTCCCATGAATTGGACCGATCAACGTTGTGGAAGAAAAAGGGTAGTTAGTGATGCAATACAGAATTTGCAGTCTATTAAAAACCATTGTTGGAAAATTGGACACCAGAGCTATTGTTTTATGTAGAAGCAGCTCCAACTTTTTATATAGGAGTTAATTATGTGGGTGTTCTGATTATCATTTATGTAATGTCTAGAATCTTAGAGCAAGCACACTGTTTTCAGAGAGAATCAACTTGATTTTCTTCTCGAAAAGATACTAAAAGAAATAATGTATGAAAGCAATCAAATGCATGTAAAATTACATATAGATTATATTGCTGATCCTTATTTTATTATTCAGAATGTAAAAAGTGGAAATTATTTAATCTTGAAAACTAAAATATATGTACATTTAAAGGGTCCTTATAAGATATAATTCACCAGTTCTTATAATAAGGTAGCATATTTAGACCACAGCGTAAACTCCAAAGGAAGTTGGAAACACCGTCACTCTAGTACCTTAAAAATCAAAAACCAAATTATCTATTTTTTTTTTGTAGTTGGATGTGGTCTTGCCTGAATGTTCATATTCTGTAAATACATTATCAGCTTCACTTAGAGTCTTTAGGATGCAGTCGTCAGGCTATACAGTATTACAGAAATTTGAAGGGGTGATGATTGATACCTGAGAAATAGATATATGGGCCTTTATGAATGAAGTTTTAGAAAAGAAAGTGATTCCTAGATATTGAAGAACGACTAAAATAAATTTCATAACTTCACCGCCATTAAACTTGTCTAACTTAATTTTTTAAACATTTGTTTATTTTAGAGAGAGAGAAGCGGGGAGGGGCAGAGGGAGAGAGAGTCCCAAGCAGATTCCACGATGAACATTGAGCCCAGTGTGGGGCTCGATCTCACTCTCCTGAGATCATGACACTCAACTGACTGTGCCGCCCAAGGGCCCCAAACTTGCCTAACTTATGTAAATATGTTTCAACAGCAGGATACAAAATATGTTACAAAGAAAACAAAAGAAGAATCGTCTTAACAAGCAAAGTGATGGTTTTTGATTAATTATTGAACCAAATGGGAGTTCATTAAAAGTAGAAAGATAAAGGAAAAGAGGAAAAAAAGAAAACACACTCGGGGAAATTTTGCCTACTCATGGATATTTTTTTAAATGGATGGAGTCAATTGGAATCTTGTTTTTTAAATAATATGATATGAAGCTTATCCCTGGTCTCCAGTGGGGAGCTAAGATTCTCCCATGTATGTTAATATGAAGAGTAAATACTCAGTTATTAGACTTTATTCACTCTTAGAGAGAGAGAAATTGAAAGGGGTAACAAAAGTGGGAGGTGGGAGTGGAAAATTAGTTTTACATATACGGAAAAGTTTGATATAGATTATTAAAGGCAAAACATATTTATGGCTGAGTTTAGAGTAAAAGAAAATTCTACCATTATCTGGTTTTCTCTTTGGAAAACTGTAACTTGATAAGAGAGTCACATGAGAGAAAAAATACAGATTTTTTTAATAAGAAAAGCGGTTTCTGATCTTTTCACTGTCTTTTAACTTTTTTACCTCTTGAATCTTTTTTTTTTTAATATTTTATTTATTTATTTGAGAGAGACAGAGATAGTGAGAGAGAGCTCGAGCAGGAAGGAGGGGGAGAAGCAGGCTTCCCGCGGAGCAGGGAGCCCGATGCGGGGCTCTATCCCAGGACCCCGGGATCATGACCTGAGCCGAAGGCAGAGGCTTAACCATCTGAGCCACCCAGGCGCCCCTTTATCTCTTGAATCTTATAAATTATGGCAAACATTGAATCTCAAAAGGGAAGGGTGTGTGTGTGTGTGTGTGTGTTTGTGTGTGTGTTACTTAAAGTGGAAGCATGATAATCTAGAATAAATAACAGAAATTGGGGAGAATGCTGAACAACTCTCAGCCAATAGATGCATGTGAAATGGGGAAGTGGATAGTCTCAACCAACTGCAGCAAGTTCTAGAGGGGAGAGAAACAAGTCACATTTTACTTAATCCTAGGAAAGTAAACAGAAAATTATTTCATTAAGTCAAGGGAGGAGGTAAAGGGGTTGTGGGCATCACATACCTTTGAAAATATTTCCAGGGGCGCCTGGGTGACTCAGGTGGTTAAGTGTCTGCCTTCAGCCCAGGTCATGATCTCAGGGTCCTGGGATCGAGTCCCGCATCAGGCTCCCTGAGCCTCCTTCTCCCTCTGCCTTCTGCTCCCCCTACTGGTGCTCTCTCTGACAAATAAATAAAATCTTAAAAAAAAAAATGTTTCCAGATAATGGGTGAAGAAAAAATCTGGTAAGATGTAATATAGCAATAGTGTGGGTCAGGAAAGATGATCTGACTATGTAGGTAGCACTTCATAGAAGCTTTGCTCACAGAAGTCAGTTCTGCACTTTTAAAAAAACATTTCCACCCCCCCCAAAAAGAATAGCTATAAGACAGTTTTAAAACTTCATGAGCTTAATCATATAAATAATTTAGAAGTTAGAAAGAAATTTCTAAAACAGTAGTTAGAGTAAATTGGAGTATTGTCCTGTGAGGATGTGGGCTTTGCACGTATGATCTAGAATTGAAAGTTAAATCAGAATCACTTTTGTCTAAGATTTCATTTGGATGCATGCCCATGAAATAATGTCATTCTAAGTTTCTAAATTTCAATTGCTTGAATTAATACCCAAATGGACTGACCCAGATGGAGTCATTTTCTGTGTGAGGGTAAGAATATGATGAGGAGATGTACCACATCTTCAGAATTACACTAATTTGCTTATTTAAAATTTAAATTAAAATGACCCCAAATGGAAATTATCTAAACAATATACTACTGCTGTAGACAACAAAAAATAACTATGTCCTGGTTTTCATATACATTTTAGAAGAAAAACATGTCAGATTTGTGCAATTTAATGTAAACACCTTAGTCTTTGGAAACTATTTTCTAAGAGGCATCTTTATTTTAAAATTAGAAAGCAGTGAATAGAAATATGCAGTATTAATTTTGAATAAGAATTAATGCAGTAAAAAAATCTTCCCGTTTCCCATAATGTGTTCAACATTTTTGTAGACAAATATGTACATGATGAAATTTTTAATTCCTTATCACACAAAAAAGCAGCTGGGTTAAAAATAGAAATATCAATCTGAACAAGTCACTGTACACTGCAAATACAAGGGAAGTCTATGTTCTGACAGTCAGGTCTGGTATCTGAAGCTGCATAGACATTGAATTTAAGTGAATCAAATATGAAAGAGCATATTCCCCAGGCTCAGAGGTCAAGGTAGAAAGGTGCAATTTGACTTAACTTTTTGCACTTTTCCCCACCTAAAACCGTTCTTTTTTAAATGTATACTCCTTTAAAGGAAAAAGGGGATATTATTTTTAAGATTAAATATCAAAATACTCATAACTTGCCAGAGCCATTCAAACTGGAAAGAAGACCCTAATAAAATCTCTACTAGCTTTCATATTTCATAATTGCAGAGGCAAACAATAAGCAATGAATCTGACTAAACTCCAGCACTCCATTTGGATATACATCATGGCTGACAGTTTAAGAAAATCGATTTAAGCTTCTCACTGACTATGTGCCAAATATGTGAATACCTTGAATAACTTTATCCACTTACCATATTGTTTTTAGGCTTCCAATTATTAAAATTGCACAGATAAGAGGAAAAGTGAGAAATAATAAGACACCACACCAGCTGTGCTGAGCTATTTAGACTTACACAGCTTGAATACTAAATTATCTAGAAAGTGAAACTGTAATAAACATGAAAAGTATATTCTCTCAGAGACTCAAACAGTTCTTGGAATTAATAATGCTATTTTTGCATTTTTACATTTCTGTAGTTAAAGGACAGACCATGTAGTAGTACATACAACACAGATGGAAATTAATCCTTCATAGGACATGTAGAACGAAAATGCTAGCTAAAGCACCAGATACTCACAAAGCTCTAACTAGACCCTGCTGTAAATTAAGAATTTTTGGAAGTTGTTTTGAATCTTAATGATCATCAGGGTATCAGCTTATTTAATACAAGGAAGTGATAAATTGTATTTATGCACTGATTAAAGAATTGTTTTTGAAGAAAAGTGTGATGACTAGCATTGTGCTAAAAAGGAATCTGAAGAACGGAATGAGTGAAAGAGTCTTCCAAAAATGTCTAATTTACAGCAAGGGAGTAGTTTGGGCGCAGGAAGGATAACTGCAATTATAAAAAGGCAATACTGAAACTTCATTAGGCAACTGCTTAATCAAGTAGCAGCAGTAGGATAGATAGCTCAATTAAAAATGAAATCTTTCTATAACCATGTTTGCTTGCTTTAGGATGAGTCTTATTTTAAATGTCACTTTGCCCTTCCATTCATATTTGTTTTCTTATGGTCTGCTGTGCTTTGTATCAGTCCTCATACTCAGCAGAAGGAAATACTGATGTTGGTTTAGTTAGTACAAGACCTGGGGAAATCAAATTGCCTAACTCTAACCCAGTTGAAGATGTTGATTAAAAAAAAAAATAAGTGGCATGCTTCTGTATTTTCCTCATGTGAGTCCTAAGAGCAGTGGATTTCAAGGAACAGAAGGAGGAGGAGGAGGAGGAAGAGAAGGAGAAGAAAGAGAAGATGAGGAAGAAGCAGAAGAGGAAGGAGAAAGAGACAAAGAGAAGATG
Organism: Phoca vitulina; assembly: GCF_004348235.1. Taxonomy (NCBI): domain Eukaryota; kingdom Metazoa; phylum Chordata; class Mammalia; order Carnivora; family Phocidae; genus Phoca; species Phoca vitulina. The sequence continues at coordinate 31,322,295 of NW_022589728.1, forward strand.
AAGAAGAAGCAGAAGAGGAAGGAGAAAGAGACAAAGAGGAGATGAGGAAGAAAAGGAAGAGGAAGATCAGAAAGAGGAGGAGAAGAGAGAGAAGAGAAGATATGTGTGTGTGTGGGTGGATTTCTTATGAGGACCCTGAGAAAATGAGTGAATTATAGGTTCAGCAACAGGAAACTGAAGTGAAAGGGGAGAGAGGAATAGGTAGAATGTTGACAAGTGTATCATATCCTTAGTCTGGAGCAATCCTCCCACTGCTTCCTTGGATCACAACTACTTTACCCATTTACCCTGTTAACTCCACGCACTCTGTAAATACCAGCACAGATGTTTCTACTCTAGGAAGACTTTCTTATCCCTCAAAGATAGGATAGACGATTTTACTGTATTCTTACATTTTTGTGCCCCCCTTAGATTTTACTTCCCTTAGGAAAGAGATTATGTGATTGTTAATGTTACAGTGTTATAACCCCAGAAATTTTGTACATTTTATAAATCATACTATTTATTCATAAATGCCGTTAGAATAAATGATTAAATAAAAGTCTCAGAAAATCCCAAGTATTCATGTAGATCATTTATTTTCCTATGACTTTAGTGGAGCCATAATCCTCTCTAGATTTTTTTTTTTCAAATTGCTTAATAGTTTTAATTTTAGAATAGTTTTAGATTTACAGAAAAGTTGGGAAGATAGTGTGAAGAGTTCCCTCATACCTCGATCTCAATTGTGCCAGTTATTTAGCATCTTACATTAGCATGGTATATTTGTCACAAGAAATAAACCTAATATTGATACATTTTTATTAAGTAAACTACATACGTTATTCAGATTCCCTTAGATTTTACCTTAATGTCATTTGTTTATTCCAAGATTTCATTCAGGATACCACATTACATTTAGTCGTCTTGTTTTCTTAGGCTGCTATAGACTGACAGTTTTTCAGATTTTCCTCATATTAGATAACTTCAACAGTTTTAAGAGAACTTGGTCAGGTATTTTATAGAATGCCCCTGGTTTGTGGTTTGTCTAATATTTTTTTCTCATAATTATACTGAAGTTATATGTTTTTGGGAGGAAGATCATAGAGATAAAGTGCCATTTCATTGCCTTGATATGATTCATGTTCTCAATATAACTTACCACTGTTGATGTTGACCTTGATCACCTGGCTGAGGTAGGGTTTTGTCATAACTCCCCACTGTAAGGTTTCCCATGTCCACACTGCACTATTTGGAAGGAATTCACTATGCACAGCCCAAACTTAGTTTGTTTTTGTTTTAGATTTTTTTTTTTTTGGAGATTTCAATATAGATAGTTGTGTTACCATGAATAAAGCCAGTTTTATTTTTTTCTTTACAATTTTTATAACTTCTTTTATTTTTCTTGTTTTTCACACTAGGTAGGATTTCTAGTGTGATGTTGAATAGGAGTGGTGAGAGAGGACGTCCTTTCAGTGTTCCTGATCTTAGAGAACATGAGTTCAGTCTTTCACCACTAAGTACAATATTAGGCATAGGTTTTCATAAATTCTCTTTGTAAGATTAAGGGAATTCTCTTCTAATTCTAAAATTTTGCAAGGTTTTATCATGTTAGGGGTATGAATTTTGTCAACTACTTTTTCTGTAACTATTGATATTATCATATGGTTTTTCTTATTTGTTCTGCTAAGGTGATGAGATATATTGATAGATTTATGAGTGTTGAACCAGCATTGTTTCTTAGAATGAAACCCACTTAGCTGTACTATTTGGTATGGATTTTAGTATCTAAGTTCATGAAAGAGTATAGTCTGTAACTTCCTTTCTTGTAATTATTTTATTTAAGTTTTCGGGTGATGCTAGCCTCATGCATTTTCACATTCCACTGTTACCTGCATACACATTTAGAATTGTTATGTCCTCTTGAAGAGCAGAATTGCCCCTATTTATCCCTGATATCTTCCTTGTTCTAAAGTCTGCTTTTCTGTATTAATATACCTATTCGTGCTTTCTTTTGAATAGTATTAGCAAGGTATGTCATTCTCCATCTCTTCACTTTTAACCTATGCAAACCCTTATATTTAAAGGGATTCTCTTATACACAACATGAAATTAGTTCTTTCTCTCTTCTTCTTCTTCTTCTTCTTCTTCTTCTTCTTCTTCTTCTTCTTCTCCTTCTACTTCTTTTTTTTGGTTATCCATTCTGACAATCTCTGTTGTTATTGGTATATTTTGACCACTCTCACGTAAAGTGGTAATTGTTATAATTGGATTAATATCTGTCCTCTGTAACTCTCCTATATTCATTGCCTTTTTAGTTTATTTTTCCCCTCTTTTATTTTTTGGCAATCTGCTTTTAACTGAACATTTTATTTCCATTTTTAACCATTTTTTAGGTTATCATCTATAGTTTTTAAAAAATTGTGGTTAGTTATCCTGGTGTTAAAATACATTGGGTAGGGGCACCTAAGTGGCTCAGACGGTTGAGCGATCGGCTCTTGACTTTGGCTCAGTTCATGATCTCAGGGTCCTGGGATCAAGGCCCATGTTGGGCTCTCTGCTCAGCAGGGAGTCTGCTTGTCCCTCTCCCTCTGCCCCTTACCCCGCTTGTGCTTCCTCTCTCTCTCTTTCGTTCTGCTCTCTCTCTCTCAAATAAATAAAATCTTTAAAAAAATAAATAAATATATTGGATAAATCATGTAAATATACCTTCCAAATAATATGATATAGCTTCACATGTAGTAAGTACTGAAAGTACTTTATAACAAATATTCCATTTTCCTTTCTTTTGTGCCTTGTGACATTGTTATCATTTACTTCACTTATTTTTATACTATCATCCAATAAATAATCATTATTATGAATTTAAACAAATAATTATCTTGCAGATCAATTAAGATTAAGAAAAATACAATATTTCACTTTACCTTCAATTACTCTTCTTCTAACATTTTTTGTTTATGTAGTTCCAAGTTGCCAACCTATTTCATTGTTCTGCTTGAAGAAATTCTTTTAACATTTCTTGCAGAGCTGGTCTGAGGGAGATAATCCCTTACAGTTTTTGCCTGGGAAAGCCTTTATTACTCCTCAATTTAGGAAGGATAATTTCACTGAATTTAAATTCTATGTCGGTGTTTTCTCTTTTCTTTATTTTCTTTTTCTTCCCTCCCCACCCCCCACCCCCCAACCCCTTAATACTTGAAGGATTCACTTCACTCTGTTTTTCCTTGCAGGGCTTCTGAAAAGAAAATAAGCCTACTGCAGTTTTTATCCTTGTTCCTTGATAGATATGTTTTCCACCCCCCCCCCCCAATAATCTGGCTTTCTTTAAGATTTTATCTTTGTCCATTATTTTCTACAGCTTAAGTATGATATATCTGAATGTTTTTGCTTTTGGAATTCATGGTGCTTAGTGTCTCTGAGTTTCCTGGATCTGTGGTTTGATGTCTGCCAATAACCGTGGATAGTTCTCAGACATTATTAATTCAAGTATTTCTTCTCTGTGATTTTCTTTTGCTTTTGCTTCTAGCATTCAAATTAAGGGTGCTACACTTTCTGATATTGTCTCACAGTTTTTGGATGTTTTTTTTCTTTTAAAATTAAAAAAAAATCTTTACATTAGAGTTTGAGAAATTTCTCTTGATCTTTCTTAAGTTCATCACTCTTTTTCTTAGCCATATGCAGTCTACAGACGAGCTTGTTGAAGACATTCTTCATTTATGTTACTATGGTTTTGATTTCTAGCATTTCCTTTAGACTCTTTCTTAAAGTTTCCATCTCTCTATTTTACCTATCTGTTCTTACATGTCATTTAGTTTTTCCATTAGGGCCTTTTACATATGTCATAGTTTGTTTAAAATCCCTGTCTATAATTCCAACATCTGTATCAAATCTCAGTTTAATTCTGATGATTGTTTTGTTTCTTGGCTTGGCTTGTAATTGTTTTTTTTTTTTTTTTTAAAGTTTGACATGTATTGGGTAGTAGGAACTCAAGTGAACAGGACTCTAGTATGAAGATTATATTGATATGGTAAAAAAAAATGTGCCGTGTTTTTATGTAGCTGTAGGTTCCAGAATCTTTAAATTCCTCTCTTGTCTTTGTTTTTTGTCTCCCCTCTTGAATCTGTTCCTTGTAGCTTTTTCAGTTATAACCCACTGTTGTTATTTTGGAAACCTGTTGGTGTTCCAGTAAGATGTGGGAGATAGGGAGTATTCTATAATCTTCCAATTAAATCTGAGCATTTTAGTGGACTTTTCTCAGGGCTGTAGCCTTCATAAATGTTTCCCCTTGGTTATGCTTCCCCCAACCCATCCCCACTATTCTCTTACTTGGCTGCAGCATTTCTAATACTTTTTTCTGCAGCCCTGACTCCTGTTGACTATGTTTTTTGTTTTGTATTGTTTTATTTTTCCTCTTAGGAGTCACAAGAAGATTAGAGGGGACTGGAGTGGAAGATATTCCATTTGTCCAGTAAGGATAAGGTTTTAGAAGTGCACATTGTCAAAGCCCTTTCCCCTGGATAAAAGGCTTTTATTTCACAAGGGTTACATTTTCCCTCCCCCTGCCAGAGCTATGTGGGGATCTTTCTCAGATCCTCACAGGGGGAACTTGGCTGGAAATTACTGGAGGAAAAATCTATGAAAGTGAGAATACCCAGCTAAGACTGTAGTTCTAAGAAGTTTGTTGATCTCTTACTAGTCCACACTCAGCCTCCAATGGTTCTTCAAAATTTCCATTCAATTGTTCTTACCAGTTCATGGCTCCAGCAACTACTGGTCCAGATATGCAGATCTCTGATGCTGTATCTCTCTGAATGCGCCTGTCTCTCCAGAATTCAGGCGGCATCTGCCCTGTGAATTCTGTCTTTTGATGCAAGACATTACTTATTTTCAGTCTGTCCAGTGTTTTGTTTCTTTGTTTTTTGGTAAGGACAGGAGGAGAACTTTCAGACCCTTTACACCTTGGAGCTGAAATTGCAAATATCTTAGATTTATTTTTAGAAGGAGAAAACTCTCATTTTTCTTCATGAATAATAGCTGGTTCATGTATGTAACTGAAGAGCCAAACCCTATCTTTATAATAATGACTGATCTTCAACTAACAGCCACAGGGCTACTTATAGGTGACGCCATGTTATCTCCAGATAGAGAGTGGTTGAAGATGGGGCAAAAACTAAACACCTTTTGTATTTCAAATGAAGTATTGATTTTCTTATGGAGTTCACAGGGTGAAGACATTTTCTCAACGCCATCAAAAATTATTCCTTTGATCTTTTCTTTGATCTCCCTTTTGATGTCAGAATGAACCATCTTGCTACTCATGAGAGGATTTTATAAGAAGGCTGAGGAATAAGAAATTAACTGCCTTCCATGCTTTCCAGAAGTGGTTCTTCAATGACAACTAATATAAAAATCATGTTAAAAAAGGTTACAGTTCTTCCCTTCTCCACATCTACCTCACCCAGTAAATATTGTTTATTTAGTTAACTTCAAACCAGGTATTATCATCTCCAAAAGCCAACATTGAATGCACTAATATGTTTTAGTGGAAAGCAGTGACTTTCTTTTGCTAAGTAGTAAAAAATATTGATAGCATGTCTTATGCTAATATTATAAAATATAGAATTAAAGGAAATGAATAAAATATAACTACATGAGAGGGTAAAGGCCAAAATATTCTATTTAAAAATGAGTCAAAATTTGGCACATATATACAATATGCTTTCTATAACCTAAAAACTAGAATGTTGTCAAAATATTTATTTTGGTACTAGATTTTATGCTTTAGGTCATACGGTGTTAGAAGGCATAGATTTTCAATGGTCCTATTTATATATGTCCATACCAAAGTAGACCAAATACATACAGACTCTTTATCAATTGTTGAGCATGTGAGGATGTGGATTCTGATCATGCTTTTACTGTTTGTCACCAATTATATCTTCAAAGAATAGGAACAAATATAGCACATTTTTTATTTAGTATGTGCTCTGTTAATTTTTTATTCACATAGTTTTATTTTCATCTCATAACAGCCACGTGAGGGAAGTAATATTAGTATCAGTATTTTACAGATGGCAAAAATATGAGACTTGGATTTTGAACATGTGTTAAAGTCTACCCATTTAATAAGTGCTGAAGTGTAATCATATTTAATAATAGGCATAATCAAAATACATATCCTCATCTTCCAGTCATGTCAGTAAAGTAAATGACTTTAACTCTTCCAGATAAAGAAAAATAGTGCTACATATCATATGTAATCAGGGAAATGCAAATTAAGAAACGAGATACCACTACATACCTATTAGAACAGCCAAAATCTAGAGCATTGATTATTATCAAATGCTGCCATGGGTGTGGAGCAGCAGGAACTTTCATTAATTAGTGGTGGGAATGCAAAATAGTAAAGCCACTTTGGAAGACAGTTTAGTGGTTTCTTACAAAACTAAATATGCTCTTACAAAACTATATATGTTCTTAATATATGATCCAGCAATTACTCTTTGGTATTTATCCAAAGGAGTTGAAAATTTATGTCCACCCAAGAACCTGCACAGAAATGTTTATAGCAACTGTATTTATAATTGCCAAAACTTGAAAATAATTATGATGTCCTTCAGAAAGTGAATAGATAAAGAAACTAACTTCAGGCAATGGAATAGTATACAATGTTAAAAAGAGATGAGCTGTCAAGCTATGAAGGAGGAAACTTAAATGGATATTATTATTTTAAAGAAGTCAGTGTGAAAATGTTACACACCATATGATTCCAACTATATGATATTCTGGACAAGGCCACACTATGGAGATGGCAAAAATATCAGTGGTTGCTAGGGACCAAAGGGGTGGAGGATATTAGGCTGAGCACAGGGGAATTTTAGGGCAAGAAAAATACTTTGTATGATATTATAATGACGGATATATGCCATTATATAGTTTGTTCAAGCTTATAGAATGTACAAGACAAAGAGTTAACAGTAATGTAAACTACAGACCTTGAATGACTATCAATGGACACTGTGTGATGTGTCAATTTAGGTCGTTCAGTTGTAACAAATGTAGCCTCTGGTGGGAGATGTTGATAATGAGGGAGGCTATGCATGTGTAGGAGCGGGGATACATGGGAAAACTCTGTACTTTTCTGTCAATTTTGCTGTGAACCTAAAACTGCTCTCCAAAAAGTCTTAAAAAATAAAAATGGAAAAGAAAGATGATTCTAGGTTTTTGATCAAGTAATCATAACCAGTAACCTATAGCTAGTATTAGTCTTTTTCATTAATAAGTAAGCAAACCCATTTTCTCGTTATTTCTCTGGCTCTTAAACTTACCCTGGAATCCTTACTTTTTCAAAGAGAAATTGAATTGCATTTCAGGTTCAATTATTTTATTTTTCACGCAGTATATGAAAAACATTGTCTTAAATTCAGTGTAACTGTAACTGTGGAAATAACTAAAATTTTATATTTGGAAAACATAAAGATCGGTTATCATTAGAAATATTGATATGTTTTATTTTCTTAAATTTTTATACATGCAAAATGGTGTAAGGATAATATTACAGATGTCAATAGGCTCACCAGCCAGCTTAAGATATAATGTGTTATTATTTATTAGAATTCACATTAATTGAAATGTTATACACCAGACAATAATTTAAAATACACATTCATATTTAAAAATTAGTTTATTATTTTGACTTTCGTAACAAAGAAATGAATATGGGTTTTCATTCCCATGGTTTGTTTAGATTTCTTTACACAAGGACATATTATTTTGTGTGCCAAATGTTGAATTGACTCTTCTTGTCAGTTTAGGAAATGACAATTTAAAAATTTGCTATTGACCATCTGTTCCATTGACAGAGTGGCAGGTGTTTCTATTTTGCTTTACCAAATCTTAATAATTTATTGGATAGTTTAATGATACTCATGGTGGTATAAAGATTGTTTGTTGTATTGGCTTGCTAGTTGGAGACCACATTTGTTTTCATAGGGAAAACCTACCTAATTTAATCCTAATATGATTATTGTGTCTTCAGTCAGCCTTGTTCACATGCAGAAAAGTAGAATTAATTATTTTTAAATGCATGTCTGATATGTCCAAATTTTTAATTGGATACGAACTGAAGAAATAACACTTTATTTGTGAGTGAATATATCTATAACTTCTCTCTGTATCTATATTTACATCTCTCGCTATTTTAAAATTATTTTTTTATTTTCTGAGAGTTTTATCACAATATTTTAACAGTGTTTATAAATGTAAACTGTCATGTAGACAGTTCTCTGAAGAATGAGTTGATACATAACAATGAGTATTTCTTTCCAGAGTAAACTGAAATTTTACTTAACCACCAATGTTATTTTCAAGCAGTCAGTAGAATTAAAATTTGTACCATCTTTTAAAAATTTATAACTTAATTAACCATATCCCTGCTGAAATTAATGTATATAATAAGATTTATGTCATAGCTTTGTTATAAATCTGTGATGACTTAATTCAGAAAGTATATAAAATCATACAGCACAAAGTGAAAGTGTATTTCACACTTGTAATTCAATTAAATTAAAATTATAGGAATTAGCTTTTTTTTTTTAACAGCAGAGATGTCTATTGATCTCTGCTTTAACATTTTTTTTCAGTGTTAAAATTATGATTTTTATCTAGTAAGGCTTTGAACCTTGAGGTCTTAATCACCCTTAAATGTATAATGTGTTTAAATCCCAAACATCTATTTGGTTTATTTTTGAGTCAGAGATGTTTTCTGTATTCCCAACTAGTTCTTTGCAGTCATGGCTCTGTCAAATGGTCTTTCCATGACCTTCCTCCAAGTAAAAGTAGATTTGCTTTTCATTTAAACAAATACATTGTCTGGCTTCCCACATACTATAAGATTTCAGTTTAACCTTTTTCCTCATCTTTAAGTGATGATAAAAATAAAAACCTTGTAAAGTTGTTGAAAGGATTAAGATTTTAAAAAAAATCCAAGGAAAGTGTTTTTCATAGTGATTTACATGGAGTAAAATTTCAATGATTATTATTATTTTGTCATAATTATGGTTTATATATTAAAGTACCTAATATATATATGGCTGTGCTTCCCTGAAAACGTAAAATAGTTGTATTATTATTGCTCAGGGAGTATGGTTTCAGATGTATTGCCACTTAAAACTTATTGAAAGCTTGCCAGTGATAATATATATGAAAGACTTACCCAATAATATCTAGTCTATTTATCTTTCTAGATAAGAAATGGCACATGTGCTTCATCTCATATGGAATCTGGGACCATTTAGTATTGGCTGTCTAGAGCAGTGTTGAGAAGGATTCTGAGTTCAAGCTCAGTTTCAGAAAGAAATAGAATACGTAAAAAGCATGTCCTGTATATGTCATTATAATGCACAAATACTACAAAATGCAGCCTTGAATTAAATTGGAAAAAAATGGACCTACATACCTGAGTTCCCTTATTTGGAAAACAGAAGAGTTAATTTTGCCAATTTACCTATAACCTGATGCCTTCTGCACTAAAGAATAAGCATTTCCTAGTCCTAGATGACTCATTGCTATATTTATTGGAAAACAGTTTATGAGGACATCTTTCAGTCATTTATACAATGTTTAGTTTCATGAAAAGCCCAAGGAGAAATGTCTTTCTCATCTTGTGGCCAGGAGTTACTGAGCTTATCTGTGCAATTAAATTGATCCTACAAATCCTGTAAATGCTGATAATTCCTCCTTTTTAAAAGTTTTTATTGTTAGAAAGTTTAGAGATTTCTGGTTGTTACAATGCTAGCAAACATGTTAGGAGAGCTTAACAGAATATTTCTGTTTTGAAACTTGATTCTCGGCTTTATTTTCTATGTCCTATGCTTGTTCGGCCTTTACCTTTCATTCCTGATACTTTCAGTTATGATTTTATTTGTGTGTGTGTGTTTGTGTGTGTGTGTATGACCTTAATTTTTTCCAGAAGAAGGCAGGATTTTTATAAATAAATGCACAATTAACAAATTTAAAATGCTTAGGAATTTTAGTGCAGTTATTTTTCCGATAGCATGGGTTTTTATAACTCATACTGAAATTTTTGAGTACTTATCTTTCAGGCACTGTTTGAAATGCTGGGTAACTGGAAATGGGCAAGAAAGACACAAAAAATAGTAATAAAGTGATAGCAATTTAGAGTTAGTATTAGAAGAAATAAAGCAAACTTTGTAGGAATAACTGTGTATAAGTGACTATGTTTTAATTTCATAGCAATGGACACCAACTTGATTAAAAACAGATATGCGTGGCTGTGTTAATGGTTCTAGTAATATTAAAACACTAGAAAAGGAAAAAAGTTATATTTGTGTAAAAATCCATGGTTTATCAACAGAAATTTGTTGAAAGGTGTTTATTTTTTGTAAATATAAAATTATGCACATATTAAGAAAACACCTTTGTTAGAGGAATTATTAAAAGTGTATAATTTATTATCATGAATATGAAAATCGCTACCTCTTGGTCTTTCTTGGTTTTCTTACTGAAACATTTTAACATAATTTTTGATACAATGCTGCTTTTAGGGATGTAACCATTATATCACATAGTGAATGAAAGATCTATTTGTATGAAATATAATTGTCACCTTGGGATAATTCCTACTCAGGATAAAGATACTTATGGAGAAGGTAAAGGACTACGATACTCAATTTGCCAGTATAGTTTTTTCAATTAAGTGATTAATCACTCAGATTATCGCTCCATTGTATTAGGTGTATTTAGATCATGGTTTTGTTGTTGTTGTTAATTTTTAACAGTGTTTTGGAATAATTTTAGGTTTATGGGAAAGTTGCAAGGAAATTCTCATATGCCTTTCATTCAGTTTCCTCTAATGTTAGTTAACATCTTACATAATCATTGTACATTGTCAAAACTAAGAAATTAACATTGGTATTTTATTAACTAAACTACAAACTTTATTCAGATATCCATTAATATCCTGTGTCTGCTCCAGGATTCAAGTATATTTCATTTAGACTTGAACCATTTTGAGGAAGTAGAGTGAGCATTTGAGAATGAGAGTCATATCAGACAGACTTGGAGGTCAAGTTCTAGTAATGACCTGCATAATGTATACCTTCAGACAAGTAGGTTAATTACATTGAAACTCCTTTTCTTCATTTTCAAAGCAAATTGATATAGTATGTGATAGTATCTAATTCAGAAGGGTGCTGTAAGGACTCAATAAAATGATTGATGTAAACAATTTACACATTGCCTAACATAATCCCTCAATAAATGTTCAATTTCTAGTGTGGTCTTAAGGTTTTTTCCTTTTTTTCTCACTAACTTTTAACTATTAGCTTCCAGCTTCCTACAGAGATTCCCAGATCATACAAAAATTTAAAATCTAAAAAAAAAAAAGTTTAAAATCTGGCAGCATATAGTAAGATGCAGAACCATGGTATTAAGGTGTTGGGGCTGTGTGCAGGTATTGCCCCATTGATCTGAGAAAATATTCATAATGGTAGCAGGATAAATTGAGTAAAGCTTTTCAACTGTGCTATGGAAGTGCTGTCCATTCGGGATGTCTATTTTTATACGTAATGACATTCAGTGAATGTGCATGAACTGCAAGCAACACTGGCAAAGTGAACCAGACTGTAGAGTCCTATTGTGGTGTTATAGAATTGACAGTGTACGGTCCTCACGTACAATAGTGACTTCCTTAGTGATTTGGAGCATTCTCTCTTATTGTGTAGTATGCTACTTAGGTGTTTTAAGAAAGTTGATTTCAAATGCAGCAGAAATTATAGTTTCTGAATGCTTTTAGATAATAGCTTCTTAAGTAAATCTGAGAAATAAAGGCTTAAATTAAATGGGATTTTGATTTTTTTACTTTATTTATGTTATGTTTTGCCTGCATAAAACCAAAATAAGTAAGGTTTTTAAAACTTAGTTTTCTAATGGTACACTGAAATGTTACTTAAAATTCCAGAATTTTTTTTGGTCTCACCTCAAACCCCAAATCACATGAGTTCTAATAGTCCTTGACTCCTGTTGTGTAAATGTCCATGTTCCTTAGGTCAAAACTGAATAATCAAAACGTCATTCTTGCTATTTTATAAATGAAGTTGATGATGAAATTTATTCTTTCACACATACTATAGTCTTTCTGTTGCAAATTAGAAAAAAAAACTTATGAAGTAATTTTAATGTTTAAATATGGACTTGAATTATATCATTTTATCAGAATAAAAATAAAATAATCACATATGATGTGGAGAATCACTTGCTGATTATAATAACTTCATGCTTACTGGGTTTGAAGATTGTTTTATGTGTATATTTGAAGGACAATATTGCAAACAATAGATGAAAGTTGCTACTGTAGGAGTGATCTAATTATGGTTGAAGTTAGAGAAAGAATTCATTATTTGATCAAAATAACTATTTCATTTATAATTCTAATATAACCACTAAATGAAAAACCAGTCCTTATTTATCTGCAATATTACTATTATGATAGCAATTTATTCAAAGATGCAGTTACAGTTGAATCTTGGATTTTGTACTGAAAATTGTTCTGCATAGTGAATTGTAAGATTGCTGCTCTGAATAAAAATACATTTTGCTTTCCATAAAACTAGCAGTATTATTTCAGCATAGCTACCAATAATAAATAAACCTAGCTTCTTTTTTTAACTCCTTATTCTTATTTCATTTTTTTGCTTTATCACCATTAAATACCCTTATTTCATGAAAATCATCCAGATTTTAACAGATACATGACTTTCACTAAATTTGATTACATTCTTGAATGATTTTTTCAATGATCACAAACATTTTCTATTTATTCAGAAAGGTTATTTGTCCTAACATGTTTACCAAAAAAGCTGTAATTATAATTAACTTATTATATATTGAGAATGACAATTAAGTAGTGCTTTGAAATAATGGGGAAGGTAGTCAGTCATAAAAGTAATATTATGAGGAATCACTGCCTAACAGTATCAGGACAAAGAAGGCAGGAATTGGTGAGTTAACTATCTGGAAATAGTGCTTTAGGAAGAAATGAAACATGATAGTATAAAGAAATCGTAAAGAAACACCTAGCTACAGTATATATATTTAATTCACTAAATTACAGTTTGTATATTGGAAACTATCATCTCTAGACTAAGGAAGGTAGATTACTCATTTACTTTTCATATATACCTTTGTATTTTTCAAGTCCTACCTTGATAAATTATTGCTTTTGAAAGAAAATAATAATATCAAAGCCATTGTCCTTCTAACAAACAGGCATTTGTGATTATCTGTCAGAGACACTTTTGGAAAGACTCTTAAAGTTAGGAAATTGCATTACTTACTTTAAAAAAAAAGTCTTTGGGGGCACCTGGGTGGTTCAGTCGGTTGAGCCCCTACCTTCAGCTCGGGTCATGATCCCGGAGTCCTGGGATCAAGCCCCGCATTGGGCTCCCTGCTCAGCGGGGAGTCTGCTTCTCCCTCTCCCACTGCAGCTGCCCCTGCTTGTACACTCTCTCTGTTTCACATGAATGAATAAAAAAAAAAAAATCTAAAAAAAAAAGTCTTTGAATAATCTATGTTTTTTTTTTTTTCTGAATAATTACAGCAACAGAAAGAAGAAATTTTTTATGGCAATTAGTGATGCAGTTATTTATTCATTCATTACTGTATCTAGCATATTAGCATCAGTACTCTACCAAATGCTGTGGGCACAATGGTTAAAAAAGACAAATCCCCTAGTCCTCAACTTGTTCACAATATGGAAGAATGGGGTTATGTGTTTAATAATTTAAAGTATTAAAGTATATAGCCACAATAAAATGTATCATACAAATATTGTTTGGTACTTTCTAGCTTGCTTATTCATATATACCAGAAATAAAGATATGATACTCTCTTTAACCTCATTCACACATACATTTTTTACTCAAGGCAAAACTATAGAGTCAGAAGTCTTTGAGGGAAATAAGATATGATTAAATGTATTAAGAAATATAAATCTGATTTTTAAGAAGGAAATAGGAAAAGCAGAACTTGACTATAGCTTATTCACTGACATATTTAGAGTACAAGAAACAAAAGGGGAACTGTTAGCCTAGAACACAAGTTTTGGTAGCGCTTACCCAGGTTTGGAATCTCTGACCGGGTCAAATCATTCTTGCTCATGTCACTTGTACTTCAGTGTCTTTCTTCCACCCTCTGTGAACGTGTCATCACCGTGATGTGCAAGGGCAGGGACTGTATCTCCCTGACTCTTGCACGCTGCATCTCTACACTGTAGCACAGTAACTAACAGAGAGTAGGCACTCAGTAAATATTCACTGATTGATCAGTGAAGTGTCTAGTTATAGTTTGATACCATTAGTACTAAAAACTGACCAGATGCTTTCCTTTGCTCTCCATCTGAGCTCACTCACACAAACATGATTAAACTATGTCTCCCTATTGGAATTGTTCAAGGAGAAAAAAATTTGAAAACCATATAATCTGCTAAATACTTAGATTGAAAAATATTCTATACATCAAGCACTTCTGAATTTAGTTGATATAAAACAGATGAAAAAAAATGAAACATCTCTGCTTGCAAAGACGATTAAATCTCATTTTGAATTTATGGAGTCAAGGACCAGCTCTGGAAATGTTCTAGCAAAAGGATTGTCGTCCTTGAGAGCCCTGATTCTGATACCAACTTTATCTCACCTTATACTTTTTGGGTCAGTATCTATTTTGAGAACCTGAAGAAAGCTCTTGAAACTCTTGTTAGGGGAAAAAAACCTGTGCTTATAAGTATGTATATATGTACATTTAAGTGTGTGTGTGTGTGTGTGTGTGTGTGTTTGAAGGGCTTTATAAATGTTCTAATTGTAATCTACTGAACATTCCTAATGAAATACCTTAGAAAATATTGTTATCAGAAATGAGGCTCATTATTTTTTTTTTTTTAAAGATTTTATTTATTTATTTGAGACAGAGAGAATGAGAGAGAGAGAGAGAGCACATGAGATGGGGGAGGGTCAGAGGGAGAAGCAGGCTCCCTGCCGAGCAGGGAGCCCGATGCGGGACTCGATCCAGGGACTCCAGGATCATGACCTGAGCCGAAGGCAGTCGCTTAACCAACTGAGCCACCCAGGCGCCCGAGGCTCATTATTTTTAAGTTGATGAATTTCCCTTCAAAAGCAATGATGCCACAGGACTGCAAAATACAATGTAATTGTGAGGTAAGAAAGTTATCTTGTATATTGAGAAACTAAACAAGCCACTGTGAATAATCAAGAACAAGCATTTTCCATTAGCAAACTCTCCTCTTGCCAGCAGTCAATACCAATTCGAATGGTGATTCAGCTAGAAACAGCTTTTATAGGTTTTATTTATTGAATAATACAGATTGCATAGATTAGCCTGGGAAAGAAATAATTTAAGTTCAATGAATGTGAAATTTATTAAATAATTTGGGCATAGACAGCTGTTATGGGCTGAATTTGTAAGTTGTTGTCCTAATTTGAAGTACCTCAGGGTGTGATTATATTCAGAAATAAGGTTTTTAAAAGATAAGTAAGGTGAAATGAGGTCATATGGGTGGGCCCCAATCCAATATGACTGTGTACGAAGAGGAGATCAGGACAGATGCAATGGAGGAAAGGTCATTTGAAGACCCAGGGAGAAGAGGGTTGTCTATAAACCAAGGAAAGGGGCCTTAGAATGAAACCAAACCCTATCAACATTTTGATCTGGGACTTCTAACCTCTAGAACTATGAAGAAATAAATTTCCTTTGTTTAAGCTACCCAGTCTGTGGTTCTTTGTTATGGCAGTCCTAGCAAACTAAGATAATAGCCTTTCCTTTTTCAGATGAATAACCCGTTAAAGAAATACTCATTATCGGGACACCTGGGTGGCTCAGATGGTTAAATGTCTGCCTTCGGCTCAGGTCATCATCCCAGGGTCCTGGGATCGAGTCCCGCATCGGGGTCCTTGATCAGCGGGGAGCCTGCTTCTCCCTCTGCCTGCAGCTCCCCTGCTTGTGCTCTCTCTCTCTCTGACAAATAAATAAAATCTTAAAAAAAAAAGAAATAATCATTATGAATATTAATAGAGAATCATTTCATTACCGGATTTGATCTATCTCCTCAGATATTTTAGGAATCAGCCTAACATATGCTTGCTTTTGATGGAATAGTTACAAATTGTGAACAATGTTAAATTTTACTCCCCAATCGTAGTACATGTATCTATCCAGCAAACCCTCCTAAGAATCTGAGGAATATGGTTGATCCTTTCCTTCATTGCGATGGATTCCTTTACAATGGCAAGATTTCCCTTGAATACAATAACCAGAAACACACTGAGAAATGGAAAAGGAGGTTTATTTCTCTCACCAAGGGAATAGCTTTCTTTGTGCAAGGGAAAGGCAAAATATTACCATAGAAATTGACTAGAAAAGATTGCTAACCTTCTTTAAAGTCTCAAAACTACTTTCTTCACTATTTTCTTGCAAATTTTTCAGACATGGGGGAATAAGGAGGACTTTATTGGTTTGCAATTTTTCTTTAGATTTGCCACTTTGTGTTGTTTTAAGTCTGTCCTCTAACTTATTTATGAAGGTGTCTTGAATTATTTGTATCATTCCATTTGCCTACGGTCTACACACATTATTTCAAGGTTAGTCTCTCTGAATTCATTAATGTTTGTGTTCAGAATAATCATTTTTGATTTCCCAGTTGTAGTCAGAGGCTGTAGCATTTCTTAATGTTTTATTGTTTCACATTTCTCTAAGTTTTATTTTTTTTAATAACTGCTAAAGAGGTTGAAAATAGCAATGATTACAGACTTCTCTAACCCTGTTTATCACTTAAGAAAACATCTTCAGCTACCAGACATTCCAGTTACTTTATATTCCCTTCAAGGAGTATATTCCGAAGAATATTTTATCAAGTTTCCAAATGGATTGAAAAAATACATTTAAAGTTTAATCCATGAATTGATTTAACAAATATTTATTGAATACAATTTTTTTTTGCCTGAGGTACTGGGTCATCAACTAGGAACGGAGGAAAACTATCCCAGTCTCTGCCCTCAAAGAACAAAACAACAGTAAAACAACAACAAATTGGCTGCCGGTATTTTCAAATACGGTGTAACTCTTGAATTGTGTCACACCATTGAAATACAGAAAATGACTTTTCCTCAGTGGTCTCTTTAGCCTTTTGTTATTAACATTATGAGCTTTCATAAAAGTAGCCCAATTTAGAGTTATCTTGATTTTCAAAGTATTTGCAGCATAAATACTCTAGTTTCACTATAGTTGCTTGATATATAATCATAATAACATTTACTTTCTTCACGGAAAAATGGAGAATATAATGCCTACCTTGTGGACTTTTATTTGGGATAAAGGATATTATGTTTGTATATGAATATATGTGTGTGTGTGTGTTCATGCACATTCACACAGTATGTAAATGATGCTCTGGTAAATGTTTAGCAACCAACTCTCTAGGAGAAAAAAGCCCTGATAATGTAGTATTACTGATTTTCACGGTATTAGAACTCAACATGACTGATTTCAAGTTATCAATGTGACATCTACCAGCTCACAAAATCTCTGGAAATCTAACAGTTGGCTTTGGGGATCCAATATAAGCCAGGTCTAACACAACACTGCCCTATGATGTAGCTACCTAATACCATTGTGACACCCTAGAGATGTGACAAATGGTAGTTTTTTTATTCACGTCCAAATTATGTACATGTTTGAGAAGAGAAAATACACTAAAAGTTATCTATTCTTTGTTTATTAATTATGATATGAAATAGGAGATTCTTTTCTGGCCACTTCCAACAATGGTTCCTTATAATGGAGGGGTAAGGTGTGGGGTGGGGAGCATTTGAAAAACATATTTTTTAATGATAAAAAATAATGTGAAAATGTTCTCAATCCTTGAAGAGTGCAAAGTTGATAGAAAAATATTAAATCACAGCTGTACTTATTATTAAGTAGAATTCCCAGCCAAAAAAAAAAAAAAAGTCTTAGCAGAGTTTAGTTTTTTTTTTTCCTTTTTATAAAGAAAGATTTTATAAAGATTTATAAAATCTTTTCCCAAGATTTTATACTCTACCCTTTTCTAAGTGCCATATGAAACTGGTTATGGGTTAGAACCATTTGATAACATTGTCAGTAGTACAAACACCATTATATATAGTTATATGGCTAGAAGAAGGGTGGGCATTTGAGTTTATGTTTGAGCAGATACAAAGTAACAGTAACAAGACTTCATGTAAGAAACAGGCTGGGTAGGAAGCAGAGTCAAAGAAAAACTGACAATTAAGAAAGAGAAAACTGTATGGGAAAAGACAACCTAATTATGCTTGGAAAAAATTCTAAACTAAAGAAGCCAACAGGCCATGCGGAGAAAACTGTATTGTTATCCCTTCAGGATACACTTGTGTGTTTATAAATATGTGGGTAATAGGAATGAGGTGAAGAGATTTCTGCTAACAGAGAGCCAGTTTGGTTTCCAAGCTATAAACTTTTTCTGGCAGATTTAATAGAAGCAGAGGTTAGCAATTTAAAGTTTTTCATTGTGTGGAAAAAGTCAATCCAAAATCCTGTACTGGGTTGGGAGAGGACCATTGGAACATAGCAGGGCAGCAGGGAGCAGATCACGTATTACTTAGGTCTCAGTTTATAGATTTCCTTCTCACAAACATATTCCCTGAACTTCTTAGTCAGGTGTCCCTCATATATGGACCCATATAATCCTGTATTTATTGCTCTCATTGCATTGATTAAACTATTAAGATTACCTTTTAAGTAGTGTGTGTCCTGTGTTGGAATGAATTCCTGGGGAGAATAAGGTTGCACACGTGAGTGTGGATGGAGGCTGATTCTAACCAAGATTTGAGTAGACAGGTCAGTAGAAAGTCTTAAAATTCGGCTCTCTTCTCCCCACGTTACCTTGTGGTGTTCATTACCTCTCTCTTTAAAAATATATGCAGCCACTAATGCTCATGTCTGAGAGATAATAGGACAGCACAAATCTCTATCAGGGTGAGGAGTCGATGAAAAAGGTATTGCCCTTAAGGATTCATTTCCATATTGTGTTCCCCTAGAACCCAGGGCTCATGTATTAAAATTTAAGTGCCTTGTCTACTCTCCTTCCTACTTCTTCCTCATGGTCTAAAGGCAAAACCCTATCCTAAGGTTTTGACTGGTAGAGTAATTAGCAATAGTTCTCTGATGCCTGGGACACACTGCCTGAAAGACAATGCTTTAGCACTTCTTAACTCACTGGAAGGGCCAAAAGCTAGACTAGGCTCTCTTTTAACCCTTGCATGACATTTATCATTTACAAAGTAACTGATGCCTTAAGGAAATGTGAGCTCACACACAAAAATCCTAGACAGACATTTCTGGAGAGTAACCAATGTATGAAAGACACATATGCCAATAACATAATAATTGATAGAGTTAACTAAAGAGATGAAACAAAAATTTAAAATAAGTGTATCTGATGTATGTAAGTATATAAAACAGGAAATTAGTATGTAACAAGAAAAAAATCTTTAAAGAAGAACTAGGTAGAAATGTTAGGTCTGAAAAATATAATAGTTTAAAATAAAATTGTTGGGGCGTCTGGGTGGCTCAGTTGGTTAAGCGACTGCCTTCGGCTCAGGTCATGATCCCAGGGTCCTGGGATCAAGCCCCACATCAGGCTGTGGGAGCCTGCTTCTCTCTCTCCCTCTGCCCCTCCCCCACTCAGCTCATGCTCTCTCTCTCTCAAATAAATAAATAAAATCTTTTTTTTTTTTTAAAGATTTTATTTATTTATTCATGAGAGACAGAGAGAAACAGAGCAGGTTCCCAAGGAGCAGGAAGCCCGATGCGGGACTCGATCCCAGGACCCTGGGATCATGACCTGAGCCGAAGGCAGACGCTTAACCATCTGAGCCACCCAGGCGCCCTAAGTAAATAAAATCTTAAAAAAATTGTTTAAAAAACAATAAATGGATATATATCAAAGAAGGTATAACTTATCTTGGATATTCTCTTTTTTCCCTCTTCTAGATCCACTCTTCAATTATCCATCTTGTTCTTATTCCATGAATTATACCTCAAGAAAAAAATCCTGCCCTCCTACTTTTTGTCAGAATCAGTCAATGGGTTGGGAGATCAGAGAAAGAAGAGATCATTCATTAACCCTGCCCACACCTCAGAAAATGATCCCTTTATTAAACCCTTTTTAATCACCCTTTTTGTAGGTGCACTTATTTGCTTCTTGTATTCTGACCAATATGATACTCAATCATCAGAAGCCCAGGAAACAGGCCTTGAAAATAAAGTTTTGAGATTGAAATGTTACATCTATGAAGAGTTGCATACATTACGTGCTTACCTGGGGCAAATGGAAAACTATAAACCATCCACATTGTGGAATGAGAAGAAGTGCAGGTGCAGGGCAATGTGAGGCGAGAACTGTGGCTGAGGCACTTAGGTGCTATTTTTCAAAGATTGTGGTTTATTATTGCAACATATGTTGGTCCTAGAAAGAGTACCTAGAGTAAAAGCAAGTGAAAGACATGATGGCTTTACGGCTGCTTTGATAGTCTGGTTATCTCCTGTACCTGTGGGATAGATCTGGCTGAGGATTATTAGTCTGGGATTGTTAACTAAAGCCCTAACTCAACAAGGGACTAAAGTCAAAGAGGATAAAATATCAGGTATTTGTCAGTGTTAAATGTTAATGTGCATTTGAGTCATTGGTATCTTTCAGTAGTCTGAATGCCAAGATTCTTCATTTCTTTTCTTTTTTTTTTTTAAGATTTTATTTATTCATTTGAGAGAAAGACAGAACACAAGCAGGGGGAGAAACAGAGGGAGAGGGACAAGCAGACACCCCGCTGAGCTGGGATCCTAATATGGGGCTCAATCTCAGGACTTGGAGATCATGATCTGAGCCAAAGGCAGATGCTTAACCATCTGAATCACCCAGGTGCCCAAAGATTCTTCATTTCTAAGAAGATCCCAGGGATTATCAACGTTCCTGATCTACAAATTGCAAAATTATAAAGAGCCCAAAAGTTGAGAAAGTAGGGAATGTTGAATTGGAACTATCATGTGCAATCTGCTCAGCTTCTCCTTCCCTCATCATACCTTCCAGGAGGTTTGTAAGAAACAAGTCCCCAACATGGTATTTAAAAAAAAAAAAAAAAAAAAAGCAAAAGCTTTGTGAATGAAACAAAGATGCTGCACTGAATTTGAACTCCTAATTGCAGTGAGGACACAGAAAAGTAGAGGCCGGATGGCTGCATATGACCAGTGAAAACAAGTCATAGGGCAGAATCTTTTGACTTGATGGGGATTTATGGTGATGCCTATGTGATCATAGAGTCTGTGGAAGTGAACTAGATGAGCAGTCTAGAAAGGTACTGTTGGCATATATTAGTAGGAGAATAGGTTGGGGGGGAGGGACAGACCTCTAGCTGAAATCAACTTCTTACTCAGTTTCCAGATATAAGTAGGACTTAAAGCCCCTTGATTGACTAGGGGGTCATGTCCCTCTGATAATTCTGAAACGTGTCAAGACATATATGATGTGAAATTATATGAATCTTTCACCAAACTTTCTCTAGAAGGACCAGTGGCTATTTACTAAAGTGACTTTGTATTAGGGCTAGGGAATCACTCCGACTTTCTGAGCAATAATAGGTAATGGCTCTACTATGGCTAGCTCCTGGAGACCTCGTGTTAGATTTTAGGTCTTGGCCAACATGTACCTCAGTCTGTATAGTAGGACAAAAAAGCCAATCCCTTTATTATTTCTCCAGTTCCAGAAATTGCAGATACAAACACACACACACACACACACACAATCTTTGCACTCTTTGCTTTACACTTTTGCAATTTGCAGATCAGCAACATTGATAACCCCTGGGATCTTGTTAGAAATGAAGAATCTTGACATTCAGACTACTGACAGCTACTGGTGATTCATATATATATAAATATATGCCTAATTTCTGGAACTGGGAAAATAATGAAGGGATAGGCTTCATTTAAGATAAATATGTATTTCACATGTATATATGATCTGAATATATTACCTGGAATGATTCCCTCATTGGTAACTTGACCCATGGAGCGAGAAGACCATGATGAAAGTCCCTGGAAGAGTTGTATACTCACCCACTGACAAGATATGCATTCTTATTTAACTTGATTTTTTTGTAGGTGCAAACACAAGATGAAACTTTGGAATGACTATGAATTACTGTATACCTTAATCAGGAAGTGATGCTAATATCAGTTGCCATTCCAGATTTTGTTTCTTTCCTGGAGAAAATCAGTGAACCCCTTCTACGCTACTACTGGCCTAGAAATTACATGGTTTTTAATTTCAACCAGCAAAGAAAATCAGAAACAATTTGCTTACTTGTGCTAGGGATTGCAGTGCATCTTTACTATTGTACCCATTATTACAGGGCCGGTGAACCTTCATCATTTTTTAAATTTTATTATGTTATGTTAATCATTTTTTTTAAAAGATTTTATTTATTTTTTTGACAGGGAGAGACACAGCGAGAAAGGAAACACAAGCAGGGGGAGTGGGAGAGGGAGAACAGGCTTCCTGCGGAGCAGGGAGCCCGATGCGGGGCTCCATCCCAGGACCCCGGGATCATGACCTGAGCCGAAGGCAGACGCTTAATGACTGAGCCACACACGCGGCCGAACCTTCATCATTTTTGATCAAAAGAAACCATTCTGGTCACAGAATTGGACATAGTAGCAATTACATTAATGTTAATTTATTGTCTTTCTTCCCTTGCCTCCAATCATTTACATTTGACCCTCTACCAATAGGAGTTTGAACTGCACAGGTCCATTTGTACAGGGATTTTTTTTTTACAGCGTAGAGTAACTGTATTTTTACAGTGTAGAGTAAATGTATTTTCTCTTCCTTGTGACTTTTAATAACATTTTCTTTTCTCTAACTTACTTTGTTGTAAGAATGCAGTATATAATACAGTATACAAAATATGTGTTTATCAACTATTTATGTTACTGGTAAGGCTTCTGGTCAGGGATAGGTTATTAGTAGTTAAGTTTTGGGGTAGTCAAAAATTACACGCAGATTTTTTACTATACCTGGATCAGCACCCCTAACCCTTGTGTTGTTCAAAGGTCAGCTGTATATACAAGCACAATGTTATAGGTTTCAGTTGGGAGTATAATTGAATTGTTATCACTACATGATGATGTGAGTACTGATAGGACCTCATGTGTATCCTCCCTGGGAAATGCACATTTTTACTAGATGAAGGACAAGAAGGATAAAGGGTTGAGCTATGCTGAATATCTCCATTTCCAATCTAGATCCTCTTTCTGCCCTTTTCCACCCTAAAAAATGCAGACTAAGCAATGAGATATTAAAAATGATTATGTGTCTGGCTTTGATGCATTTTGTGTTTGCTTCTTCCCAGTACAGGTCATAAGTTCTGCTGACTTATTTGTGATCTCCTCATCTGGAAGCTTTCCAAAATGAATCAAGGTTTAACTACTTACCTTTTCCTCTTTCATCTTGGCAATATCTCACATCTTCCTCTCCCCCCCCCAATTAATTACTTAAAAATTTTCTTTGCTCATACCATAGTCTACTATACAAATGTGTATGTATACGTATGTATATGTATATATGTATACACCCACCTACACACACACACACACATGTATTTTTAGACTAAAAATCAAATGTGAATGGGGGAAGTAGGTAATATTCATGACATCTAAGATTACATGTTCAAACATGAAGATCATAACTAAATAAGAGAATAATAGTGGCAGGTCTTCTGTGTTCTGGAACCAGTTTCAACTTGGGGGGGCGGGGTCCACACCTCCAATAAGCAATTCTCTGAATACTAGCTGGATGTCCTACAATTCAACTCAACTCTGACACCAATCTACCTGGATATAGTGTTAGATTGCACAGGTTAAGAGTTCAGCTCTACAAGACTGGTCTCCCCCCAAGCCCCACTTCAGACACCAGTTGCAAGCCCAGGTAGTTAACTTGTGCTTCCAACCAATTAGCTGTAAGTCAGAGGTTCCACAAACCCATCTTCGGGTTTAATTAATTTCCTAGGACAGCTCACAGAACTCAGAGAAACCGTTCCCTCACTAGATTACCGATTTATTATAAAAGGCTATAACTAAAGAACAGCTTGATAGAAGAGATACATAGGGCAAAGTTATGTGGAAAGGGGCATGGTGCTTTCTTGCCCTCTCCAGGCACCCCATTCTCCCCAAATCTCTATGTGTTACAGAGGCATGATTGATTAAATTATTGTTCATTGGCAATTGATCCAGCCTCCAGCTCCTCTCCTCTCTGGGAGTCAGGGGGATGGAGCTTAAAAAATTTCAGCCTTCTAATTACTTGATTGGTTCCTCTGGTGACCAGCCCTAATCCCTACATGATGCCCCCCTCCCCCTGCCACCCCCGCATTCCATAAGTCATCTCATTAACATAACAATAGGCGTGTTTTATCACTCTCATCACTTAAGAAATTCCTAAGGTTTCAGGAGATCTGTGCCAGAAATGGGGACCAATATATATTTCTTTTATAAATCACAGTATCACAGCAGGTAAACAAAGCATCCATATGTGACATGCAGTAGAAAAGGCAGAAGGTAACTAGCCTTCAGCTATTATACCATACTGAACATGTGGATTCAAAAAATGAAATACAGTAAAACTCTTAATACTAGAAATTCCAGATTACACATTCTAATAAGGGAAAACTGTACATTGGTTTTACTGAAAGCCTCATGGACATAACTTCTTAAAAATCTGCTACAGCCTCTGGATAAAGTTCTGTTTATATTTTAGGAGTTTGGAAATAAATCAACATTTTTGTATTATTATAAGGAACGTTTTCTTGATCTTATTGATAGTACCATATTGTTTGCAATAATTTCTTTGTTTTTGCTCTTAGTCTTCATGTTAAGTTTTTAATAGGATTTGAGTAAGACTGTACACAGTAGAGCTATGGCATCAAATTGTGTGGGCTCAATTCTTGCTCCCTGTTACACTGTGCAACTTGAAAGAGTCACTTCAGCATTTCCCTGGCTTCAGTTTTTCTTTCTGAAAAATGGGAGTAATAACATTGCCTAAGCAGGTTTTAATTAAGAATGAATGGAAGTACATGAAAACCACTTAAGATAGTGTCCAGCACATAAAAAGCACTCCATAAATCTATAATTTTTTGTGATACCTGCTATTAATACGAAGATGAAAATGAAATAACTCCTACTTCCCAGAAAGACAGAATTATGGGTTCTTGGAAAGCCAGATATACTATAAATGTGCATCAATATACTGGATGGAGAGGGGTAAAATTGGAGAAACGTCTGAGTCAATACTGAGATATTAAACTTAGCTCTACATGTATCACATTGATTGATTTGCGAATATTGAACCACACTTGCCACCCAGGAATAAATCCCACTTAATTGTGGTGAATGATTTTTTAATGTATTGTTGGATTCAGTTTGCTAGTATTTTATTGAGAATTTTTGCATCCATGTTCATCAGGGATATTGGCCTGTACTTCTTTTTCAGTGGAGTCTTTATCTGATTTTGGTATCAGAGTAATGCTGCCCTCATGATAAAAACCTTCAACAAAGTAGATTTAGAGACAACATTCCTCAACATAATAAAGGTCATATATGAAAAACCCACAGCTAATATTCTCAATGGGGAAAATCTGAGAGTTTCCCTCTATGGTCAGGAATGAGACAGGATGTCCACTCTCACCACTGTTACTTAACACAGTACTGGAAGTCCTAGCCTCAGCCATCAGACAACAAAAAGAAATAAAAGGTATCTAAATTGACAGGGAAGAAGTGAAACTTTCACTGTTTGCAGGTGACATGATACTCTATATAAAAAACCCAAAAGACTCCAGCAAACACCTGCTAGAACTGATACACAAATTCAGTAAAGTTGCAGGATACAAAATCGACATACAGAAATCTGTTATATTTCTATACACCAAAAATGAAACAGCAGAAAAAGATATAAAGAAAACAATCCCATTTACAACTGCACCAAAGATAATGAGATACCTAGGAATAAATGTAACCAAAGAGGTGAAAGATCTGTACTCTGAAAACTACAAAACACTGATGAAAGAAATCAGAGATGACACAAACAAATGGGAAGACAGTCCATGCACATGGATTGGAAGAACAAATATTGTTAAAATGTCCACAGTACCCAAGAGCAATCTACACATTTAATGCAATCCCTATCAAAACACCACCAGCATTTTTCACAAAGGTAGAACAAACAATTCTAAAATTTGCATGAAACCACAAAAGACCCCGAATAGCCAAAGCAACCTTGAAAAAGAGCAAAGCTAAAGGCATCACAACTCCAGACTTCAAGTTATATTACAAAGCTGCAATCATCAAGACAGTATGGTACTGGTACAAAAACAGACACATAGATCAATAAAACAGAACAGAAAACCCAGAAACGAAGCCACAACTCTATGGTCAATTAATCTTCAACAAAGCAGGAAAGACTATCCAGTGGGAAAAAGACAGTCTCTTCAACAAATGGTGTTGGGAAAATGGACAGCAACATGCAGAAAAATGAAACTGGACCACTTTCTTACACCCTATGCAAAAATAAATTCAAAATGAATTAAATACCTAAATGTGACACAGGAAACCATTGGAATTCTAGGGGAGAACACAGGCAGTAATCTCTTTGATATCAGCCATAGCAACTGATTTCTAGATACACCTCCTGAGGCAAGGGAAACCAAGGCAAAAATAAACTTTTGGGACTTCATCAAAATAAAAAGTTCTTTCATAATGAAGGAACCAATCACCAAAACTAAATGGCAACCTCTGGAATGGGAGAAGATATTTGCAAGTGACGTATCTGATAAAGGGTTAGTATCCAAAATCTATAAAGAACTTATCAAACTCAACACCCAAAAAACAAATAATCCAGTTAAAAAATGGACAGAAGACATGAACAGACATTTCTCCAAAGAAAACATACATATGCCAACAGGCACATTAAAAGATGCACAATACTACCCATGATCAGGGAAATACAAATCAAAACTACAATGAGATATCACCTCATATCTGTCAGAATGGCTAAAATCAACAACACCAGAAACAACAGGTGTTGGTGAGATGTGGAGAAAGAGGAAGCTTCTTGCACTGTTAGTGGGAATGCAAACTGGTGCAGCCACTCTGGAAGACAGTATGGAGGTTCCTCAAAAAGTTAAAAATAGAACTACCCTACGATCCAGCAATTGCATTAGTAGGTATTTCCCCAAGGAATACAAAATACTGATTGAAAGGGATACATGCACTCCAGTGTTTATAGCAGTGTTATCTACAATAGCCAAATTATGGAAACAGTCCAAGTGTCCATCAAGTGATGAATGGATAAAGATGTCATTGGTGTATATATATATATATATATATATATATATATATATACACACACGCACACTGGTTATTACTCAGCCATAAAAAAGAGTGAAATCTTGCTATTTGCAACAACATGAATGAAGCTAGAGAATACTATGCTAAGTGAAATAAGTCAATCAGAGAAAGACAAATACCATATGATTTCATTGATATGTGGAATTTAAGAAACAAAACAAATGAGCAAAGGGAGGAAAAAGAGAGGCAAACCAAGAAAAAGACTCTAAACTATAGCAAACAAACTGATGGTTGTGGGGTGGGCGAGGGGTGGGGGGCAATGTGTTGAATAAATGATGGGGATTAAGGAGTGCACTTGTGATGAGCACCAAGTGTTATGTGGAAGTGTTGAATCAGTATATTGTACACGTGAAATGAATATTACATTATATGTTAACTAACTGGAATTTAAATAAAAACGTGAAAAAGAAACATGGCTCTACGTGAAATCTTCCTGATGGAAAGAAATATAGATAAGGAGGTCTGTGTTGAAAACAGGTTCCGATTTATGGTCATTGTTTCAAGTGGGGACAGGGCATTATGATTAATAACAAGCTTAGAAAAATCATTTTTATTTTTAAGACAGGACACTCAAACAATGGACTTGGTGGCTGGTCTAATTAATTTTAAAATTTTAATAGGAAATATCTTGCTCCACAGTTCCAAAGAAGCATTATTTTATAAATTTAAATTTTTTGAGACCCTTGAACTTAATGATTTAAATACATATGTGTATGATAGTGATTGCCCAAGCTTTTTATAAATAAAGATTTTTTTATTATTAGTTCTACCACATTTTTTTAAAACTATCTTTTGCTTACAAAAGTAATACTTGCTGATTCTAACAAATTAAATAGTACATTAAGACATTTAATTTTTTTCCATCTCCTCCCCCAATACAATGCTATTGCAATAATGGAGATTAATATTTTATTGTGAATCCTCAATGCTCTTGTATATGATTATGAAATCATTTGCAAACACAGATACATAGAAAATATTCATATAAATGCATACATGTTTATAAAGTATTTGTTTTATTTTGCTTTAGTTTCATTAGTTCATTTTACAAAATTAGGGTTATTCTATACATAGCTTGTTATTCAAACTTAATGGCATATCAAAATGGTAATCAAAATTTTTAAATCAGTGCACACTCAGACTAGAACATGTAGGTTTTGAATTAACTTTGTTTTTCTGTTTTGTTTTATTTTCTAATGCCAATCAGAGCTTTGGAATAGCACGAGGTAAAAAATGTCACCTCATCAATTTGGTAGCATTCTGTTCAGGAGCAAAATTATTTGACATTTAGAATACATAATTTCTCTAATTTTTCTAGCTTTTGGAAATTTTGAATGTAGTCTGAAGGCCATCACAAATTTCTTAGCTCCTAGGAGGTCTAATAAATGTGAACTGCTAAACTGATATTTTTTGCTCTTCAAAGTATAATGAATAACAAGCCTAGAAATGAACATTATTAACTTTCAGAATTCTGTTAGAACCCTGTTGAACAATATGAAAATGTTAAATGTAAGCAGGAATTACCTAAATGCTTTTGAATTATGTTAATGTGCAATTCAATTTTTTTATTTGATCCAGTTTATTAATACAGCATAAATTTTTAGGATTACACTCAAAATATCATTTTGAATAAAAGAGATATAATAAAATTTAATACTTTCAATTATTTAAACCTTTATTTATTATTATTATTTTTTAAAGATTTTATTTATTTATTTGACAGAGAGAGAGAGAAAGCATGAGCAGGGGAGGGACAAGGGAAAAGGAGCTTAGCAGGGAGCCTGATAACAGGGCTCAATCCCAGGACCCCGGGATCATGACCTGAGCCGAAGGCAGACGCTTAACCGACTGAGCCACCCAGGCACCCCTATTTAAACCTTTAAAATATATTCATTAAATAAAATTTGACCCTATATATTAAATGTATATATATGTAATGTATATAAATATTAAATATCCAGTATCCAAATTTTTGACTGCCTTGCTTTTAGGTCCTGAAGTGTTAAGAAAATACAAAGAGAAAGACTGTCAAATCATATCCACAAATCTGGGACCATATCCACTATCAAAATTTAAGAGGGGTGCCTGGGTGGCTCAGTTGGTTAAGTGTACAACTTTTTTTTTTTTTTTTTTTTAAAGATTTTATTTGTCAGAGAGCGCACAAGCAGGGGAAGCGGCAGGCAGAGGGAGAAGCAGGCTCCTAGCTGAGCAAGGAGCCCCATGCGGGACTCAATCCCAGGAAGCTAGGATCATGACCTGAGCCAAGGGTAGACTTTTAATTAACTGAGACACCCAGGTATCCCACATCTAACTCTTGATTTTTGGCTCAGGTCATGATCTCAGCGTCATGAGATTGAGCCCTTTGTGGGGCTCCATGCTCAGTGTAGAGTGTCCTTGAGATTCTCTGCCTCTGCCTCTGCCCCTCCCCCTGCTCATGCTCGCTCACCTGCTCTCTCTCAAATAAATATATAAATCTTTTAAAAATTACTAAAAATTTCAAGGATGTAGAAAGGCATGTGATACAGGAGACAAGAGGTTTTAGACTACTGCTACATAAATACTTTTTTTTTCTTGGCCACATTAGAATTCATTTTGGTCCCGATTTAACTTATGTGTAGGTATATAAGTGAGAATATAATTATATAAAAAGGAACTGTTTGAACCATGAGGTATCTAAATTTTATGCTAGAATAATTACATAGCATGCACAATATTTTCCAGGAAGCCATGACTCTAAAGTCATAGATTCGAGTTTGTGTGATATGAGCAAAACTGAACAGACCATGCTCATCCTGCTAAAAACATTCCAGAGTTAAGGACCATTGATGTGTTTGCCAAGAAGTCTGTTATAGCATGTTTATGAGAGGTTTTGACTTAATCATGTTTCTTCTTTCTCTGGGCATCACCTATAGGACAGAAGGGATTTCAGACCAGTTGTTAAATCCTTTCTCTTCCAATTGTGAAGAAGAAAAACGACTTTCTCAACCATAAGCATATTTTTTATGTAAATAAGATTCTTTAGTAACTTGCTCAATAATATATTAGTTTTTGAAAAACTTTTTTTTGAAATCTCTTAAAAGGTTGACCCAAATTAATATGAGCCAGCACAATGATTAATTTCTTGACTTCAGTTTCAGAGGTTTGGACTGACTTATCTTTAAAACCCAAATGATTTGGGGGTGGGTCTTTCACCATCACCTCAAGCAGTCATAGGTTCTGTTTCTTCAAATAAATTCTGGGAGATACTCCTAGAGGATTATAGTGATCATGTTCCTCTAGGGGAATGGTTAAGTGACAGTAAGGATATAAGGTGAATGACAAACTATAGCACATTCTATTGCTGCTAATATTATAGTTAATTTTCTATCCCTCTGTTACCCATCTGGATGCTAAGCACTTTGAGCCAACATGCACCCCTGCAGGTCTCAGTTGCTAACTTTTCGGTGGATCCCAAACTGTAATTCCTGAATTGTGGCACCTATTCTCCATGATTTTCTAAGCCATGGTTTCTGTACTTATGTATATGCCACCAAGATTGGGCAATAGAGTAAATGTGATATCAAAGTGGATCACCAAGGTGCCAAACAAATTTTTGTCAACAACTTAGACAATTTAGATGATTTGGGCAAATTCCTAGGGAAAAATAAATTACCAAAAGTGAATCAAGAGGAAATAGAAAATATGGATTTATATAAACAAGTAAGTAGAATTACTATTTGGAAGTCCCCCTTGCCATCCAACACACACACACACACACACAAACACACACACACACAAAGAAGCCCAAGACCAGATGGATTAAATGAGGAATTCTATCAAGTAATTAAGAACTAATATCAGTCCTTCATAAACTCTTTTACAAAACAGAAGTGAGAGCACCTCTTCTCATTCTATGAAGCCAATATTACTCTGATATTAAGACCAGACTAAGACATTACAAGAAAAAAATTGTAGTGAAAAACCTTCATGAACATATATGCAAAAATACTTTTAAAAATAGAAAACAGATTGTACTAACATAAAAATTATTATACAGTATAACCAAGTGGGGATTATCCTAGTAATTCAAGATTGCTTTGACATGTGAAAATTAATTAGTGTCAGCACCATATTAATAGAACAGATGATCCAAAACACATGTCCATCTTAATAGCTAAAGAAAAAGCATTTGACAAAGTCCAAAACCTCTTTTGATAAAAGCTCTCAACATACTATGAGTAGAAGGAAACTTCCTCAAATTGATAAAGGCACCTACAAAAAGACCATACCTAACATCATACTTAATAGTGAAAGACCAAATTGTTTCTCTGTAAGATGGGAAGAAATGCAAGGACACTTGCTTTCATCATTTCTACTCATAATTGTACTGGGGTTTCTAGACATAAAAAGAATCTAGATTGGAGAAGAAGGAGTAAAGCAGATTTTATTTGCTATGACTCGATCTCCTATGGGAAAATCCATGGAACACACAGACCGAGACACACACATACACACACACACACACACACAATTATAACTAATAAATGTGATTAGTCACGACATAATAAGTATGAAAAAGTCAACATATTTTCTATATACTAGAATCAAAAATCACCTGGAAGTGAAATCAAGAAACAATTATATTAACAATAGCAAGGAAAAGCAAAAGATACTTAGGACTAATTTAAGAAGAATTAAAAATTGTTGGTGAAAGAAATTTAAAAGTAAATTTAGAAACATACCATGATCATGGATTAGAACAACTCTATATTATCAAGAAGATGGTTCTCTCCAAATTATAATTTAAATCAATATCAAATTTTAGTAGGCTTCTTTTTTGTCAAAATGCAAGCTGTGACGTTATAATTTATATTGAAATGCAAGGATTTCGAATTACCAAACAATTGGGGGAAAAACAACTAAATTGTATGATTTACACATTAGATTTTAAAATTTATTATAAAGACACTTCAAAAGCATTATGCTATGTAAAAAAATCAGATGTGAATGTCCATTTATTTTATGATCCATTTATATGAGTTGTCTAGAAAAAGCAAGTTTGTAGAATTAAAAAGTAGATCATCAGTTGCCCAAGGCTGAGAATGGTTGAAGATATTAAGTGCAAAGAAGCAAGATCATGAGAGAACTTTTTGGGCTGATGAGCATATTCTAAAACTGGATTGTGGTGAAGGTTGTACACAGATCTGAACATTTACCAAAATATATTGAACTGTGTAGTTACAGTGGGTGAATTTTGTGATATATAAAATATACCTCGGCAAAACTGTTAAGAAAAATTGGATAGATATATTATAAACATTTAAAATCTATTTTTCCACATATAGCAAATATGTGTATACTTATATATATTTAAATTCTCAGGCAATAAAAAGTAAGACTTGTTAGAATAATAACGATAAAGAGAATAAATATGCCATTATCTGGGAAGTGAGGACTACAAGGACCATGTCGCTGTATGGGTTCCTAGGAGCTTACAGAAAAAAACTGATTAGCTAAGCGCTCCAAAATCTCTGCACAAGATGTGGTCAGGGAGGCTGACATTTTGCACAATGACCTCTAAATACAATGAGGCTAGTACAGATATAAATAGGACCTCAAATGTGTACTGTAGAGTCGGAATGTAAGAGTGTATTTAATAACAATAACACTTTGAAATACCTATTACATTATTCAACATTTTATTCATCACATTAAAAACAAATTACCTCCTACATTGCAAGCTCAGTGTTAGCCCTCTTATATACAGGCAAGCAAAATTACTCTGCTCAAGTTATTCACAGTCCTGGGTGAAAACAATTATGAAAACAAAAGTTCCAATGTAAAATGTGCCAGTGGTTTTTAAAATGGATTATATGTAAGACATGAAACTTGTCTAAGATTTTATAAGGAGCATGTATAAATGTGAAACTTTAAGGGAATCAATTTTTAAATCCTTAAATTCCATAATACTTTTCTAGAACTGATCTTCCTGATAATACACTTGAAAGAAGATGCAGAGATACAGCTTCCTGCTCACTCTCCCTTTCAAAATTCCTCACACTTTCAAAAGTGAAACCTTTTTTTCTTTTTCATAGCAACCTGATTATGGTGCATAGCTCCAAAGCATAACAACCTCATGGGCACTATACAAAAGAACAATTAGAAATATCTTCATTTAGAGAGGCAAACCATAAGATGCTGAGCTCTAGGAAACAAACTGAGGGTTGCTGGAGGGGAGGTGGGTAGAGGGATGGGGTAACTGGGTGATGGGCATTAAGGAGGGCACGTGATGTGATGAGCACTGGGTGATATACGCAACTGATGAATCACTAAATTCTACCTCTGAAACTAACAAAAAATTAAAGAAATATCTTATCTAATGTGAATCTAAGGGAATGAAATAACCAAGAATTGAGTAACAGATTCTATATTATTGCTTTCAACAAAATTGAATAAAACATGTGTCACCTGATCATTAACTTTTGAAGATAGAGTACTATAATTTAGTGGCATGTAACCCAAGAGATATTTAAAAAGGGTGAATTTTATTTTTTTATTTTATTTTTTTAAAAGATTGTATTTATTCATGAGAGACAGAGAGAGAAACAGAGGCAGAGGGAGAAGCAGACTCCCTGAGGGGCAGGGAGCCTGATGCGGGACTTGATTCCAGGACCCTGGGATCATGACCTGAGCTGAAGGCAGACGTTTAACTGACTGAGCCACCCAGGCGCCCAAAAAAGGGTGAATTTTAATAACAAAAGAGCCATTCTCATCAGCTTACAGATGAACACTTACATCTACAGAAGCAAAAACAGAAAATGAGTATAGGCAATTCTAGAAATAAATAATTTTGCTGGTGGACATGTGAATCAACAGAAAAAACATTAACATATCGCCATTTCTCTCATTTTAGATTTTCATGATTGTTATTTAACAATTTTAAATACATTTATATTCTTTTGATCAAGTGTGTACTAATGCTAGGATGATAATTTAAACATGTAAATGTTCAGTAGAATATATATTCAATGAAAATTTTTAAATTCTGCAACTTTGTGCTTCAAAGAAATATGACAGGTTGACTACTGAACTCTTTTTTTAAAATATATTACATAAGAAAAAATCACAGAGAAATTTGTAATATGTACATATACAAGAATGAGGAATTATGTAAGTATTTTGATTATTAAAGAAGTTATTCACAAAACTTTTAATTATATTGTGGGCATTTAATATTTGATATTTCTATTCTATTGAATATTTTTAAAGTTTTTTTTAAATCTATATTTTTCTTAATATTGATCTTAACATTATTTTATTAATAAATCAATATTTTCCTTTTAAGCACAGAATGTTTTTAATTGTCAACACAAAATGGTGAACAGATACATGGTTTAAAAAACATTTGAGATGTGTTTTATCAAGGATGATTAAACAAAATTGATGTTTACTGAGTATAATCTATTTCATGGAAATGTGGCAAAGAAGCTTGGGGAGGCTTAATTTGAAGTCTATGAAATGGATAAGGAAGTCACTAGAATGATATATAAACTGGAGATGGAAGGAAGAAAATTAATTCCAAGAACTTTAGCAGGTGCCATTGTATGGACAATTAAAAAGCCTATTTTTTCCAGTAGCTTTGTATGATTAGGAATGGAAATGCATGTGACTGAACAGTTTTTCTTTTTTTTTTAAAAAAAATATGTATACGTAGACCCACATCCAATATATAAACCAAAGAATGTCTGTTTATAAAATAATTCCCTAAATCTGCTTAAAACAAAAATAAACTTCTTGACCTCAGTTGAAAGCAAAACTTTATTACACCCTATTAACTAAAAATTTTAAATTTATCCCTCTCTTGATCACAGGATAAACCATACATGGTTATTTATCTCATTTACTGAAAATATCCATATTGTGCATTTATTTTAATTTTATATAGAGAAAGGCTACATTGTATTTCAAGTGAACATCATGATGTTATGTATAGTGCCATAGCTGGAAGTGATCAATATCACTGTGAGTGGCTTCATGATGAAATGATCATAAAACTAAAACTGTATATTAAAAAGCAACAACATAACTAGAATAGACAGTAATGTGATGTTAAATTAGTGACATGTAATGATTGAGAAAAGGGTAATGAAAACATCATTTTTTTGCAATTTATATATGAAATAAAAGAGATCTTGCCCACTTGTTGGTTTGAAAAGTATACAATATGTCTGTATTCTTTCAGTTCATTGGAGAAATAATTCTGCATTCTAAATAGTTTAACATGAATTCTAGATATATCATTTTTTGAAATACACTAATTGAACTTCTTCTCTATTTAATATTTGACATGCTCACTGATGAGTATGAGATTTTTATTAAAAAATCCATGTGGAGGGGCGCCTGGGTGCCTCAGTCGTTAAGCATCTGCCTCTGGCTCAGGTCATGATCCCAGGGTCCTGGGACTGAGCCCCACATCACGCTCCCTGCTCTGTGGGAAGCCTGCTTCTCCCTCCCCCACTCCCCCTGCTTGTGTTTCCTCTCTTGCTGTCTCTTTCTCTGTCAAATAAATAAATAAAATCTTTTAAAAAAATAAAATTTAAAAAATTTAAAAATCCACGTGGATATAGTATGAATCAACTCTCACACAGATTTCAGGTTTGATAAGAAATGGGAAGATTGGTTTCATCAGGAAAGTGAGATCCTGACAAGTAGAAAATCAAGAGAGCAGGAAGGCAGATTGCTAAGCCACCCTTAGCAAAAGCAGCAATTAGTCAAAAGATAGCCAAGTTAAATACAATCAGACTAAACCAAACTAAAATTAGGCAAGATTAAGGATCATTGGCAGTGGGCAACATGGGAGTTTTCTTTCCTTTTTTGTTTTGGTTATTTTCCAACTGATTCTATTTCCTCACTGTGAGCAAATGAAATCAAGAAGAATAAAAACCGGTTGAGTTGTTTAGGCACATTGTTATAGTACAAGTCCTTGACCTGAAGAAGAGTAAAATAAGTGGGAAGTTGAGGGGAAGGAATTACAGGCAAAAGGATGATAAAGAGTGGAATGGGAGGGCAGCTCAAAATGTATAAATACTCAAAATAGATTCAGAGCAATGGTGCAAGCATGAATGAATGTGTGCACCTGGGATGAGGATTGGTGCTAGGTAACATAGGAATTTACATTTTAATAAACATTGTATGGACTCAATTCTAGGAAGTCATTGCAGGCTTTTTAAGTAGAGAGACAGTTTCTAGGTCTTTGTGTACCTTCATTTCCCTGAGAATATTTCCTAATCCTCCTCATCCAAATTACTTCACTTACAAAATGCTCAGTTTTGTTAAAGCATTTGACAGATGCACAAGTCTGCTTTAGAGTTTTCCAAATATTTATTCATTATCTTTAAACTGAGCTTAATTTTTTAAAGTTGTTTCCAGAAGTAAATGGGCATGATAGAGAAATATTGAAATCTATATAGAATGACGTTCAAATTATTTTGTGGTTTTATAGACATATTTCACATGATATGCAAAAAATACAAGAAGTCAGCGTCTAAGTCCACACAAATTCAGCATCTAACAAAATCACCATTATCACCAATAAAGAGTATCTGTTATCATATTGTCTGTTTTCTAAAAAAGATTTATTTACTTATTTTAGAGAGAGGGAGAGAGAGAGCACGCAGTGGGGAGGGACAGAGGGAAAAGGAGAGAGAGAATCTCAAGTAGACTCCTCACTGAGTGCGGAGCCCCATGAGGGTCTCAATCTCATGACCATGAGATCATGACCCTGAGATCATGACCTGAGCCGAAGTTAAGAGTGACTGTGCCACCCAGATGCCCCACATTGTCTGATTTTTAATGGGGCATTTTACTTCTACAAACAACTGAACAAGCTAGCTAACATAACAAGCAAAGTAATTACATTGCAAGTGACAAATATTTATAATCTAAAATATTGTTTTATTCAAACTGGTGACCCTGAGGTGAAAATCCTGTGTATTATATTACTAATCACAAGAATTTTCTTGTTTTTCACAATCCTTATTTTTAACAAATGCCATGAGATAATATAAATTTATTCTAAAGCTATATAATATTACTGCTATACCTTTTCTATGTTAATATAAATGTAACATGGCAGATGTTATATTATTAGGATTTATAGTGCATATACTCTTTCACTTGTCCATCTTAGAAGGGTTCACTTGGTACTCCATGAGGCAAACGATTCTGCCTGTCAGCTTACCTCACAGATCTAGGAATAATGAACACATCAGATGCTGACCTCAAGCAATATTCCTTCTGATTTGTTCCCTTTCATAGCACACTTGGGTTATGCCCCATTACATCCCATGCATTGTTTCATCTCAAGAGTTTCTCAGACAATGGAGAGGTGGGGGAGAGGAAAAAATAGAAAAAAAAAAGATGGATTTTCCAGTTATAGAAAAATTGTTTTCAGTAAGAACCAAATGAAAAGCAGAATCTGTAGCTACTCTTTGAATAAAGAGGCAGATCCCATAGGTTTTTCCAGATTTCTGTGATCATAGTATTCATTTACTCTGCTCCTATCTAAACTAATTCTGAAGATAATAAAAGCTGGTGGCCCAGATTAATACTCGTTTTTGGCTTTAAATATTTATATCTGTTGTTGCTTTCCCTTACTGGGAAAATCAGCCTTACTAAAAAATACACCATATAAAAATAATTTTTAGAATTATTAAATTCAGTGGCACTTTCTGCACTGGTTTTTTTGAAAATGTTATTAAAGTCTTTAAGTACAAGTGTATCTTTGTCATAATATATGTGTTTACTATTTTTTTAGAAAAAAGCTAAAATATTCTGTCTTTTGCTTCTTATTATCCTCTCTGTTTCCATTATGCATGTGTTTGCTGTGCCTTTTTGTTTGTTCCTATGATTCATGTTTGCCTTCCAGGAGTGGAGTGTATTAGAGGATAATAAAATTATATGATCCAATTCCTAAGTAGCATAAATGAGAAAAAGAATCTGGTGGCGTCAGTGAGGTTTTTTGCCTTTTGGCTTTCTCTCAATTTTTCACGTAAATTCCTTACCTGCTTCCTCTCTTCAAGAAGACCCATCATACTGAATTCAGTGTTATTCCCAGCCAGGAAGACAAACCTTAGCTAATGAAAAGCAATGTATTATTTTTAAGCACTATATCTTACAGACACTATTATTACTATAATGTACAACTTGGTTGTTTTGGACCATTTGTCTTGACTTGTTAACCAGGTATATGAACTTTATTTAGCTTTTTTACCTATGAGTATTGATTTAATGATTCTTATTTTTTTAATTCCGTAAATATGTTATATTAAGGATATATGTTATAATTATGAAACTAAGTAGATAAATCCTCATAAAACATATTGCAAGAGGAATCAAAAGTAGATCCCAACCCTGCTTTATAGAAAAGATAGATCCGAAAAGTAAAAAAGCAATCAATTTGAAAGTCATTGAAAAATAAAGAAAAATAATATATTGAGTAACTTTTGTTAGAAGGACATAGTTATGACATTATTATTTAAAAAAAAAAAGAAAAGAACAACTTCCTTTCTTCATAAAACTAGTCCCAAACTGAAATATAAACATGGCAATACTAATTAAAAATAAAGAGAGAGAAGTAAATAGTGGGAAGATAGGAAAATTTGATCCAAGCCATAGGACAAGATTGAAAGTTTAAGATATGTTTGACTGGAGTCTCAGGAGTGGTAAGGAGAAAGAACAGGGCCCAGAAAATTGTGAAGAGATAATAGCTACGAATTTACTGAAACTAATGAAAGGCAATGACAAATCCATGATGTGTGTGGAAGCCCAAGCACGATAATTAAAAAGAAAAGTACCTCTGAAACAAATAATACATTATATGTTAGAAGAAGAAGAAGAAGAAGAAGAAGAAGAAGAAGAAGAAGAAGAAGAAGAAGAAGAAGAAGAAGGGGAAGAAGAAGAAGAAGGGGAAGAAGAAGAAGAAGGGGAAGAAGAAGATAGTAGGAAGGGAAAAATGAAGGGGGGGAATTCGGAGGGGGAGACGAACCATGAGAGACTATGGACTCTGAGAAACAAACTGAGGGTTCTAAAGGGGAGGGGGGTGTGGGGATGGGTTAGCCTGGTGATGGGTATTAAAGAGGGCACGTACTGCATGGAGCACTGGGTGTTATACGCAAACAATGAATCATGGATCACTACATCAAAAACTAATGATGTAATGTATGGTGATTAACATAACATAATAAAAGAAAAGAAAAAAAAGAAAAAAAAAAGCACAACTAGGCATGTAAAGAAGAAACATAAAAAAGAAATCTTAAAGGAAGACAGAGAAAAAAGGAATATATTCACGTTCATATTTTATAAAATGGATTATGAACAGATAGGAAAAGTTTCTCCATTTAAGTTCATGCTAGATCTTCATATGATTTGATTAACATCAAGAATGTGGAAGCATATCTGTCATTGTTTGCTACCAGCGATAGAGAAAAATATGTGGAGCTCTCAGAAAATGATGCTATTAGACACTAACAATTTCTGTGAAAGAAAAATAATCTCTGTCATGCTGGGAGACGTGTATCATCCCATATATCAAACATGTTATGAATATACATGGGATACAGGCATAATATACCTCTTATTAATCAATATTAGAGGCTGGAAATAGCCTCTGCTTAAAATATCCTGTGCCATTCTACTCTCAAAAAGCTAAAGAAATGAAAGTGACACTTTGTGGCATGTGTATCCCTCGCTGGTTGTGAGCTTATGGCAGATATTTACTTTTTCCTTCACTAAGAGCTGTAGTGTCTGCCTCTGTTCATTTTTGAAATCACTAGATTTTGCCATATTTAAACACCATACGTTGAGGAAATAATTAGATATGATTGCACATCTTGCCAAGAAAAACAAAACCCTGATAAATGTTTCTTCAACTATTAAAAACAAATAAGATTGAGTCCCTATTATCTACACAGAAAAAATTACAAATTGTAGGATGTGGTCACTGATATCAGCAAAATACTACTTCAGGTCACTTCCTCTTATCATTTGACTGGATTATTGCAATAGCCTTTTGACTGTTCTCTCTGTACATTATTGTTTCTTCTGATCTCTACCAAAATAACTTTTCAAAATTAATTTTTGGTTTATGGCATGAAAACTTTATAGTTTTAATTTGTTCTTTCATTTAATCAGTGCCACTTGGCTCACTGCATTGTGGGGAGGAACTTTGGTAGTTACATGACAATGAAATCAAACACTTCATCTACTTCTGCCTGGGCCAACCAGCTGTTTTCTATCCAAATTTGTTTAATGCATGCATTGTGCCACACAACCCATGATCCATTCAAATACAGGTACTTCAGCCTAAATTTCAAACACCAGGTCCTGAAATCTTCACCATTTCCTGAGGGGACACCTCGAACTCTAAACCTTTATTGCATTGTTTGGTACAGAACATTCTCTGTACTAATTTGTTGTGGATATAAAACAGAGAAACAGTTTACACTTGTATTTATTTTCTATTCCATACCTCTTTGTCCCGTGTTTTTTCTCCTTAAAATCCATTCCTAAAAAAAAAAAAAAAAAAGCAAACTGTTGAAGTGTGGAAAAAAATTTTTAAAAAACGTGAGCCAAGTTCTGCCAACCTTCCTACTCTTCTTTTCCCTTTCTGTGTTCTAATGTATTTTGACAAAATTGTATTTACTGAACCATTGGTCTACTGGTGGAAGAAAGAATGATTCAACGTCATTCGTTTGTGTTATCATGGTAACATTTCCCTGAGGGGTTGTATTAACATTGAAACTCTGGCTCCTGAGTATCTACTATAAAGATGGATACTGATGGATGACCATCCAAAAATGGTCTTTTCAAATGGGAATTAAATACAGTTGATAAGCATTTGGGCTAGAGCAGAAGGCACAAGCCAAGCTGGTTACTACTGCAAATGTTATAAGACCGTGATTTTCATTATTTATTGGCAGAAAACTGAAATAAAAAGAGTCCCCCAATGCTCCCCCCCCCCAGAAACTATTCCTATTTGCATGGAATGTTTTTTTTTAAATTTTATCAGCACTTTATTTAAGATTGATTTATTTATTTGAGAGAGAGAGAGAAAGAGAGCACTCACAAGCAGGAGGAGGGGCAGAGAGGAAAGAGAATGGCTCCGAGCTACTGAGCCCGAAGCCAGTCTGAGATCATGACCTGAGCCAAAACCAAGAGTCCTCTACTCAAACAACCGAGCCACCCAGGGGCCCTTACCAGCACTTTATAAATTCAAGTTAATAATATGAAAGTGATGATATTTTCTTTAAAAATAAAGAAAAGGAGAGAGAGAGACCTAAGGGCATTTGGAAAGAAAACTGCAAACCATTTGAATGAAAATGACCAAACCTAGTATAATGCATTCTATTTAAGTAGCCAGGGGAAAGGTAAAAAAAATAGTAGGTATACCTCCCATGATTATGATGTCAGTATGCACACCATATTTATGAAGACTCTGTTAACATCTTACGTGAAATTGTTACACTACGATAGGACGATAGAACAGAGATTAGAAACTACCACCTCTTGACGAATTTGTAAAATAATTGCATGATACGTGCTACCATTAAAGTAATGCTCGTTGGTTTCGATAACCAGGATGTCTAGTATTTAACGTATTTCAAACTCTTGCTAAATGTCGTTAAATGCTGTCAAAGTAGATCTGCCCTCAGATTTTAATTTTTTTTTTTTTTTAAGATTTTATTTATTTATTTGACAGAGAGAGACACAGTGAGAGAGGGAACCCAAGCAGGGGGAGTGGGAGAGGGAGAAGCAGACTCCCCGCCAAGCAGGGAGCCCGATGTGGGGCTCGATCCCAGGACCCTGGGATCATGACCTGAGCCGAAGGCAGACGCTTAACGACTGAGCCACCCAGGCGCCCCTAGATTTTAATTTTTTTAATGTGGACCCATAGGGACTGGAGAAGAGGTCGGAAAGGTGGGGACTACATCAGCGCGGAAGATCACTTTCAGTGTCTTATAAGGGAAACCCTGCGCGGTCAGAAACGGTGAGCGTCACCTGGCGGGCGAGGAAGTAGCGCCGGCTTCAGGGAGGAAGGCGCTTGCATGGAACCCGGCGGGGCAGCCGCCCGCAGGAGAGCAGATGGCCTGGGGCACCAGCGGGTTGGGGGCCAGCTCACGCTTAGCGTGTCCGTGTGTCTTCCAGGTGAAGCCCGCCTCTTTCCAGCTATATGCCTTTTCTGGCATCCAGGTTTCTCCTCCTTTCGTACTTCCATGTCCTGCTGCTTTGAGGCTCCAGTTCTTCAAGACTCAGAGCTGTTGCTGTTCTTTACTCGCTTGGGCGCCCAGCGTCTTCCCACCAAAGCATCTGATGTCGACATTTCCTTTTTTTTTTTTTTTTTTTTTAGGAAAACTGCATTTATTCCTTTAGGGGTTGGAAAACTTAACTGGTACAGGGAAGAAAAAAGTGTAGTCCATTGCAACAGAAAGAAACCTAGTGCTACCCAAGAGAACTGGTGGCTCATCTGGGAGAGAACTTGGATACCGTGAGGGGGAATAGCCTGTGCCCTGGAGCCGGACCCTGAAGTCCATGTGAGACAAGTTTTGCCATCTTCTTTCTAAATGTCTGCCTCAGGCATGAAACCAAATTCCTATGATCTTAGCTCGGTGGTGGTGGGGGGGGGGGGGGGGGGGTACGGGCATATGTGTGGCCAATTTTTTTTTTTAATGTTTTTTTGTTTTTATTTTGATCTTTACAACCCAGTGAAATAGGATACTAGGATTATTGTCCCTGCTGTGTAGAAGCAGCAGCTGAGGTTCAGAAGTTAAGACTCTTTTGTGAAAGGGTCTTTAATGGGTTCAAGATCACACAGCAAGCATAGGGGCAAGCCTGGGTTTGAATCCAGTCTCTTTGATTATACATTCAGTATTCATTTATCCTTGCAAGCATGTGTTTACTCAGGATCTGTTCTTTCGCACCTTCCAGATGCCATGCCCTCTGCTCAGACAGTGGTGACAGCTGTGAACTAGGCAGATAGGGACCTGCCCTGGT
The DNA here is from genome assembly GCF_004348235.1 of Phoca vitulina. Classification (NCBI taxonomy): domain Eukaryota; kingdom Metazoa; phylum Chordata; class Mammalia; order Carnivora; family Phocidae; genus Phoca; species Phoca vitulina. Next base: position 31,365,837 of record NW_022589728.1, read on the forward strand.
GAATCTCAGTAGCGTTGTGACCCATCTTGTCACCCTTATCAGACTGAGGCCAGAGGGCAGATGCTGTTGCAGCAAAGACGTAGCAAAAAAACTAAAGTGCTTTCACTGAAAAATCAGGAATGGATGATAAAGTGTGTAGAACCTGAAAATTTACAAACTACTTAAATCTTATAATTGCTAACTGTTTAGAAACTACACCCAGGAATCATGGGTGGTGGTGAACAGCAGAAAGGGATTATGGATGAACCTGCATTGTTCTAGCTACTTGCCGTGCTACCTATTTCTGTGGAAAGCCTGACTGATTAAATATTGAGCCAGGCTAATGCTGGCAGCCTGTATAAGAATATGATCATTAATAACTTAAACACAGTAATTCTTCATTGTTTTCAATGCAAAATCTTGAATCCTTAAAATTGATAAAATAAACATGTTGTTTGATCTTTAGCTTTCCTTTTTGGTCTTAACTTTCATTGAACTCTACCTTGAACACCACACTTCTATCAGTAAAGTGCTATTTGCAATTTACTGGGAGTATCCAACTTCCTCTTACTTAGTGGCATGTGCATAGACTTTTTTTTTTCCATGAGACCTGTCCTCTAACTTCCCCAGAGGTTAGTTATGTCCTTCAGATATCCTCCGATGGAAATCAATTTTATGTGTATTGCAGCATTAGATTAAAATTACCTGTTTGTTGTTTATCTCTTCCATAAGACCAAGTTTTGTGATGAAAGGGATCTCTATCCATTTTTTCCCCATCATTTTGTATGGTTCTGGCATATTATAAGCACTTGGTTATTTATGAAATGGAGGAAGACTAGGTAGACAGGTAGTAGTAAAATGTCGATCTCCCACGAGGTTGTTTGCACACTGTATTAAAAATATTGAAGTGGTAACAGGAAATTAACATGAGTGGGACAAGTGGAATAGGGAGCACAGCATCATAAGATATTGAATATAGAAGAGACTTTCTTCTTGAATGCTTGTCCTTGAAAAAAAGATTCAAGTTGCATTAATATAAAGAGGACTGTAACAATATGGTGTTTCTGCTAGAAGATAGTTTTCAATATTGAACCAAGGCAACATTTGTTGAGGGATTAGTGATTAAGTTCCCATCTGGAATGTGACAGGAATGGATTGCACAGTTCTGGCTTGCACAGAGGAAAGTATCCTGCTTTATCCAACACCCTCCACCCCCTTCCCCATTTTTTATTCCCAGCTTCCATGAATTTTTGGACCTAAACTCTCTAACAATAGGAACTTTGTAACACTTTTGTCAGTGGATTCTGCAGATTTAACATTTGTCCCATTAGCCATCTCATATGTTTGGTGTTCAATATATTAATATTTTTTCAACATTTTAGATGTGATAAAACTATCAAATACATTAGGACATTTTCCTACATGTTTTCAAAAACAAAAGAAAGCAAAATGAGACAAAACAACTAACCGACCAAACAAATGAAAAAGCTATTTCTTAGAGGGTTAGAGGAGTCAGAGATATGGTGTTTGACTGCAAAGCTGACAGCAGTAAATACAGAATGCCAAGGGATCATATAGTAACAGTGAGTACTTTAAAAAGAGTTGAAATGAAACACAAGCTACAAAATACATATAGACAAAACTTTAGCCTCATTTTCTCTTTCTTCTACCAAAAAGTAAGTGGAGTGTGCTGGGAAGACTCTCCTAAGGACAAATCAAAGACAATGTATTTTTAAGTGTGTAGTTTAATAAGGTATAATTAAAGGTATAATTAAAAATTATAATTTTGTTTTTTACAAATTTGTTTGTAAACAACAAAACAAAACAAAATTGTTTTAACAAATATTTGTTAAATATTTGTTTTTTTGAAATGTCATTAATATGAATTATAGAAAAGAAAAAGTTAAGGATATTAAATCCTTAGAACATACAATTTAATCCAGCTTTTGAGATAACTTTCTAGTCTACCACAGAGGATGTGAAGTAAATAATTCCAGGTGAGAAAAATCTCTTTCTCTGCCTGATACCTATTTTTATCAACCTCATCATTCTCCTAATGTGTGTTTTTTATAGAGCTGTCCTAAGTCTAGCATTAGTTACAGTGCCCATATTTAGGCACATCAGATAATTGGTTCAGTTCTTAATCATTTTTTATTTATTTTATTTTTTTAAAGAGTTTTATTTATTTATTTAACAGAGATAGAGAGCATAAGTAGGCAGAGCAGCAGACAGAGGGAGAGGGAGAAGCAGGCTCTCTGCTGAGCAGGGAGCCTGATGGGGGCTCGATCCCAGGACCCTGGGATCATGACCTGAGCCGAAGGCAGCCGCTTAGCCAACTGAGCCACCCAGGCGCCCTTAATCATTTTTTAAATGAGGCAATATAATATGGCACAAACGTGTGGGGGTAAGGTATGTGAAAAATACAGAGAAAGCTCTGGAAATCATGTCTATTAAGGCATGCTAGTTGTTTAACTTGGTATGACAATACACATAGAAAGGAAAATTGATATCTTCTGATCACTGAAGTTCTGTGTGATGGAACAAGGAATAAATTGTTACATGTAGGTCAAAAATTGCAAGTCAGTGTTAGTTCCTTCTTAAAGGTAAATATAAGGAGGAGTTCTTTAATAATTGATGCTGCAGATTAGCTCAGTAGCTAAAGATGTGGTCTCTGGAAATATACCACCTGGGTTTAAATCCAAACCTGCTGCTTTATTAGCTGTAGGACCGACAAGTGTTTTCATACCTTCCCATAAATTAGCAATGATGACAGTACCAAATCAAAGAGTTGGCATTTGGACAAATGAGAATGTTTATAAAACATTTACAACATTTAGAACTGTTAAATATTATTGTAACTGAACTGATAACTTTATAAGGTAATCAGTTATGTATTACTATAAGACGAAATATATAGATATGGTATAGAGGAAATCACAATTATAGTTAAGAAAATTGAACCATGTAACCTCAAAATAATAACAATTCAAAGAATCTAGTATTCTCTGGGTAAATCTTCTGAATGAAAAAAGTATTGCCTTTGGTTTGAATAGAAAATATATAATAAAGTTGGCTAGACAATAGTTATTAAGGTAGACATAATGCAGGAAGTTTCCGGTTTAGTGTCTAGTTTAGGACAGATAGTAGTGGGTTTTGCTAAACTGTCTTTATACATAGTGTAAGGGGAAAACCCCACAATGTTCTGCCCTATAAATAGATCCTTAATAAATACTTGTAGAGTTATTTAATATCATAAGATAAACTGGAGGAGTCACAGCATTGAAATCAACTCTTTTTATCTCCAGTGGTATAATATCTGTTATTTTTCTTTCTTCTGAATCCTGAAACAATAGGCCAATACTGTTTGTAGTTAGGATTTAGACATTTTATACTGAAGTCAGTGGGAAGCTCAATAACCCTACTGAGAGAAAACAACCAGAAATAAATTGTTACAGAACCTATTTCCCCAAAGAAAAGCTATCAAGTTACTATGTAGCAAAGCAACCTCAAAATGCCAATGCAAAGCTGTATCCTCATTGTAAGTTAAGTTTGCTCTTTCTGTAAGTTGTTTATCTACTCACCTTATTGAAAGCTTGCAAGCTAATACTTGATCCCAATCCACTTTGTTTTTATCTGAGAAAATGAAATTCCACTTTATTCTTAGTTCCATTTTTAAATTCACTATATACAAACATTTTTTTTTTTAAATTGTCAATTCCGTCTAAGAAAGAGGGTGGGAAAGACTATTAACATACACACACACACACACACACACACACACACACACACACACACCCCCGCCCAAAAGTGAGTTGCAAATGCTCTGTGTAATTCTGGTAATTCTGTGAGGTAAGATTTAGATGAAAAATGGAATTCTTCAGATCCTAAACATATTTACCAAGTGCCATTTTTTAGTTCAGTCAAACTGTTGAAGAGTGGAAACATTTTAGATTGATATAAAATTATTAGACATTTGAGTATCTAGACAAAACAAAGTGAATGGTGATCTCTTTTTTTACCCGTTAGACTCACTGAGGTCTTGTAGAACTAATTACATTATTCAGTGCACAATCTTTGGAAGAATACTCACACACAAACACTTGAGAAACAACATAAAAGGTAAATTTGGTCAGGCTCTTCTTACCAGGGAAAGAATGAGCGGAATTACTGATTCACGTCCATTGGTGAAGAGCATCAGTTGCAGAGCATCAGTTGTTTCCATGAAATATTAATGTCATCTATTACAGAGCTTTTATTTCCACTTTAATAAATCTTCCTGATGGGAACATACATGTTTTAGGAGGTCAAATAATATTCTGCGAATGACAGTGTGTAAAATATTTTCTGATGAAAAAATATTTAAATCAGAAAAGCTATAATTGTTTAGATAATCAGCTTTGACAATAAAAAAGATCAACATTAATTATGGTCTAGACTTCTATGCAATAAATGTGAAATTTCCATTAATGTTAATGGGAATTTTATGTTTTAATTATTATTGCTTTGAAAACATTTTTATATAAAGGCCATGTTTCATTTTATTATGATTACTAAGTGTTATTTTTTGCTTTTAATATCACGAATCAATAATATTTAGACCTTGGTAACATAATTAAGCCAAAGAAATTAAAAGACTTATTTTCTATCATAAAATCAGAACAGAAAAAGAAAACACTAGCAAAATAATCAGTGCCTTTACAGACACACATGTACTTATAATTTAAGAGGGAAAATTAGCTTTGATTTTATTGCTCATATCCAAAGGAGCACAAACGGTTCTTTTTAACTGTAACTCATTATATGTACATAATCTCTTTATACCTTTAAAAGCAAAAGAATGTCCTTATCTATATCTCTCTTTATATATATAGGTTTATACACCACTTATTTGAAACTCCTAATTTTGCTCATTTTTCAGATTGAATCAAATAAATCATTATTATTGCTTCTGCATCATCTACTTTCAGTCCTTTATTGGTAATATTTCCTCTTTTGAATTTCACAGGACAGTAGCATCATCATGGCTTTTTTTTTTCTTTTTTTTCTTTTTGCATGGAGTTGAAAGTCCTTACTTCCAACTACTGCTGAGATAGCTGATGGAGGTAGGTTTTATTTTAGAAGAAAATAATTTATCAGAAATAACATGCTGTGCTATGAGCTCGGTAAGGGCAGGTACATTATATTATTCCCAGTTTGTCTCTCAGTTTTCTTAAATTTATTTTCTCATTTTATTAACACATTCTGAGCTATAATTTCTGTGGAAGCAGGGACTGTATCTTTTTCATGCATTTTGTATCTCTACCCCATGGGTGCCAAGCTTTTATTCATCTTTTTGTTCATTCAGCAAATATTTGAGTGTCTACGAACACCAGGTACATAGTTTAAAGCAATGAACAAGATACACAGGGTCTCTTCCCCATGATATTCTAGAAGGTACAAAGTCTGTGGTTTGTTTTGAATGAACCAGTATAAATTCTTTTTGTACAGTACAACAACCAGATGAGGATGACATTATAATACACATGGCATGGTGAGGAAACTGAAGCAAAGATGAGTTTCAGACCTCACCCAAGGTTACAGAGGAAGATGGTCATGAACTCTTGGAGTCCAGGCATTAGAGACACCCCCTCCCCAGTCCATCCATTGCATTTTTGATAGATAAATTGATTTTTACCTGCTTCAGTACTTTATTTGAGGGCTGTTTATGAATTTAAATTGAAGGTTTATAGGTACTTCATGTAAATTTATGAAGTAATAATCCTGAAAGCTTCAAAAAGATGTCAGTTTTCCTGGACAGCAAAGGCATGACAGACAAGAGAGCATCAGAATAGCATCCTTTGGTTTCTGGTCATTTTATTGCCTTTATCACTTGCAGCAAATCACCAAATTTTTCCTGTATTTATAATGTACATATTGGGTTTAGAGGGTTTCTAAGGTCTTTTTCAACTCTGTATATATGTAACTGCATTAAATGATGAAAAAAAATTGTATTTAGTTAGAGACAGTCATACTTTTAGTGGCGTCTGAGAATGAGGGATTCTACACTAGAGGATTTTGGGATAGCCCAAATTCTTCTGATCAATCATTAATACTATAATTTGTGGAAATCTTGACTGTATTTATTGATGCTTTGCTTTTCTGTGGTTCCTTGGACTCATTATTATGAATATATTATTGAAAACTGCCTGAAATAATCTAAGCTTGTTTGTTTTGTTAGTGCTCTGATTGTTTTTGAGTATTTTGACACACTCCTCAGTATTAGGCTGTTGCTTTTCACAACTGTATTCTCTAGTAACACTTTTATCTTTATCATTTTCTCATCTTTAGATTTTCACTTAGAAAAAGGGATAACATTATTTTTTGAATTGCACCTTTGCAAAAAAAAAAAAAAAAGATTCACAGAAAAATATCCATTCATATCTTTTATACTGTATAAGTTACTTAGTTATGGGTGTATTTTTTCCCTACATTGTATGCTATATTTTAGGAGATTGTGTACTTTAACTTATTAGAATCTCTACTATTGGAAACTGGTTTATGAAGAACAGTCAGCAAATGCTTGTTGACTCTACGGATGTATTCATGCGTGCTTAGATCATAGAGCACTGTACATAGCAATTTATTTGCATCTTAAAATTTTAAAACAAAAATGGGAAAAAAAGAAACACTTGGCAAATATAAGATTGTAGACTGATGTTACTATTGAACCTCATATTTATTTATCTTTGTCTCTTACAAGGCACTCGTTGACATGAAGATATTCTATAGTTGCTTACTACACATTCATTGTGTCACTGAATACAAGTGTAATTTTAAATTGTGAGGTATATAATATTGATTCCCTGTTTATGTTTCATAAAATAAACAGGGCTCATAAAATACAAACCTGTATAGAATAATTGTTTTAAACATGATGGGAATAACCTCGGCTTGAGAGCTTGTTAAAGTACCTACTTCACGTATTAAGTCAAACATGGAAAGGATGATATATGTGTGTATGTGTGAGTGATTATGAAACAAAGTGATGATTTAAATAAAGTTCAACTTTAGGTGTTTTTATATATGCACTGACTATTGCTATCCATCGTGTGTGTATTTTTATTTTTATTTTTATTTTTATTTTTATTTTTATTTTTTTTTAAAGATTTTATTTATTTGACAGAGAGAGACACAGCGAGAGAAGGAACACAAGCAGGGGGAGTGGGAGAGGGAGAAGCAGGCTTCCCGCCGAGCAGGGAGCCCGATGCGGGGCTCGATCCCAGGACCCTGGGATCATGACCTGAGCCGAAGGCAGACGCTTAACGACTGAGCCACCCAGGTGCCCCCATCGTGTGTGTATTTTTATAAATCCTGTATTCTTCACGTTCCATCATATCAAAATTGTTATGAAGAAAATTAAATTCATTTTTATGGGTTGATAGAAACACAATAGAGTCATAATTTAAGAATTCATCATGTTAGTTCATAAAAATAAACAATTTTCTGAACCTATTTGCTTCTAAAGGAGCTATTTAACTCAACATGACAATGTTGGGAGTGAAATAAAATTCATTCCTGACCTAACACTATTAAAATATCAAAGTATAATATTTCATAGCCTTTGCCTTTCTTACATTTTGTCTAACTATAGGTTTTATTGACCATAAAACTATGTAACCCTTCTTTTTTTTTTTTAAAGATTTTTATTTATTTATTTGACAGAGAGAGAGAGACAGTGAGAGAGGGAACACAAGCAGGGGGAGTGGGAGTGGGAGAGGGAGAAGCAGGCTTCGCACCAAGCAGGGAGCCCGATGCGGGGCTCGATCCTAGGACCCTGGGATCATGACCTGAGCTGAAGGCAGATGCTTAACCGACTGAGCCACCCAGGCACCCCTATGTAACCCTTCTTAAAAGCTAGCCATTTAAACTCTTTGAATAATTTCTTTTATTTATCATTTAAACCGTCCGTGCTATTTTACCTCTTCTTAGAATGATTTTTAGAATAATAGGGAAAGTGAAGATTATTTCTTTTTATCATCTACTTACTATATATACTATTTTATTTATGTATGGCTAAATAAAATAGTTTTCATTTTTCATCTGCTTAATATTTCTTATCACTGTGGGCATCAATACCATCAATTATGCATATTTAACTTTCAAAGCACAGTGAAAATACTTAGTTTTTCTATAGTATAAATATATAATAGGTAATCATAATTACATGCATATAATCATATATATGCAATTATAAAAGTTTTTATATCATAACACATGGAGAATATACCACCAGCTTGAAGAAAAAAAATGGCTCCTTGTTCATTTTGGATTAAATTCACCAGTTTCAATAAATTCCTTTATCATATGGATTAAAATGAGCAAATTCATTTCCATACATTTTAAAAATTTAACCCACTTTAACTCAAATCTGTACACTGTGGTTTTTAATTTAGAAATGCTCTCATCTTATTTATATTTTCTTTATATTGTAAGTTTTCTTCTTTTATACCAAGTTGTGGTACCACCAGAGTTCTTCAAGGACAATGCATATAAGATCAGCTCAGAATTGTAGATATACAAAAGGAGGAAAATTTTATTTAAAGATTATTTATTTATTTATTTATTTGACAGAGAGAGAGAGAGAGAGCACAAGTAGGCAGAAAGGCAGGCAGAGGGAGAGCGAGAAGCAGGCTTCCCGCGGAGCAGGGAGCCCAATGCGGGACTCGATTCCAGGACCCTGGGACCATGACCTGAGCCGAAGGCAGATGCTTAACCAACTGAGACACCCAGGCGCCCCAGGGAGAAACATTTTATTTAAATCTTTTTTCCCTTCTCTTTTTTCATAAACTTACTCAGTTTTTTCCTCAGTAGATTAGATGAAACATTGAAAATGAAATTAAAATTAGTCTAAGGAATTTTCTTAGTTCTAAATAATAAAGGATTGGTGAAAGGGAAGATTAACTCTTCATTACTGTAAAGTTTGAGGATTATCTATGGATATTATATAGTCAGAGCAATTCTTGAATCCTGTTGGCATAGATTATTACAGTTTATATATATATGAGATTTTCTACATAATAAAACTATAGCACAGAACTCAGTAAAGTGGGAAGTATAATTATCATGTCATTTTCCCCATAAATGCCTAAAAATAAATTGCCTATAGTAGTGTGTATATAGTACACATATATTATTTATCCAGTCATCATTCATAATCACCGTTTAGGAAACAGGGTGTTACATATATTTATATTGCCACAATACCTAAAACATTTTTCACATAGGTGATTATGAAAAAATTCTTGCAAAGTGAATAAAATGTAAACAGAGAAGAAGATAATATTTGGTATACATTTTAAAAGATCAGGTAAACAAAAATTAGAAAACATTCCAAATTAATCTTATTGCTTTCCAGCATTAGTATGCCATCTTCCTCCTTAAAAATAAACATCAATCTTGGGGCGCCTGGGTGGTCCAGTTGGTTAACTGACTTCGGCTCAGGTCATGATCCCAGGGCCCTGGGATGGAGTCCCACGTTGGGCTCCCTGCTCAGCTCAGTGGGGAGTCTGCTTCTCCCTCTGCCCCTCCCCCTTTGCTCATGTTCTCTCCCTCTCTCTCTGTCTCTCAAATAAGTAATAAAACCTTTAAAAATAATAATAATAAAAAATCTTGCAGGTTTATTTTTCTTATTACATAAATTATTTCAGAATAATATAGTTGTCTTTAAAGTCACATTGATTTTTTTCACTTCACTGAAATATCAGTTAACAAATTTACATTTCACATGAACCATTGTTGGACTCAGTTTGCTTTTAGGTCTCGGAGGCACATTTGCCGTCAAGAGCTTCCTTTCCTTGATCATATGACCTAAGTAAAGAGCTTCTGCTTTGTTTGCTAAGCACCAGCCTGAGAATATCTTTTAGTGATGACTGAAGATAAGTTTGGGATAGATTAAGGAATATCTAATGAAAGTATCTCACACTCAACAGACACTGAATAAAGAGCAAATATCTTTTTTTTTTTTTTTAGATTTTATTTATTTATTTGAGAGACAGAGAATGAGAGACAGAGAGCATGAGAGGGAGGAGGGTCAGAGGGAGAAGCAGACTCCCTGCTGAGCAGGGAGCCCGATGCGGGACTCGATCCTGGGACTCCAGGATCATGACCTGAGCCAAAGGCAGTCGCTTAACCAACTGAGCCACCCAGGCGCCCAAGAGCAAATATCTTCTTAATATCCTCTTTAATTATTGACATGGTAAACCTTCCTTCAACTGAAAAATAGTGGTCAATAATGAATGATAGGAAAGCATGTAGGAAGGTCCCTAGTTATCCTGGAATGTAGAGCTTATTATCAAGTGTTCCATGTTGTTCTTTCAGGTAAATATGCAAAGCACTAGCTCTGTAGGAACATTAGAAAAAGGAAGCCAAAGGAGGCTGTCTCACTGTGATCATTTGGGCATATTAGAACACTGCTGAACTACAAGAGGAATTAAAGTAGAAGAGATTAATTAAAATCAGCAAATGACTCAGTTACCCAAAGGGCCTGACTTAATCTCACAGAGTACACAATGAGTAGGAATAAATTAATACGTTTGCATCTCTGTGTGTGATGTTGTGCAAATAAACATGGTCTCTTATCTCCTGAACTTGCATGCTCTTTCTCTGATGTGTCCCCACTAAATTGTGTCTCCACTAAATTCCTGTGTTGAAGTCCTGACCCCTAGTACCTCAGAATATGACTGTATTGGAGATGGGGTCTGTAGAGAGGTAATTAAGGTTAAATGAGGTCATTAGGGTGAGCCTTAATCCAATATAACTGGTGTCATTATAAAAAGGGAAGAGTAGGACACACAACACAGAGGGAAGAGCATGTAACATCATCATCAAAAGACAGCTATCTATAAGCCAAGGAGAAAGGCCAGGCCCTCAGCAGAAGCCAACCTGTCAATACCTTGATCTTGGACTCTTAGCTTCCAGAACTGTGAGGAAATGAATTTCTGTTGTTTAAACTACCCAGTCTGTGGTACTTGGTGTGGTACTGTGTGGGGTAATGGCAGCCCTAGTTGATGAATTATTTTCCTCTTGGAAATATGTTTTATTATATTAATTTTAATTTCTGTGGTGTTTTATTATAAGCTCTTTGGGTTTGGTATCATGCCATTGATTTTTGTACACAATCTTTTGTCTCTGCAAAATTGTATGATCCTATGTAAATTGGGACTCTAAATACTTGTTAAAGATTAGCATTGATTGTTGCCAGAGTCAATTTTATTGTACATAGACAATATGATTTCTGCTGACATGGGTAATATTAAAAAAAAAATAACATCAAACCCTTTATTATGAAATATATACTGACTTGGTAGGTAAAAGTCAAAATACTCTGATATCCATCTCAATCTGGGTTTTCTAGTACCCATTCACCTTTATACAAGACTTGTAAATCATTCCCTTTTTTGTGCCTCAAACTCTGTTGTTTCTAGTCATTTTATTTTGTTTGATAATTTCTAGAAAAAAATAGATGGTATTTCAACTGTACTAATTTTATCTCCTTAAGCTACCAAAAATGTTAATCATATTATAATGCTTCAATTGGGTGAATAAAACAGACTATGAAGGTTATACAAAATTACTAACTGAACTAAAAGCTCTATTCTTTAAAATGGAAATTACATGTTTTAAAACGATACACTTTATTTGAAGTTCTTAGAATACTTAAATTATTTAAATGTTTATTCGATAATGTTAATATTTCAGAAATAAGGCTCTGTATATATTAATGATTATATTAATGTGAAAGAAACTTGAAAACCACATAGGGCCACCAAAAATAACTAGATTGACAAAACACTTGGAGGAGAACCACGAAGAAAATATCAACATCATGTAAATATTGATTTATGATGGGCCAAATACATAAAGGAATTGATCAAATAAAAATAATTGTGAGATTTTCATCCCTTAGAACTTCAAAACTGACAGAGAAACTAGTTTAGATCCCCAGTTCTTTGATCAAAGACATCTTAATGGTGATCACTGTCTTTGGATTAGATTTTTAAAGACAGACTCTCTACTTCCCCTCACTGTAGGAGGGAAAATACATATATCTTCAGCTTTTGATCAGTTATTTCCTTTGGCAAATAGTTATCAATTGTGCAAAATGAAGAATTATTTGAGAGCTCTAACAAGTGAAGGATGTAGGTCCCTACCCTTTAGTCTCAGAAAACCCCTTACCTGTTTATCAGAGAACAAAAGGAGATGGTTTGAGTAATAAATTTACAAAGAAAACAAAGGTATTTTGAGATGTTTACTTTCCTTATTCACTCAAATAATCTTTCACTTCTAATATACACATATGTAAACAGTTTGTACATAAGAGTATTGTGATATTTTGTGTCTGAATTTGGTGAGTGTTTTTTCTCAAAAATTAGTAATTTCTCTTTGGAAAGACAGGTTTTTTGAAGTGATCTTAGAAAAAGAACTATAATTTACTGAAAAAAAAGTTAATCTGTTAATGTTAGCATTTAACCAAAAAGATAATAGATATTTTTTCCTTACTGGAGCTTAAGTTCTTTACCTTTCTATGTAAGAGTATACCAGTAATAACATTTCCAACTAAATAAGTCATTTGCATTGTTCTATTCATTACTCACACTAAAATGTTTACATATTAAGAACTGTTCATCTTAGAAATGCAGTTTAAAGTATGAAAGGAATAAACTGGGAGAGGAAAAAAACATTAAACACAGCAGTTCTTAGATTGAAATCTATGTCTCCAAATACTCAAATTGATAAAACTGCATTTTCTGACACTAGGCAGCTTAGTTGAAGCCTCTCTCTTTGATTGTTCCTCCCACAGCTGATATTTACCCCAAAGAGCACTCTTTTCAATTGCCCTTTTTGAGTGCACCTATAAATCAACATTATGAGAAGTGTCTTCAATGTATATAGAAAATCACTGTGTATGAATGGTAAATAGTGATTTGAAGCCTTTCAATTGACCTCAAACCTTTCCTATAAAGGCTGTCAAGGAAAGCAGTGTCTTTATTCAGTATCTTAAGTGCAAAATTATTGATTTACTTAGGTGACTTTTTTAAAGAGCAACCAACTCCTCAGATATATTTTCTTTTCCTATCTACCCTATTTGATGTTTACTGATAGCTTAGGTTTTTATTAAAATTTAGAGATGTCTGTCCCTTTACCTTCTCAATAATTGAAAATTTGGAGGTTTACTGTAAACACATTACACTAAAGTCTGGAAAGTCCTTTGTTAAAAAAAAAAAGCAATTTTATTGAAATTGAATTCTGCAAACAAAATGCAAGAGCAATTGACCAGTTTAATGGCATTGTTGGTAGGTTTATTCTTTACTCCAAGATATTCTGCTGTCTAGAGTTTCAAATTGCCTTATTAATCAAGAAAAACTGTTGAAAATTAGACGGTTATGATCTGTTACCTGCTTGGTCACATCAGAATGGGAAGTCACGTTTGATCTGTACTCACCCCTATTCAGGGTAATATTTTAAGTAGTCAATGATAGTTAAGACACAGAAGTCACTATTTTACTGCCTCATGCCTGGGTTCACAAAGCAAAGTAACAATTTTGGTAATGTCTTAGAGATTTAGCCAAACTAATTCAGTTCAAATTGCATTTTAATTTGAAACACAGTAACACATGAATATGACCTGCATTATTGTCCAGTAGTTATTTAGTTTATCTATCTATAACTAGAAATTTATTTAAGTCGTAACTGAAACAAGAAGACATACACACATGCAAACTTTAGTACTCATTAACTCTACTGACAATTTTACCTTGGATTATCACACTAAATAAAGCTAATTTGATGATATTCAGACTTTCTTTGGCACTTCTGTGTAAAAAGTGTGTATTAAAAATGTTTTTGTTGTACAGTAATTCTCAGTGATTTTGCATAGGGCATTTGGAGATATTTGACTTTAATAAATACTTTTCCAGATACTATTATCATAAATTTGTTGAAACTAAGATATGCTTAGATATGGAAAACTTCCTAGTGAAGTATGCCAACTGAAAAATAAGCACAGGCTAGTGAGAATGTTTCTTTCACCTTCTTAAAGAACTCCAGAGAAATCGGATACTATAGTCTTCCTTCTTACCTTTGCAAGTGTTTAAAACCTCTCTATTTTATTGTTATTCGGTTGTTAAATGAGTACTGTTTGTGTCATTGTTTTTAAGATATGGCATTGTTTTTAAGATAGTTGTACTGTTAAGAATTGTAAGGCAAAGATTATATAGACCTTAGTGGGAACATAGTCTAATCTAAAATGTGAGGTCACCACTCATGTCAATCACTCAGAGAAGGAATGAGTTCTTAGGTCATCAGAAGAATTGACCATAGGTAGATAGATTGGAGAGAAAGAGGAATCTGTTGCTATCTTTTGACCTTATTTTAAAGGATCTAGGATTGACTTTAGAGAGAAAAAAGGCCTGAAACCAGAAGCAAAGGAAAACGCTAGCATAAAATGTCGATAGGCTTTGAGAAAAAAAAAACATGAGCTTTATTCAGGTTATCCACTTCTGTTGTTCTCTGGGTTTATCCCCCTCTGTGTTTAAGCTGTCTTTGAATAAACTAGCCTTGGCTTAGATTTACAGTGGCAAATAAATAACAATGTATGTGTTAGATTATTGCAAAGAAAGTCATCCCTATCTATCCCAAAGCCAGTATAGCAATGGAAGCAATAACCAACTAGTGGATCCCAAAGGAAAGAAAATTTTAGGCACAGAACTGGTGTTCTATAGCCCAGCAGCTGCTTCTATCCATAATATTATTTTATTAGTGATAATCTTAAGAGATGTGAATTTTATTTAAATTAATAAAATAATTTCAGGTCTTACTGTCATTGGTAGATACACTGTGAGTGGATTGATTTTCCTGATGCCATTCAGACTCTAATATACGGGCTTATTTTACTATGATTACTGCTACTAATATTACCTGTACCACTGCTGCTGCTGTTGCTGATTTTACTTTGTTGATATTGTAACTCCTCTGAATGCCGTGACCTTGTAAATATACAACACACGGTGATTACTAAGTGCTTTCAGATACATTAATGGCTCTATGAGCAGTAATCCCACAGTTTAGCAGCAGGTCCAAAGCAGAGCCTGGAGAATCCACCTTCTGCAATTTCTGACCCTTCCAAAGTAGCCTCCTCCCTAAGGCATGCACTAACCTCAGAACGGGGGAGAATAATTGACTTTTTTTAGTTCAGCCAAGCTCATGATAGTCTAACTCCCTCAGGACTGGGATTGCTGGCGACTGGAAGCATGGAGGCTGTCTTGAAAAGCTAGATAGCTGTTCAGCTACATCTTGGGTCCTGGCTTAGGTTGCAGTTTGTGTCTCTCACAGCGCTTGCTGAAGGCCATAGGAATTACGCCATGTCATTTAATATGCTGACATTTTTATATGCAGTTTTCAAAAGCTCCTGCCTTGTAAGAAATAATTTCAAGATATCTCAGATAATAATTTAAGGAACTGTTTAACTAATGTGTAACACGAATTGCCATTTTCCTTCTTCGGATGAACAAATCCTACTTGTCCTGTAACCAAGCAAACTTCCTAATTCCAGATTCCAATTTCTATATTAATTAGATTTTTTTTCTGTTGCAAGCAACAGCAATCCAACCTCAGTTAGTTTAAGTGAAAGACAGATTTGGGCTCATGAAATCAATGTTGCTGGGAGCAAATGGATCCAGGCATGTAGTATTAGCAGTATGATTTGTCTCAGATTTAAATCTTTGCTTTTTTTTATGCATGCTAGTTTCACTTTTTTCTTTTCTTTCTTTTTTGGGGGGGTTCATCTTTTCAATAGCTGACTGACTAGCTTTTTGTATACACTGGGATTGATGGCCATCAACAGCTCCTGGATTACATCTCCAATTACACCACTTGACATGAAAGTGGCCTCCAGCTTGATCAGATCTAGCTTGGATACACATCTGTCTAGTCTGGAATAAACCCTAAAGATTAAGGCAATTGGTATTATGAATAGTCCAATTTAGGTAACACATCCATGATTTTTTTCCAAGTAGGAAAAGCAATTTTGATTGGAAGCTCTCAGTAAACATTCCATGTTTGGAAAGATAGTAGAGTAGTTTCATATTAAGAGGAGGAGGGATTGTTTTTATCAGAAAGCAGAAGGAAAGATGGGTAAAAAAGCAAATACATAAAGTTTTTAAAAATGATATAACCACGTTAAAATGCAAGGCTGCCATTCAGACAGTTCATATCTGTGGGTAATTAGTAATTTATTTCTGTATCTTCAAAGTGAAATGTGTCAGGACTCACTAGAGACAATGTTTTTTAATAGGTGCTGAATTTCATTTTTTAGGGTCATACTCTTCAATTTGCAAATATTACTAATGTGGACAAAGCAAACTATGGTGGAAAATAAAGTGGGGTGGGATAAGGATTGACTTGAGATCCTTTTTAACTTTCATATACATAATCTAATTTTGAATGTTTAGTTTTTGTTTTTGTTTCCTAATTTCATTTTGGGGTGAGAGGTATTGATTGAACAAAACATCTTTTTTTCTTCTATATGCTCACCAAAATTCAACTTCTAATGCTCATTTAGTGAGTGAGCAGTCCCCTTTCCCCCAAGGAAATTGTGTTTACTATTACACACCTGATAAGAGTTAAGTTTTCTAATCTACATTAAATAAACTGTAACTCTCTTGCCTGTCATTTGATATCAGAGGGAAAATGGTTTGCCAGCTAAGGTTCACATTATCTGCTTTTGACCTACACTAGCCAATATCAAAATACAGTTAGCCTTTCAAACACTTTTATTTTCTTTGTACATGTCCTCCCCTATGATATTTGTGACAATGACCAGTTGCATACTTACTTTATCTTGATTTAATCTTCAATCCAGCTGATAATGAATTTATCAACCAATATGTTTAAATGAGTGACTGAAACCTTAGACAAACACAGTCCAGTGGGTGGAAATCACTTGGACTAAAAGCTTCAAATTAATAAGGAAATAGGCTTTAAAAAAGAAATTTAAAAATCTCCAAGTGGGGGAGAGAAGATTTTTGGCTTCATAGGTATCTGCCCACATTTAAAAAAATGGGCACATGCATACATATGCACACACACACACACACACACACACTTTGGAGGTCAGAATAGTTATGTGAAAAATTCAAAATGCTTTTGCCACATCTAAAATGATGCATTCTGGGGTTCTGGGTGGCTCAGTTGGCAATTGGTGAATGTCTGCCTTCAGCTCAGGCCATGGTCCCATGGTCCTGGGCTAATAAGCCCAGGGCTTCTGGCTCCCTGTGTCTGCCTCCCCCACTCCCTGGGCTCCTCCCCCTGCTCACTGGCTCTCTCTCTTTCTCAAATAAATAAATAAAATCTTTAAAAGCAAATAAATAAAATGATGCATTCTTTTTTGGTTATATCCCTTTTTGGTGAATCATAATTTGTTGTATCTTATATGTTTTTCCTTTAAAGATACGCGGTTTGAGGTTGTTCACTTTCATTTTCAGCAGCCACTAAAATGCCTCAGGGGAGGGAGGTACAGAGGGGCATGTTACCAATGTGGGGAACTCATTTTCTTTGTTAGAAACTGTTATGATGCCTTATTAAAAGGGAAAGTTGTTCGGAGTTATTGAAATATATTCAATATATATTTTGTTGATGTATAATGTAGAGAAAAATGAACAAATAATAATTGTGAAGTTTATTCACAAAATGATTGCATGCATATATTACCAGAAGTCCTCTTGTGCCCAATCCCTGTTAATATCTTTATTGTCCTCCCTTAAGGGGAAGAACTATTGATTTCTAGAAGATAATTTGCTTTTTTTTGGTACTTCAAACATATGGAATCAAAGTATGAATTATTTTGAGTCTGGTTTATTCACATGTTTTGAGATACATTTATATCATGTGATGCTGTAGTAAATTGTTAAATTGCTGCATAATATTTCATTATACTATATATATGTGTATATATAGTTATAGTTATTTATATATTATTTCAACTGGTTATATTATTGTTTCTAGTTTTTGCTTATTTTATATAATATAAATAATTTTATATATACTTTTTTAATATTCATCTGCATACACTTCTCTTTGGTTATGTAAATAGGAGTGGAACTAATAGGTCGTACAGTAAATATATGTTTAGGTTTTAGTAAAGACTGTCAGAAAGGTTTCCAGGATGGTTGTGACAATTTAAATATCACATATTACCCCAGTAGTGTATGCGAGTTCTAATTAATTGAAATTCTAAATCAAATTTAAAATTGGCACTTTTTAAAAATTTTAGCTAATCTAATTTTAGTGTAGTGGTATTGGATTGTGATTTTAACCTGCATTCTATTAATAACAAATATTGTTGAACATCTTTTCAGACTTTCATTTTCCATTGGTTTACCCATTTTGTGAAGTTGTTATTCAAGTCCTGAATATTTCTTAATTGGTTTTTATGCTTTTCCTGATTGGTTTATAGGAGTTATTTACATATTCTGGATATACACCTTTTGGTGGATAGTTGTAAAATGACTGTATAATTCATTGACCAAGTGATGACACATTTGAGAGTAAAAGGTGGTTCTATTAATAATTATATTGGGACAATAGGCCAAAATCAGACCTAAGAAAAATAAACCATAATATATGGTGATTTTTTATAATATGTGTGGCAAATATTTCCCCCTCGGTGGCTTGCCATTTTTCTCTTATTAAGGTGTTTTTTAAAGAACAGAAACTCTAAAATGCAATCTAGTCCAGTATTACTTTTTGTGTTCTTTGTTTTAAATCAAGTCTATTTCAAACCCATTTATTCTTTTGGTCTATTTTTCTACCCATTCCACACTGTCTTAATTACTGTAACTCTATTAAATAATATTTTTGGAATCCAGTAGTAGTCTCTTCAACTTGTCCTTCTTTTTAGAAATGGCTTTGGCTATTCTTGTCCTTTGGCATGCCCCTATACATCTTATTATTATTTTTGGGAGAGAGATAGAGAGTGAACGTGCATGGGGTGGGGGTGGGGGTATTGCTCAGCATGGAGCCTGACTCAGATCTCCAGACACTGAGATCATGACCTGAGCTGAAATCGAGTCAGAAGCTTAACTGACTGAGCCACCCAGGCGCCCCCTCACTCACCATACATTTTAAATTTGGCTTGTCAACTTCCATAGTAAACCTGCTGGGATATTAATTGACTTTGTTTACGTATTTAAAGAGACTTCCTATCATTCAGCATAGTATATCTCCCATTAGAGAAATATCTTTATTTTCTCTTAGTAATATTTTCTAATTTTCTGTATATAGTTCCTGCACAATTTTCATTAGATTTATTTTTATGTATTTGGTGACTTTTATATTGTTCTCAATGATACTTTTAGAATGTTGCTATTTAAAATTTTCCACTGATACAAAATTTCATTTACTAATAAAGACAGTTTTGTTTGTCCCTTTCCAGTCCTTACATATTTTATTTCTCTTTCCTATCCTAATAAAAAACTCTAGTACATTTTTTTTTAATCTAGTACAAATTTTATTGCAAGTGGTAATAATAGACATTCTTTTCTCATCCTTATTCTCAGGCAGAAAGGTCTCAGTATTTCTTTTTCAGAATGATGTTTCCAGAGGGTTTTCAAGAAGATATATTTTACAAGATTAAGGGTATCTTTTATTTCTAGTTTTCTAATAATTTTTTAATACTGAGTTTTATCAAATTTTTAAGATATTTATTTAGATGATTCCATTTTTCTCATTCTGTAAATGTGGTGACAATTCTGAATTGATTTTTGAATTGTTAAACCAACTTTGCACTATTGATATACATCCAACCTGGTTAATGTATTTTCTCTGATTTATATATTGCTGGACTTATTTTCCTCATATTTTGATTAGGATTGTTGCATCCGTGGACATGACTGAGATATTCTACAATTCTACAAATCTACTACTTTTCATAGTAGTGGTTAGTGTTAGTAACAGGTTATGCTACCTTCATAAAATGTTTTGGAAAATATTTATTTTTTTGTTCTTGGGAAACAATTTGGATGAAATTGTTACTATTAATACTATATACCAGTTATCCCCACTCCCTCATTCCGCCTTTGGAATATTCTTTCTGGGAAGATTTTAATTAGATACTTAATTTCTTTAACAGATTTGGGCAAATCAGATGTTCTGTTTTTCCTTATTTCAGTTTTGGAAAGTTGTGCTTTCCAACAGTTGTTTCCATTTAATCGAAATTGTTCAGTTTGTTGAGATAAAGTGTTCATGTATTCACCTGGAATTTTTTTGTGCCTGGTTATTTTTTATTCAATTCTAGTCTTTGGATATGAATATTTTAGAAGTTCTTTGAACTCTGGCTGAGGCTATCTTCATCGATACAGTAATTATTTTATGCCCAGCAAGCAATCAGAGTTGGACAAAATAATCTCATCCAGTCAAATATTGAGCATCATTGCTGGCTTTCAGTTTTTGTAAGACCTTGCTTATTTGCCGTTCACCCTTAGTTTCTTCCAGCAGAAATGATGGTCCCACAGGAGAGCATGGGATTATTACCAGAGCCCAGTTCATTGGTGGGACTTGAATTCGCTAGCTGTGTGGGACTGTCAAAAGTAACACTGTCTTCTCAACTGCTCAGTGCCCATTAGGAAAGAGTAAATATCTCAAATGGAAAAACAGTATCTAGTACTAAGCTCACATCTCTGGACATACCTTCCCTTTGAAAACTTGCTCCACAAGTCGTCAATGCCTTGGTAGCTCCCTGATTTATAAAAATACACCAGAATGACCTTATCCTTGTGTTTAGCTATTCAGAGTCTGTGTAAATTAGGCTGCCAGTTGGGCTGCAGAGAAGTTTGAGGAAATCCCAAATACAGATGGTATTTTTTTTGTCTTCACTGTGTGCCCAGGAATGACAATTCTTCCAGATTCAAAAGAAGAAACAGATCAATACTAATAGATTGATTTTTATGTCTGTTACAGAGTATGGGTAATGAAATTTTATTAATTGGGTATCATTTAATTTCAGAGTATCTATCTACATTTATATAACCACAATGTATTAGATATATTAAAGATTTCTCAGAATTAATCTGAAATATTGAAAAATTTTCAGGGATTTAGTCATTATTATAATGTCAAAATTACAAAAAAGAGACCACAAGAGTTTTTTGTTTGTATATCCATAATTCAAAATGTTGTCTGATAGAGCTGGTGAAGAGCTTTAATGACGTGGATGGAACTGGAGGGTATTATGCTGAGCGAAATAAGTCAAACAGAGAAAGACATGTATCATATGACCTCACTGATATGAGGAATTCTTAATCTCGAAACAAACTGAGGGTTGCTGGAGTGGGGGGTGGGGTGGGAGGGATGGGGTGACTGGGTGATAGACACTGGGGAGGGTATGTGCTCTGGTAAGCGCTGTGAATTGTGCAAGGCTGTTGAATCTCAGATCTGTACCTCTGAAACAAATAATGCAATATATGTTAAGAAAAAAAAAGAAGAAGATAGCAGGAGGGGAAGAACGAAGGGGGGGAAATCGGAGGGGTAGACGAACCATGAGAGATGATGGACTCTGAAAAACAAACTGAGGGTTCTAGAGGGGAGGGGGGGTGGGAGGATGGGTTAGCCTGGTGATGGGTATTGAGGAGGGCACGTTCTGCATGGAGCACTGGGTGTTATGCACAGACAATGAATCATGGAACACTACATCTAAAACTAATGATGTAATGTATGGGGATTAACATAACCATAAAAAAATAAAAGTAAAAAAAAAGTGAGATATAATTTCTGGTGAAAAGGTCAATTGTGGATTTAGAAAAAAAGATGTTATGATCAGCTTTTAAAATTTGATGGTATGTTAGAGAGCAGAAATAAGAGTAGTGCTTTTCCCAAATTAGGAAGCTTCAGTTTTAAAAGTTTTTAAGAATATGAAAGAAGGGGAATTTATGGAAATAAGGAATAAATTATAACATTGTAGAAAAAGTTCTCTACTTGGCATCTCAGCTCGTTTACCAGCTGTATAATGTTGGATGAGCCATTTAACCTCTTTGAATCTCAATTTACTAATCTTTAAAATAGATCTAATAACACTGATCTATAATTCTTACTAATATTAGATGTGATCATAGGAAATAGCAGTGTGAACAGGTGCTAACACCTGTTAGGGGCTTAACAATTATTTATTGAAAAAACATATTTAATGTGCATAATAATGCTAAAACAGTGCACAGATTATTCATATTATTCATATTGTTTTGTTGAAATAAAATAATAGAAATATTTAGCCAATTGGACGGTTGCCATGGTCTATCAATTTTATATGCAAAGTCTGTTCTTCCTTTCTTGTCTTCTACTCTCACTTCTTTTTCTCTTCCTCCTCCCCTCCTCCTTTTCTTCTCCCCTTCTACCCATTCCTCCCTCCCTCTCTCTCTCTCACATTTAACCTATACATTTTCATTTAATTTTTCCTCATGTTTGAGGAAAAAGCAATGTCAAGTAATCAAAAAAGATTACATAAGAAAACATGAGTGGGCTAATTTGTAATTGTTCAGGATAATACAGAAAATCAGAAGCTTAATATTTGATCATTTTTTGTAATATATTTGTTATGAAGCTTCATTTTCTCTTTCGTTGTTACTGATTAGCTTGGTTATTTTAGTCTCCTTCACTAGTTTTAGGAATTGTCACATAACTTCTGATGTGAGCACATATAATATGTTAGTAATTTTGGACTCTTTTGGTAAACAGATTTATGAGAAAAAAGTGGTTAAAAGTCTCTCTGGATTCATATTCAGCTCTGTAACTGTAGGAAAGTTATTTACCTTTCTAGGTTTCCTCTTCTGTAAAATGTGAATAATAATACGACACATCTCATAGGGTTGATTGTAGGCTATATATTCCAGCCATATATAGTACTTACTATAGTGCCTAGAGCAAAATACACACTTCATTAAAATTGGATGTAGTTATTAATATATTAAGAATATCTTCTAATAAAATTGCCATGGATATAACAATTCACTCTGGAGAGGATTATCAATCAGTATCCAGAAGATAAATTAGAATTGAACATATTTGAAAATAGAATAAGAGATAATTATTTATCTTAGGTTGGGATTCCAGGGGACAAACTCTCATGCAGAAGTCTGCATGTGGGAAGTTTTCTGGGGGGTTCCTCCTTAGAACAACATCTATAGGGGCATATGGAGGAGTTGGGAAGAGAAGTGGAACTGTAATGTATTTTCAGCAAAGCCCTCTGCCAGTCCTACAGGGAAATCTGGAGCTGAGGTTGCCCTATAGAGATGCTCTCTGTTCCCCTACATTGACCACTGACTTCAGTTTATACCCAGGGAGAGGTCAAGGCCTAGGGCAGGGCAGTGCCTTTTGGTGAAAGGCAGTTACCAGATAAAATTCACTCTGAGAACCATCAACAGCCACTCATCTCCCTGTTGTATAAATCAATGCTTTGATCTGAAAGGCGACACATGGTAGCATCCTTAAATATATATATATGAAATATATTTTACATAGGAACATTCTAACTAAGCATTGTTAATAGTTAATATTTGAACTAATCTATTTGTAATGATAAACCTCTCATTTAGCAAATTTTGTGTTGAAATCTCCTTTTACAAATAAGAACAAAAAGGAATATAAACAAAATATTTTCATTAGTTAGGCAAATCTTGTTTTTAATACTATATGCATAAATTTAGTAAGTACCTCAGTTCTTGAAGACAGTAGAAAATTATCCTACTGACAGCACCAAAAACAAGCCATTCCAAAGGCTCTGACAATCTCAGATATTCAGACAGATTTCAACAAAAACACACACTTCTATAAGCCACTTGACATACATTTTTGAAAAAGCTTTGCTTATCTATTAGTTTGAAATTCACAGCTATTAAAAATATGTATCAAGATCATGATAAACATTTTCTCAACACAAAAAATATTAAGACAAAATTTAGTCAATAAATTCATCCTTAAACATTGAGTAAATAAACTCATAAACTTTTAAAAATAATTTTCTGGTTTTTACATTGGAAACACAAACATTGTAGAATTTATAAAGTTTGCCTAATTAGATATAAAAAGCACAGAGAGTTTAGAAATTCTTTATCTAATGGCCTCCTTTTCTAGAAATGAGCCCTTTATCATTTGGAAACATTTCACCTGTGGTGTACCTCAAATTGTTCCCTGAAAGAATCTGAAAAGTATTTCTCAGAACAACATTTCTAGTGAGGTGTCAATTGAAACAAATGGCAAAACAAAACAAAACAACAAAAAACACACCCTGACATGAAAATGGTATAACTATAGTTTGAATAAACAAATGAGGAGCCTTATTATTATACAGCTTCAAAATAGAACACTATAAAAGATTCGATGTAGAAGTGGTTTTGTGAATACTTTGTAATTATTTCCATCTTGTTTTAAAGATTCTGATTCTTTAATATGGATTGGCATTCTCTTCTTTCTGCATAGGAAGTATGAACACAGATAGGAAAAGGGAGGAAGGGGAAGGAAATGAGGGAGAGGGGAGGGGGAGGAGAAAAGATGAAGGAAGGAAGAAAGGAATGGGAAGGCAAGGAGGAAGGAAGGGAAAATTTAACCTTGGTTTTGAAGAAAGAATTGAAAGAGGGAAGTAGCAGTATATGCCAGATACTCTGTTGTCCCTTTATCCAGGACTTTCTCAGTCATTAATATGAATCCGAGAAGTGTGTATCCTTACCCCCTGTACAAATGAGGAAACAGAGACTCCTAGAAATCAAGTAACATGCCCGATGTTGGATGCCTAAGAAGAGTCTAACCTAGGATCTACATATGGTCTGGTCAGTCATTTAGGTATAATACCCAGCAGACTTATCTGACGAAATGATGAAAATATTCTGAGTGGCTTTCAGAAATGAAATGCTCTCTCCCACTTCTAAACTATAGCACTTTGTGTCTATTTTAGATGCACACCTTCAGTTCAAAATTTGGGGATCTTGTCAACCTGTCAAAGTTGATAAAAAAATAAAGTTTAAATTTTGCGTGTAAATTTTGTGTGTAATTATATATTTTAAATTATTTTATTGAATGAATTACCTTTCTATTTTTCAGGCTTTGTCTGTTGAATATACCGTGTTTTTATTCAATTAAGATTGAGCTCATTCGAAACTGGCCTTCAGTCTTTGTGAGCATTGGTCTCTTTCTGGTTCATCTACATTACAAGTTGTGGTAGAAAAGCTTAGAAATCTTGTGCTGTTCAACAGGATTCCCTTTGGTGGGCCCTGCATTCTATTGCTGGCTCCCCAAATCTGTGAGACTGTCTGAAACTCTGCCTAATGCGGTCTCTCAGCTGTGACTTTTTGCTTATCTTTTCTACTCTTGGGTGCACTGGATATAGGTAAAAGAGATAAAATATCAGGCTTAGGTCTCTGAGCTTGCATTCTTTCCTTGATCTTGAATCCCCAAGTTCTGGCTGCCACAGTACTCTCAGATGACAATACAGATTTATTTTAACATGTTTCGTCTAATTTCCTAGACCCCAACCCAATCCCAAAGAGAGTAAGTATGCTTTGGGCTAACTAGTCTGCTATCACCAGAATCTGGTCTATTGTTACCAATAAATTGGATTTATTTTTATTTTTATTTTTTAAAGATTTTATTTATTTGACAGAGAGAGACACAGTGAGAGAGGGAACACAAGCAGAGGGAGTGGGAGAGGGGGAAGCAGGCTTCCTGCCGTGCAGGGAGCGCCATGTGGGGCTCCATCCCAGGACCCTGGGACAATGACCTGAGCCAAAGGCAGACGCTTAGCAACTGAGCCACCCAGGCACCCCAGTAAATTGGATTTTAAATAAAGTTGAATAGAACAACAATAATATAGCATGAGAATATATTATTTAGAAAATATATCAAATTAGTGACCAAAAAGAAAAGAAAAAAAATGTTTTAAGATGTTAACAATAAATGAAAAATTGTATAGCAATACAGGCTTATAATTTAACCTCTAACCTATTTTGTTAATATTAGAACTTAAAAAATTTTGTGTTATATTCATGTATGAACTTTTCCTTTATATGAGATCTAGAACTGTCTCTTATATATTGGAATCATTAATGCACAATGGTAACCCTCTCCCTTTATTTGACAGAGTAGTACCCAAATGCAGAGAAGAGTTAAACTACCATATTGTCCTTAGATGTATGTTGCTCTTTTAGCTACATTTCAGGAGAGAACAATAACGTGTAAAGAAAAAAAAAAAAAAACAGTAATGTATATTTTTTGTAGGCAATGTTGTCCTAGTGGAAATTGCTTTAGCCTGAGGAAATATTATGGAATTAAAAAGATAGAAACCTAAAAATCCATGCTTTCTTTTCAGTAGATATTTTCTGCTCAAACATGCTTATGAAAAAGTCATCACTTTTTCACTGGGGTTAGCTGTGAGTGGAGGAGGCAGGAGGGGAGAGATTAGGAAAAGCTCAGATATGTTTACTAGCTTTCTCTTCAGAAACACTTAAGCTGAATTGTGCAAAAATATTTTAAAGCAGGGAGATACTTTTGAGTACCTAAGAAGGTGATTCCACTCTGGAACTTAGGAACAGATGTGTAAATTTATATACTTGAGTAATTACTCTGTGTTATCACTGTGCTATGTGCTTTAAATGTCATAACCTCATTCAGTTCCCATAAACCATTAGATGTAGGTAGTTTATTTATTAACTCCATATTACAGAACAAAAGCTGAGACTTAGAAAACATCAGTATCTTCTGGATGTGCAGTGGTAGTCAAGTTTGGATATAAGCCAAGTTTCAGAATAAGATCTTCCTGGTTCATAAACCCTATGCTGCTCATACCTGTGTTATTTTTTAAATCACATTATTCCATAACATCAGTTAAAAAATAAGGAAACCAGTAAGTTCTTTATCAATTTTATCATTGAACATTATATCAAAAACTAATGATGTACTATACGTTGGCTAATTGAATTTAAATAAAATAAAGAAAAAAAATAAAGTCTTACTTCTGTTACCATAAAGTAAAAATGACTTTGGTTGATAAAAATGAAAGAATAATTTATTGTGTGAAACCAGTATCCTGCAATAAGAAGAGTTCACAGAGGATCATACTTCTGGGCTATTCCATGGGAGGGAGTTTGATTTATCCAAATTCCGCTATAATTGTTTAAAAAACTAAATGAAAATGGAATCATTTATTATCATATAGAAGGATTAAGCCCTAAATTGGATTTCTGACTTGAAGATGAAATAGTAAGCTAACCTCCAAAATGGCTTAAGATTGAACTTTATCTTCTGGTATGGAACAATAGCTTGAAGAGATTTAGAGGAAGAATGAGCCCTATAAAAGAATCTTTTAAAGTGGTGTAGTAATACAAATGGCAGTTTTTTTACCCAAATTAGGCCAAATAGTCTATTTTACCCTTTGACCCAATATGACTATAAACCATGATACATTGTATAATCTTTCAGCAAAACTCCTTTTTGCAATGTTAATTCCTTGTAGGTTAAATACAGACTTCTAGAATAAATGCTAAAATCATGCACACACACATACACATATATCAACATAATCTGAATATCCTACTTTCCTAATTTAGAAAGATAATAATAAAATTATTTTTAAAAACATATATGTATTTCCAGCTTGTAAGGAGAATAGAAAAGCAATTATTCCTTTAAGGGCAATATCCAGGATAGTTGTGCTTACCTTAACGTTAGAAGAGCCTTTGTAGAGTTTCTAGTTTTGGCAGTCATTTAACAGTGCTCCTTGACAAAATTTAATGAGGTTTGGAAATATCCACAGGTGGAGTGCTTTGGCTCTAACTGTAAAATATGGGAATATATCAGTGCTTCTCTACTGGAGCCCATTCCTCAATCCCCACCCTCAGGTACATTTTACATTGAGACATTTTTGATTATCACAAATGTGAGGGGATGCTACTGGAATCTGGTGGTAAACACCAGAGATGTGTTAAACATCCTACAGTGCACAAGACAGCCCCCCTCCACACAACCAAGGATTACCTGCATGAATCAACAAGGATTTGTCTCTAGGGTTTATACTGATTTATATTTGTGGATTCTGACTTCTGGCTCAGGGTTCCAAAATAGGCTTCAGTTCAGTACAACTACAGTTGTACTGGACTCACCATTTCTATACTTCAGAACATACATATAAGGTAAATGCTTTTGACTTTGATAGGAAAATGAAGGTAGCACTCCCTTCCCATGCATGTTTGCAGTAGGAAAGTAAAAACTACTTTTCCAATTTATATTTCTATCTATTTAATGATTAATATGGAATTTGTGTAAATTAAGCCAGTCAGTTCCCAGAGTAAAATGTTTGAGATACATTCAATATATCCTCAAAATGCCTGTGATTAAGAATCTCGTGGTATGTAGGGGTGCCTGGGTGATGCAGTCAGATGAGCAATGGACTCTTCACTCAGGTGGTGATCTCACAGTCATTAAATTGAGCCTGAGTGGTGGGCTCTGCACTCAGCACAGAGTCTACTTAGGACTCTCTCCCTCTGCGCCTTCCCCCAACCCAAAGAAATAAATCTTAAAAAAAAAAAAAAAAATCATGTGGTATGCTTTGCAAAATGTAGATGTCCAAACCCTACATGAGAGAGAGAGTCTTTGTTAAATGTTGCTAGAGCCAAGGAATCTGTATTTTAATGACCACATTATTCTGATGTAGTCGGTTCACTTGGAGCACTATCTAGAAAATGGAATAGAATCCCTTTGGAACCAGCAACTCTACCTGCATATTAAGCAGCAATTTGTAAGTTTGTACCTGAACATCTGTGATACAAAAATTCAATGGTAAATGAATAAGTGTTTTTTAGTACAAATAAAACATATTAAGATGCTATGGCTTAACTTGGGTTTATGCTTCACATAAAATGTTGTCCCCAAATTATTTTTGAATGAATGAGTGAGTAAATGAAAGATAGATAAGTACAATAGAGTGTATATGTTAGTTTATATTCCTTACACTTGCATAGACTGCAATCAGCTAGTAATTAGGAGGATAGGTTTCTGCCAAAAACATGTGATGGAAGGGTCCATTAGCAGGGAAATAAATGAGAAATGCAAATATATCTAGTAATAAAGCTATAGTTTTAATCAGTGAGTATTTTTCTAGTCAAATTCAAATTATTTGCTAAAGCCTTGGCTTCAACTATTACTTCCAGAGGCGCAGAAGACAGTGCATTACCCACTAATACAGTGAGAGGCAAAATAACGAGTGAACATCCATGGAGCCTGGCCTTGTTTGGAGCACCATTGGAATAAATTAGGTGAAAACAAGAGTGTAAAAATGAGGACCCTGAAAAATTTACTAGAATATAGTTCTCAGTATTTTTTATACTCTTTGCCTAGCTCCATACTTACTGCTGGTTAAGATAGGTCTTTCATTATAATGTATGCAAGATATAAGTTATGCTATGAGAGATAGTTAATATTAGCAAGCAAAAATTTTGCTTTATCAATAATCTGCTATACAGAGTGCAAAGATTCAAAGACAATGAGAGTTTAGGAAAGACAGAAAGAAAAAAAAAACTGATACAGAAAAGGGGCTTACAATAACTGGACATGGTGATAATAAAGAAATATACCATTTGTGTTTGTGTGACTATGTATGTGTATGTTTTACTTGTAAAACACGTATGTTCCTTCATGCTCCCATTGTAGATTTGTAAGTGGATCAAAGAATGATTCTTTGAACTCCAAGTATATTCTGAATCAGATACAAGTAGGGCTGGCTCCTTTGTAATGATGAACTGAGCCTGTAGGCTTTGTTCCACTTACAAATCTATAATGGGAGCATGAGGGAACATATGTGTTTTACAAGTAAAACATACACATACATAGTCACACAAACACTTTCAGCTGAAATGGATTAGTGTATGTCAGCATATAACTTCCTCTATGCACATGGTTGTAGCATATTATAAATGGCTGCGTATTCGTTGACAGTCCTGTTGTTAGGTAGGTTCTCTTTTTTTCTTCTGTCTGAGAAGGCTCATGACTGCTTGATCAATAAAATATGATGGGAATGATGTTTTTTTTTTAAAGATTTTTATTTATTTATTTGAGAGAGAGCACATGAGAGGGGTTAGGGTCAGAGGGAGAAGCAGACTCCCTGCTGAGCAGGGAGCCCGATGCGGGACTTGATCCAGGGACTCCAGGATCATGACCTGAGCCGAAGGCAGTCGCTTAACCAACTGAGCCACCCAGGCGCCCGATGGGAATGATGTTATGCCAGTTTCTAGGTAGAGGCTTTATGACATTTGTAGCTTTCACTTACTTACTTTTTTTTTTTTTTTTTTGGCTCCAGTCTGTTTCTTTTTTTTTTAAATTTTATGATGCTATGTTAATCACCATACATTACATCATTAGTTTTTGATGTAGTGTTCCATGATTCATTGTTTGTGTATAACACCCAGTGCTCCATGCAGTACGTGCCCTCTTTAATACCCATCACCAGGCTAACCCATCCTCCCACCCCCCTCCCCTCTAGAACCCTCAGTTTGTTTCTCAGAGTCCACAGTCTCTCATGGTTCGTCTCCCCCTCCGAATTCCCCCGCTTCATTTTTCCCTTTCTACTATCTTCTTTTTTTTTTTTTTTAACATATAATGTATTATTTGTTTCAGAGGTACAGTTCTGTGATTCAACAGTCTTACACAATTCACAGCACTCACCATAGCACATACCCTCCCCAATGTCTATCACCCAGCCATCCCACCCCCCACTCCAACAACCCTGTTTGTTTCCTGAGATTAAGAATTCCTCATATCAGTGAGGTCATATGATACATGTCTTTCTCTGATTGACTTATTTCGCTCAGCATAACACCCTCCAGTTCCATCCACGTCGTTGCAAATGGCAAGATTTCATTCCTTTTTATGGCTGCATAATATTCCATTGTATATATATCCCACATCTTCTTTATCCATTCATCTGTCGATGGACATCTTGGCTCTTTCCATAGTTTGGCTATTATGGACATTGCTACTATAAACATTGGGGTACATGTACCCCTTCGAATCCCTACATTTGTATCTTTGGGGTAAATACCCAGTAGTGCAATTGCTGGGTTGTATGGTAGCTCTATTTTCAACTTTTTGAGGAACCCCATACTGTTTTCCAGAGTGGCTGCACCAGCTTGCATTCCCACCAACATGTAGGAGGGTTGCCCTTTCTCCGCATCCCCGCCAACATCTGTCATTTCCTGACTTGTTAATTTTAGCCATTCTGACTGGTGTGAGGTTTTGATTTGGATTTCCCTGATGCTGAGCGATGTTGAGCACGTTTTCATGTGTCTGTTGGCCATTTGGATGTCTTCTTTGGAAAAATGTCTGTTCATGTCTTGTGCCCATTTCTTGATTGGATCATTTGTTCTTTGGGTGTTGAGTTTGATAAGTTCTTTATAGATTTTGGATACTAGCCCTTTATCTGATATGTCATTTGCAAATATCTTCTCCCATTCTGTCAGTTGTCTTTTGGTTTTGTTGACTGTTTCTTTTGCTGTGCAAACCTTTTTATCCTGATGTAGTCCCAATAGTTCATTTTTGCCCTTGCTTCCCTTGCCCTTGGTGATGTTCCTAAGAAGTTGCTGTGGCTGAGGTCGAAGAGGTTGCTGCCTGTGTTCTCCTTTAGGATTTTGATGGACTCCTGTCTCACATTTAGGTCTTTCAACCATTTTGAGTCTATTTTTGTGTGTGGTGTAAGGAAATGGTCCAGTTTCATTCTTCTGCATGTGGCTGTCCAGTTTTCCCAACACCATTTGTTGAAGATACTGTCTTTTTTTCCCATTGGACAAACTATAAAATACTAATGAAAGAAATTGAGGAAGACACAAAGAAATGGAAAAACGTTCCATGCTCATGGATTGGAAGAACAAATATTGTGAAGATGTCAATGCTACCTAGAGCAATCTACACATTTAATGCAATCCCTATCAAAATACCTCCCACTTTTTTCAGAGAAATGGAACAAATAATCCTAAAATTTGTATGGAAGAGACCCCGAATAGCCAGAGGAATGTTGAAAAAGAAAAGCAAAGCTGGTGGCATCACCATTCCGGACTTCAAGCTCTATCAGCACAGTATGGTACTGGCACAAAAACAGACACATAGGTTAATGGAACAGAATAGAGAGCCCAGAAATGGACCCTCAACTCTATGGTCAACTAATCTTCGACAAAGCAGGATAGTTTCACTTTCTATTGGAATCCTCCTGGGAGCCCTAGGCCACAGTCTACCAAGTCCTCGTATTGGAGACTACAATTTGAAGAGGCCCTAAAACCCAGTCTAGATATGTGAGTGAAGCCTTCTTGGACCGTCCAGATTTAGCCAATCCACTGGTTGAATACCACCAAGGAATGTCACTTGACACAACTGGGAGAAAAGGAATTGCCTACCTG
This sequence comes from Phoca vitulina, assembly GCF_004348235.1. Taxonomy (NCBI): domain Eukaryota; kingdom Metazoa; phylum Chordata; class Mammalia; order Carnivora; family Phocidae; genus Phoca; species Phoca vitulina. Next base: position 31,398,269 of record NW_022589728.1, read on the forward strand.
GAGCAAAAGAATACTCCCTTCCTAAATTGCTGAGACACAAAATCATGAGAGGTGATAAAATTTTGTTAGCTTTTGTGTTTTGTAATAATTTGTTACACAGAGCTAGATAATTGGAATAGAAGCATTTCTTCACTTTCTTTTTCTAAATGTCAACCACCTTCCCAATTATTCATCATACACTTAGTATAACTAATTTTTTGTATAGCATTTATCAATGTGTATGACATATTTCTTTTAGTTATTTGTGACTCTCTTTTCTCCTACAGAATATAAACTTAATAAAAGCCGAGACTCCATATGATGTGTTTCCTAGTGTATACCCACCACTAGAACAGTGCTTGGCATATCACAGGCACTTAATTTTATTTATCATAATGTTGAAATGACCGAATGATATCTTTTTTTTTTACAAATACCATCAAAAAGCATGTGTACATTTAGCTAAATATTCTCAGAAATTAGTGGAGAATCTATTAAAAATATTTATAAAAACATCAAGTTCAAGTGAAAATTAAAATCTTGAATGGTATGTTGCATTGTTTTTAATTTCTTAAGACCAGATTGTAATTCAGAGAAATGATAAGACAGGTGTAAGGCAAAATGGTATTAAATCATATTTTAAAAAGCAGGTCTAATTACGATAAAAATGTTTAAATGTTGAACCCAATGAAATGTAAGGTTTTTCTTAAAAGAAACTTCTATATATAGCTGAAATGGCATGCATTTTTATTTGTTTGCTCTGTTTGCTCATTCAGAAAAACAAGCATATTTACTGTTTTGCTAGTGAATACTTCAAAGAAATCAGAGATTTAAGAGAATGACTAATAGGAAAATAGGAATACAGAACATGTTTCATACTTCCTTTCTAATGTCAGACAATTTCAACACAAAAACTGCTATGATTAATTACTTAAAAGCCTCAATACTCACTCGGTAATCTTAAAGAGTGGCTTTGAGCTGAGGTCTAACCTCATAAAAATCAGTTTTGTCAGTAAATTGATTCTGCACAATACACTGCAAACATGCTTATTTCTTCAAAAAAGTAAATCCTCAAAGAGATAGTGTTCAAATATTCATTTCAAGAAAGCCCTTCAGAGTTAGTATAGTAAAATGAAACCAAAAATAAAAAAAAAACCAAGATGATAAGCAGAACAACAAAACAAAACATAAATATCTCAGTATGTGTATTAGAATCAAATTCTAACTGAAATGAATTTTAAATCAATTTTAAATCTAACAATTATTAAATGTAAGACATACAAGATTGTGATATGTTTTGGCTCCAAAATCAGAAAGACATAATTTTAAATTCAGATTTCACTATGTTAAAACTGTATGGCCTTGACAGTTTAAATTTTCTTTAGTCTCCAATCTTCATTTATGAAATTTGAGTGACAATAGTACATACCTCATTTTATTTTGTTATTATTTTTTAACTATTTTTATATTTAGTTAATATACAGTGCAATATTGGTTTCTGGAGTAGAATTCAGTGAGTCATCACTTACATACAACACCCAGTGCTCATCACCACAAGTGCCCTTTTTTTTTTTTTAATTTTATTATGTTATGTTAGTCACCATACAATACATCATTGGTTTTTGATGTGGTGATCCACGATCCATTGTTTTCATATAACACCCAGTACTCCATGCAGTACATGTCCTCCTTAATACAAGTGCCCTTTTTAATACCCATCACCCATCTAGCCCATCCCCCATCATCACCTCCCTCCATCAACCCTCAGTTCTCTATCCATAAGTCTCTTATGGCTTGTTTCCCTCTCTCCTTTTTTTCTTTTCCCCCTTCCCATATGTTCATCTGTTTTCTTTCTTAAATTCCACATGTGAGTGAGATCATATGGCCTTTGTCTTTCTCTGACTGATTATTTCACTGGTACCTCATTTTAAAGTAGTGAAGTTTGCTTGAAATAATGAGGTTAAAATTCCTGGCACATGGGATGCAATTATAAGTTCTGATTAATATTGTTATTAATGCTAAAAATAATTATCTGAGATTATTTCATATTTAGTTATCTGAGATCAAATAATTCAAAGCTAGTAATGAAAAGAAAGCAAAACAGATTTCTTAATGCTTTTCAGATATACTAATTAAGCTGCTAACCCGTTATTGTTAAACTATATTCAGCATAGAAAAAAAATCAATTTTCAAGTTCATTTCTACAAAATTTTAAATTTATTATCCATCAAATAATAGTGTATTTTCTTAAACAGTAATATTAACATTTGTTTTACTACATAAACTTTTGATTTAGGAAACCACTTAGAGACTATGACATATGTACACAATTTTTTTGTGTTTCTTTGAAAAAGTACGTATTTTATTTTGATTGTTGAATTTTAGTGGAACATGTCATAAAATTTTTAAAAAGAAAGAACTTAAAATATTTCTTCAAGTGGTCTTATATTTCAGCTTTTTTTAATGAATCTTTTGTCGTTTGGGTTCTACTTGCTGCTGATCAGTGATTCTATACTGGTTTTAACCAGTTATATTTTCATGACAGGTTTGATGGTAGAATTTCTATTACTAACCTGATTTTCATGTGTGACATCTTACTATGAACATCGATGTTCAAGGAAAACATTTGATTTTGATTTGATTCTTTTTTTACTGGTCATCCAGTCTCAACAACTGCTGCCTGTAGTAACCGCTCCTTACTTCCTTAACTATTACTGCCCTAATCCTAGCAACCATAATATTTAGCCTAGGTTACTATGATAACCTAAGTAGTCTCTTAAGTGGTCTTATTGATTCCTCTCTTATCACTCTCCACCATCATATGTAGAATACATTCAAGTTATTGGCTGTAAGACCATTTATAGTCTGGCATTCATCTAAGCCTTTTTCTACCTCTTCTGTCACTTTGGTTTTCTCTCTCTACCCCCATGCTTTTGGCCCTATCCACCCTGACCTTCCTGCTGCTTCTCAAATACTCCCAAGAACTTTCTATACTCAGAGTTTGCCTGTGGTATTCCCTCTACCCAGAAGTACATTGCCCATACTTCATATGATTTGCGGCTTTATATTATTCAGATCTCTGTTCAAATGTTACATTCTTAGAATAATTTTCTCTGACCAGTCCATCACTATTCCTCCAGAATTCTTCTGCCTTGTTTTATTTTTTCATAGCCTTATCATTTATTATATCATATACTTCTTTGTTTATTGCTAGTCTACTGCCATGTAAAATAAGTCAGTGAAATCAGGAACTTTTTTCTGTTTTGTTCAGTGTTTTATCAACAGTGGCTAGAACAGTGTTTGGAACATAGTAGTGAAAATAACTAGATGGTAAATGAATGAATAAATTAACCATTATTTCAACATGATTGTAGCCAGATTTTCATGGTGGAATAAAGCATACAAAGTTCTTATGTCTATTAAAAAATTTAAGAGTTAAAAAAGAAAGAAACATGTATTTCTTTCTAAAAAAGAAAGAAACATCACGAACAAGTATTTATGGTAAACAGGTAGATGCATGCTAAAAGTTACCTTTACTTAAGAATCTGAAACAGCATTGAGGAGACACAAAGTAGTTAAAAAGTAATAAGGAAACCAAATTTTATTTATTTTTGGAAAATAAATAGATTGCGTTGATTTTTTTTTCTATTTCAAGAACTGTTTACGGGCGCCTGGGTGGCTCAGTTGGTTAAGCAACTGCCTTCGGCTCAGGTCATGATCCTGGAGTCCCTGGATCGAGTCCCACATCGGACTCCCTGCTCAGCGGGGAGCCTGCTTCTCCCTCTGACCCTCCCCCCTCTCATGATCTCTCTCTCTATCTCATTCTCTCTCTCAAATAAATAAATAAAATCTTAAAAAAAAAAAAAAAGAACTGTTTAAAATGTTTAAAAGAATATAGGATGAACTCAAGCATATGTCAGTTTTAATTAGTAGATATATTCTTGTCATATTCAAAATATTTTTATTCCATATTACAGATTTTCTTTTATAAGCTGTTACAAATTCTGTCTTATTAATATTTAATGTTGGGTAAGGTATATCTCTTCTGAGCTTACCTTACATTTTGAAATATGAGATTTTAGACTAATAAATATGCTTTACTCTTCCAAGTTAACCTGTTAGGTAATAAAGAGATGGAAGGTTGTAGTAAAACTCTTCAACCTGAACTGTGTCATTTACTTTGTTTGCTGATGAGATGTGCCAACATTTATACAGTGAAGTGTGCCTAAATGTGTATTTCTATTTAAGTCAAATTCATCTTCTTCAGAGTTTATGTGTGTATTCAAGGAATGAAATTGGATTCTTTTCGAGAACTAAAATCAGTTACCATTTATTTCAGGCAAAGAGGTAATCAACATGCTTGACTGGAGAAACTGTTCAGGACCTGAGATTTCCTAAACTGTTTTTGCACAGACATTCTGAAACATAAAATATTAGAACATCCACTCAACTAATTTTGGAGGAGTAGTATATTACACACAATTTATGACTGTGGGTCTTACATACCATAACTAAACCTATTTAAAAAAGGAACCCTAGAGCATCATAAAGAATGGGAAGTAGACAAAATTCAGAAAAAAGTGAGTTTATGAACTCATAAATTTAAATCTATTTAATTTTCCAACATTCTCACCTTACCAAATAGAGATGGCATTACTCTGGAGAGATGTAGTCAGAATCACATTGCTGAATGCCCTTTGAGATGGTCATCATCCTGATCCACTAGCATATATTATATTAGTAATCTCTCTAGAAGTATACTTGCAGGAAAATAAAAGTGGTACAAGCAAAATTAAACTTACAGTACTTTCTCTTCTAATTCCAATTAGAATGTAGACTGGATTGATTATTTTTGTTACTTGAGCATTTCTCAGAAATCCTAATGAACTTATAAACTACCTTCCCAAATGCCTTCAAGACCTTATAAACGAATTGTTGTCTCAGTGCAAACTTATTCTAAAATGTGGGTGAACATATTTGCCAAAATTCTTGAGTCCCAATTTGTTCACCTTATAAAGAACAAAATTATATGCAAAATTAATTTCATGATGTGACTTGGAATATCTAGGTTAATTCTTAGGAAAGCTTTCTAAGTATCTGGAGTTTCTCTTTGCTTCATTTCCAGTTCACAGCTACCTGTGCCATCTCTCAACTCCCAACACATGGCATCATCTCCCAAGTACCCAGTATCTTCTTCTCTCTAATTCTTCACTGTACCCCACACTGTAAGTCTGCCCTTGCTCCTTCACTTTCAAGTTAACATATGCACTTACCTACCATTTATTGAACGTCTGCTATTTCTACGAACTGTGCCAGGCTCTTACACATTCATTTAATTGTCACAATAATTGTGGATATTCCATCTCCATTTCACAGATGAAGATAAAACTCAATGAGATTTGTACAAACAAAAACTAAGTTTTTCTGTGTTAAAAAAAGTACTTTTCTGATTATAAATACACTATTGAATGCAGAACATTAAGAATATTTTGAGGAGTACAGACCATATAGTATAAATAGAAAAGAATAAAAACTATAAGTCTACCACCAAATGATAGTTACTCTAAAATTTTAAATAGTTCAATAAAATCTTTACACATGTACACATACGAACTCCACTCCAATATTGCAATTCTACTCCAAGTGATTCAGATATTGTTTCTTTGTAATTTACACATCTATTTTTATTTTGGTAATTTTTTTAAGAATTGCATTTGGGGGCTCCTGTGTGGCTCAATCCCTTAAGTGTTGACTCATGGTTTCAGCTCAGGTCATGATCTCAGGGTCCTGGGATTAGCCCTGTGTTAGGCTCTGCGCTCAGTGGGGAATCTCTTTGAGGATTCTCTCTCTCCCTCCCCCTTCGCCCCCCCCGACAATAAATCTTAAAAAAAAAAAATTTGCATTTCAACAGTTTCCAAGTACATGACAAATATTTCCTTAGGATTGTCAAACCAGCACACAAATTAAACATGTTTAAAACTGATTTCATGATTTAACCATTTCTCAAATTTGTTCCCTCTATGGACTTCCTTATAGCACACTCTCAAATATCAAGACTGAAAACTTTGGTGTCAGCTCTTACTTCTCTTGTTCTTCATCAGAATTTGTTTATTTTCATACTTTTATTTGCATTTGCTCTTTACATCTGTCCTATTATCCAAGTGTGTCTTCTTCTTTGAACATTGCAGTAAATTGAAGTGGTCTTCTTGCTCTTCATTCACCCAGAAATATCTGCAGGCATCACACACTTTTGATCAAAAGCCTTCAGTGGTTTCCATATGCATGTCAAATAAACATCAAACACCTGGGCTGGAATTAATGCCTTGGGAAAAAAAAAAATTTTTTTTTACAGTCTAATTAGTTAATTTAAAACAACAAAAAACCAAAATAACACTTATCTTTTCCAGACACTTTATAACACATTTAGGATATGATGGTGAATAAGAAAATCATGGTTTCTCATTTTAATGGAGATTGACTCAGTGGAACATACAAACAAGTAAACATGTATGCACATGAGAGTGTGAAGTGTACTATGTCAGAAAAATTTCTTTGGAGAAAATAAAATAGACACTTAAAGTCTGGGGGTGAGAAAATACTTCTGGTAGAAAACTCTATTTTCTACTAATTTCTACTAATTCTGTCAATTACAGTTGTGTGTATGCAAGCATATATCTGTATCTATTTATCTATACCTTTAATCTGTCTACCTAGAGGAAAAGACATGCATAGAGATGAGTGGGGGGAGAAGAGGATCTGACCTTAAACAATTTGGAAGCTGGTTAAGCAGTCTCTGCAATGCCATGTCTGATTTCTGATTCTGCGATGCTGGAACTTAAGGTCCACCGGGTAGCTGATTGGGAAGGGAAGAAAGGTATGAAGTATGGGAGAGCAAGACAATTCTGGAGCACAAAAGCTTGAGCCTATGAGGGTGTACTGGTAGGTGTCAACTCTGACTTAATGGTTTAGGTATTATGCAGAAAAGCCCTTCCTCAGACCTGGTCCAGAAAGTTGGAGAAGCTTAAGGAGAATCCAGGGGAAGGTGGAAGTTTTAAGTCTGGCCACTGGCTTACTTCCACAAGCAAACTAAGAAGCAGGGTTTGTAAATTACAAATGACTGCTGCCTGATTTTCTTCCTCTGAATCTCATGCTAGAATTGCTCTTATAGCCAGTACTATTTGGAAACATACAAAATAAGGAATTCTGGGAAAACGCAGGTTAGTTGAGTCAAGTTGACATAAAGTGACCACAGTTTGGTCTAAAGATTGATTAAAAGTTAGTAGAGAGAGGGCTATAGAAAGAATAATACAGGCAAAGGAAAAAACATGTAGAAAATGGGATTTTTATTTTTTATTTTTTAATTTTTTTTTTAAAGATTTTATTTATTTATTTGAGAGAGAGAATGAGAGAGAGAGAGCACATGAGAGGGGGGAGGGTCAAAGGGAGAAGCAGACTCCCTGCTGAGCAGGGAGCCCGATGCGGGACTCGATCCTGGGACTCCAGGATCATGACCTGAGCCGAAGGCAGTCGCTTAACCAACTGAGCCACCCAGGTGCCCAGAAAATGGGATTTTTAAAAAAATTTATTTTATTATGTTATGTTAATCACCATACATTACATCATTAGTTTTTGATGTAGTGTTCATGATTCATTGTTTGCGTATAACACCCAGTGCTCCATTCAGTACCTGCCCTCTTTAATACCCATCACTAGGCTAACCCATCCCCCCACCCTCCTCCCCTCTAGAACCCTCAGTTTGTTTCTCAGAGTCCATAGTGTCTCATGGTTTGTCTCCCCCTCCGATTTCCCCCCCTTCATTTTTCCCTTCCTACTATCTTCTTCTTTTTTTTTAACGTATAATGTATTATTTGTTTCAGAGGTACAGGTCTGTGAATCATCAGTCTTACACAATTCACAGCGCTCACCATAGCACATACCCTCCCCAATGTCTATCACCCAGCCACCCCATCCCTCCCACCCCCTACCACTCCAGCAACCCTTAGTTTGTTTCCTGAGATTAAGAATTCCTCATATCAGTGAGGTCATATGATACATGTCTTTCTCTGATTGACTTATTTCGCTCAGCATAACACTCTCCAATTCTATCCATGTCGTTGCAAATGGCAAGATTTCAGTTTTTTTGTTGGCTGCATAATATTCCATTGTACATATATACCACATCTTCTTTATCCATTCATCTGTTGATGGACATCTTGGCTCTTTCCATAGTTTGGCTATTGTGGACATTGCTGCTATAAACATCGGGGTGCACGTACCCCTTCGGATCCCTACATTTGTATCTTTGTGGTAAATACCCAGTAGTGCAATTGCTGGGTCGAATAGTAGCTCTATTTTCAACTTTTTGAGGAACCTCCATACTGTTTTCCAGAGTGGCTGCCCCAGCTTGCATTCCCACCAACAGTGTAGGAGGGTTCCCCCTTCTCCACATCCTCGCCAACATCTGTCGTTTCCTGACTTGTTAATTTTAGCCATTCTGACTGGTGTGAGGTGGTATCTCATTGAGGTTTTGATTTGGATTTCCCTGACCGAGTGATGTTGAGCACTTTTTCATGTGTCTGTTGGCCAGAAAATGGGATTTTAAAGAGTAAATCCTCTAATATGTGGCTAGACGTCTTGGTGAGTGGTGAGAATGGAAATAGTGAAAGGGCAAAACCTGGTTTTTAAGTCATGTTAAAGATTTTTTTCAGGGATTTTTTTTTTTTTTTAAGGTATCACACATAAAATTTGTTCAATCATAAATAAAATTTCAATCACAAATAAAATTTTTCTGTGCTTCTTTGAAGTCATTCCCTTCCCCCAATTCAGGCAACCACTAATGTGCTTTCTGTATCTATAGTTTTACCTTTTCAGGAGGGACTCTTAAATGGAATTGTACAATATGTAGTCTTTTAAGTTTGCCTGCTTTAACTTAGCATAATTCATTTGAAATTCATATATGTTATTGATTCTATCAGTACATGCTCATTATATTTATGAGTAGAATTACATTGTATGTTCCAAAGTAAGTTCGATTATTCAACAGATTTTTTTTTGGTGGGGGAGGGGCAGAGGAAGAGGAAGGGAGAGAATTTTAAGCAGATTCCATGCCCAGTGGGAGCCTGACTCGGGGCCTGATCTCACAACTCTGAGATCATGACCTGAGCCAAAATTAAGAGTCAGACATTTAACCGACTGAGCCACCCAGGCAACCTTCTGCACACTTTTTAGAATGAGTTTGTTAATTTCTACAAAAGGATAGAGACTGCCAGAATTATGATTGGATTTTCACTGAATTTATGGATCAGCCCTGGAAGAAATGCCATTGTAGCAATACTGAATATTTGAATCTGTAAACATAATGCATTTCTTCATTTATTTAAGTATGCTTTGATTTCTTTAATCATTATTGAAAGTGATAGTGGTTATATGATGTGATCCCACACATAGAACTTGGGATTAGATTATTGAGCGTGTCTTTTTTTTTTTTTAAGATTTTATTTATTTATATATTTGACGGAGAAAGAGAGCTATAGGCAGGCGGAGCGGCAGGCAGAGGGAGAAGCAGGCTCCCCGCTGAGCAAGGAGCCTGACGTGGGGTTCGATCCCAGGACCCTGAGATCATGACCAGAGCCTAAGGCAGATGTTTAACCAACTGAGCCACCCAGTTGTCCTCGTTGGGCATGCCTTAAGAAGGATTCATTTTCTCACAGCCCTGGAAGGTGGCAGTTCAAGATCAAGGTGTTGACAGGGACTTGATCCCTTTGAAGGTGCTAAGGAAGATTCTGCTCCAGATCGCTCTTCTAGTTTCTGGTAGTTTCTTGGCTTGTAGCAGCATAACTCCAGTCTTCACATGGTGTTCTCCCTCTGTGCATGTTGTTGTGTCCAAGTCTTCTCTGTCATACTGGATTAAGACCCACTTAAATTACTTCATTTTAAGTTGTTTAATTATATAAAGACCCTATATTTGTATAAGGTCATATTCTGAGCTATTCGGAATTAGAACTTCAAAATAACAAATTTTGAGGAGGAAGCAGTTCAACTTATAACACACTTAACTGTATTTTCTCTTTCGAAAACCCTTAATTATCTCTTTTTTGGTAAAATTGAAACCCATTTTGAGATCTCTTTTCAAAATTCAGTGTTAATTTTACTATAAAACAATAGTTCCCATACACAGATGTATTATATTTTTCATTACAAAATTTTGAAATATTTAGACCCAATTAATAGTGGCAAAATTATAACAGCTTACTTTTCTTTTTCTTTCTTTTGCTAATTATTTCCTAAAATCCAAGACAGTTCATGTTTCTTGCCTTTAATTTTTATATAATAAAAAGAAAAAAATTCTGAACACATTTTGCTGCAAACATCAACTCTTATAAATAATAAAATGTCAAAGTAGCTCGAAGTAAAATAATTTATATTTCTTAGAACCAAAAAGAGACTAAATAGTAAGAAAACATTCTCTGTTAGGAAAAGGAATATTAGAATCATGTGAAACATATTAATACTTTAGCTTTCTGACATCAAAATACATCAAATACAGTGCTTATATTTATAAAGTTGTACCTAGAACCTTGGTGATTGTGATCTATAAAATTAGCTTGCATCGGGACCATAAGTTAATGTCTCTTTTGTGTTTGGCTTCTTAGAAATAGGGTGTTAGATTTCTCCCTCTGTCTCCAACAGTGTTTTGTGGGCCTCAATATTCTAAACCAACTTGATACACTGTATAATTTATCAAACAGAGTCAATGATACCAAACATCAATAAATAAAAAGCACATAAACTACTTCTTTAGATTTGGAGGGACATCTAAGAGACTTGTTTGAGGCTATTAGCAACATAGATTGTTGCCTTTACCCAGTAATCAGACCCTCACTTGCAATTTATACATCTCAATTGATGAAAGTCCAACAAAACAAACTTTGAAAATTAAAAAAAAAATACTGATATAACTAACACAATCTGGAGGTGGAAAAGAGAAAAGGGAAGAGGTAGAAAGTCAAGGCTTTATTTCTCCTTATCTTTGATAAATGGTAACTCAAAGGACAATGTTTATGGTTAGCAATCACTAGGCACAACTGAGGATATTAAAAATGCATATACCTCTGAAGAAATTTGTAAACTATTAGAGGGTTATTATAGGACCAACCAAATCCTGAATGAATGTGAAGATACTGTTTGGAGATAGGTTGTTAAAAGGGACAAGTGAATAAGGAATGAGGGAAAGCAAGAGGAAATTTTGTGGGAATGGATTGAAATTAGATAAATCATTGATATGAAATCATGATTTCTAACATATATGTACATTTTCACACAAATACATGAATATCTGGCTTATCTGAAACAAAAACTCAAAAAAATATATACATATATAAATACACAGAGATGGATGTTTATTACAGCACTACTTCTCAAAGTGAACAAATGAAAACTGGGAACAACTTGAATGTCCATCAGAAAAGGAATGGTTATGTTTAACTATATTGTGGTGTAGACATACAATGGATTTTGCTTATACTAAAAAAACAAACAAAAAAAACAAAACAAAAAACTATCCACTTACCCAGAAGATGGTTCATGACATATCAAGTGAAAAAGTAAGTGCAGATTTTGAGTGCATTAATATCTATATTACTTTTCAATGACAAAACCAATGAAGGAAGGAAGGGAGGAAAGAAGAAAAAAAGGAAGGAATAAATGAAAGAAGGAGGGGAGGGAGGAAGGAAGGAAAGAAGGAAAGAAGGAAGGAAGACAGGCAGGAAAATACTCCATATTAGCCCCGTAATTATCCGCTATTAACCTTTGGTAATCTTTGAAAAAAATGAGGGGGGAGAGGATAAGTTTATATATATATATATATATAAAGCTTATATATATATATAAAATGTTATGTATATCTTCACACATATAAACAGACCTATCATCTTACATACATGTTTCTGTAAGATCATCCTAGTTTTTCTATAAAGTTATTGAAATATATTCTAAAATAAAAAGTTTAATATAAATATATTGTACTATATATTTCAGACTAACACAAGGGAACTTCTCCATATCACTATTCTAAAGCATCCTATTAAAAAGAATAAAGAAAGAAAAATAAAATGGAACGACCAAAAGAAAAAAAAAGGTCCTTAAGAATACATATAAGAAATTCATGTGTGAATTAGTGAGATTAGTATTTTTGTTGAGCTAAATAATATTACATCAATATCAGCTATGTAGTTTAACTTAGATTTTAGGGTTTGAGTTGCATTCTCTGTAACTCATTTTATTTGGTTCTCAAATTTTATCCCTAAGGAATCTAATTTACTATGTTGAGGTAAAAACCCTTTAGCCTCTAAAGGTGTATCAGATTTTGATGTTCGCTTCCACATTTGTATCAGTGGTAAATTTGATAAGCTTATATTTTTCATGAAATTATGAGTAAAAAATGGTCAAAATGAAATGAGTGAATTTTAAGTCATTTGACCAACATCATTTAAAGTAAATCAACTAATGTAGGTAAGTGCTGTTCTCAAATCAAAGTAATAATTGAATGATATAACTTCCTCAGTAATATTTTAAAATATTACATTGCTTGGGGCGCCTAGGTGGCTCAGTTGGTTAAGATCTGCCCTTGGGTTGGATCCTGATCCGAGGGTTGCATGGGGCTCCCTGCTCAGTGGGGAGCCTACTTCTCTCTCTCCCTCTGCTGCTCCCCCTGCTTGTGCACACTCTCTCTCAAATAAATAATAAAATCTTAAAAAAAAATTACATTGCAGGGTGCCTGGGTGGCTCAGCCGGTTAAGCAGCTGCCTTTGGCTCAGGTCATGATCCTTGCATCCTGGGATCGAGCCCCAAATCAGGCTCCCTGCTCAGCCTGGAATCTGCTTCTCCCTCTCCCTCTGCCTGCCACTCCCCCTGCTTGTGCTTTCTCTCTCTCTCTGTCAAATAAATAAAATCTTTTTTTTTAATTAACATATAATATATTATTTGTTTCAGGGGTACAGGTCTGTGATTCATCAGTCTTACACAATTCACAGAGCTCACCATAGTACATACCCTCCCCAATGTCCATCACCTAGCCACGCCATCCCTCCCACCTCCCTCCACTACAGCAACCCTCAGCTTGCTTCCTGAGATCAAGAGTCTCTTATAAGGTTTGTCTCCCTCTCTGGTTTCGTCTTGTTTCATTTTTCCCTCCCTTGCCCTATGATCCTCTCTGTCTTGTTTCTCAAATTAAAAAAAAAAAAAAATTACATTGCATGTTTCAATGAGTGGACCAATAGCTTCCAATTTTTTTTTTTTTTTTTTTAATTCTAAATGCATTGCCAAAGTTAGTTCAATTGTCCTTTGGATTTTCACAAAATTAAATTCTAATCAAGTTTTAATTTTCATGGGATTAGTGTTAACAATTCTGGACCACTCATTAGCATTTCCTTTATCTGAGGCTCTGAAAAAGCTCCATATGGTGTTAACATTTTTTCTTTAGAAGTTTCTCCAATTTTTTTCTTTATAAAAATCATTTTTGTTTTTATTCTAAAATCCTTTTTCTGATTTGCTTTTTACTTTTTGATTATGAAAAGAATCACTGCTTAAATAGAGTTTCTAGTTTATTGAGGAAAAAGTTGTTAAATATAATTATATGAATAATTGATGATTTCTGTTGTGATAAATTCAGTGAATGAAGAATTCAGTATAATCCACACAGATTCAAGTGCCTATCCCAGTTTGAAGCTGAGTGAAAAGTGGTAAGAGAAGGGTTGCTGAAGAAAGGGACATATAAATGAATACTTGATATTTTAAATAGCTAGGCTGGAAGTCAGCAGGAGGAATTTAGTAATTCCAAGCAAAGGTAATAGTATCTTGGAACATCTTCATGAGGGAAGGAATATAACAAGTTGGAGGAAATTAAAGGAGGAAAATCTTGCAAATTCATATAGCAAGGAGCAGAGTGTACTGGTTCAGGGGTAGAGAGTAGTGACTGGTTAGATTAGGCAAAATCTTGAAAGCCATATTAAATAGTTTAGACTTCAGAAGCTTCTAATGTATGGTAACAAACTAAGGGGCCAAGGAAATTTGCATTTTAAATTATTTTCCTGGCTACTGGAAAAAATAATGCATTGTAGAAAGGAAGAGTGAATACAGGTGCATGAGGCGAAAGGCTTTTGCAATATTTTGAAGTGGAAGAATGAAAGCTTAGAGTGGTGGCTGTGGAACCTGAAGTAAGATGAATTTGAAAAATACGTTGGAGATTAAATTTGCTAAAACAGAATGGGCTAGAGAGGAGGGGGGTGGGGGGATGGGTTAGTCTGGTGATGGGTATTAAGGAGGGCATGTTCTGCATGGAGCACTGGGTGTTATACGCAAACAATGAATCATGGAACACTACATCAAAAACTAATGATGTAATGTATGGTGATATAACATAATAAAGGGCAGTGACATGGAAAAAAAAAACCAGAATGGGCTCGATTTGAGGGAGTGGGGAATGTCAAGAATAATTTCCAGTCACTTGGCAGGTTTAACTTAATGGACACAATTTCAAATAGATGAGGAATGTCATTTTAAATCTATGAGAATAGTATGTTTCTAATTCTCAAATATCCAAAATATGGTACACACTGTACTTATTTAACTAGCATTTTTTGGTGTCTAAAATGAACCACTGTATAAGATGTATAAGACATTTCTGGGTCAGATTATCCCAGCTTGGGGGTAAGTAAAATAAATAAACTGTAATCCTATTACTAAATGCTTACCCCGGCTATTTTAACAGTATTCTGTTTAGAAGAATGGAAAGCAACATACACCATGGCTAGTTAGGCTAGACATGTATTTGGTTCAAGTTTATATAATGAGTTAAAGATTTTAAGATCTGGTCATCAAAATTATGTCAGGAAAGAAATCACATTCCTAGAAAGTATACCCATGACTAAAAATGTGTGTCAATAACAATTATCACCTTACTTCTTATGATTGATCTTATGAGGAAATAAAGATACCTCCTATCCCATTCCCTGCTTAACAACTCTAGGGCAGAGGGACAACCTAGCTCTACTCGGAGCTGAATTGGGATCATGAGTATTATAAATGGTGTTAATATTCCGTAGACTGAGATTGCTGTAATTACATCAACCTGGTTGATAATAATCTATATCAAACATCATCTGATATACTTTTGGCTTTGCTTAGGATGCAGAAGGCTGGAAAGAGCAGTACTCACATCCTAACAAAAAACGGATAACCTATAAATTACAAATGTTCTTTGAACCCATTGGTGAACTGAGATATTGGAGCCAACAACTAACGTGGAATCTAAGGAAAGACAGCTGTGTCTGAGGAGTGATGAGAAGTGAGCATAGACTAACTGGCAACAGACCATGGAAGAAGAGGGTTAAGAGTTTCAGCTAAAATTTTTAACAATTAATGGCCAAGTGTGAGCTAGTATGAGAGTATAAAATCCATGGAAACCATAGATAATGGAAAGTTTACACTTACGGCATTCTCTTTTTCAGAGATCTGTGTTGGGTGTTTACAAGAAGGATTGGGGGCAGATAGGAAACTGGAGAAAGCTTTTTTGTTGGTATCAGAGAGAGTGAGGGTAGTTGCTGCTATTGTCATAGTGACAGGAATATCTCCCTCAGTACTGCTTGCCTGCAAAAATTAGGCCTTAAACTGCTGGGAAAGTGCAGCAGACACGGTTGCCCCCCAATATTATAGTTGAAGACTCACTATGCCTGGATCTTTGTTTTGAATACAAAATGAAAAAAACTTTACTCATAAAGAAAGGGCAGGGAAACTGTTCTGAGCCCAGATTATTTAAGAGGTCTCTTACCACTGGGCAGGATGAGTGAAACAAAGTCTCAGCATTGAGATGTATAGACACAGGACACACCTAAGATGGAGAATGGACCAGAATAACAGTGAATATACTCTACCCTCTATCACCAGTGTAGCAAACTGAATTAGTTGGGGTTCTCCAGAGAAGTAAAACAAATAGGATATTGATTGATTGATTGACTGATTAGAATTGGCCCACACAGTTATGGAGGTTAAGTCCCAAGATCTGCAGACCAAGAGGCCTGACAGAGTCAATGTGTAAAGTGCCCGTTAGGTTCTGAAGGCAGAAGGACACTGATGTCCTAATATAAGACCTGTAGGCAGAGAGAGCATTGTTTCTTGTTCAGCTTTTTGTACTATTCAGGTCTTCTAAATTGGATGAAGCCCACTCACGTTAGAGAGGGCTATCTGCTTTACTCAGTCTACTAATTCAAATGTTAATCTCTTCCAGAAACACCTTGTTGGACACTCAGAGTACTGTTTAACCAAATGGGCATCCTGTGACCTAGTCACATTGACATATAAATTAACTATTATACAAGACCTGAGTAATAACCAGCAACAGTTTATCACTGGTACGAAGCAAGATATGGAGAGAGACCACATGCACAGAAAGCCTGAAGATGAGAGTAGATCAGGGACGCTGAGAAAAACCGTCTAGCAGACCATCCCCCACATTAAGTGCAAGGTGAAGCTAGAGGATTTTGACACTAAATATATTTTTAAAAGTATAATTGACATTATAAATAACTTTATAAAAGCAACAACTTAGATGAAATGGGTAATTGTTTAGAAATACACTGGTTTCTAAAGTGTAACAAAGAGGAAATAGATAATCTTAATAGTCCTATATATACTGAAGGATGTCTACCAAATACTTAACTAAGAAATAATACAATTTTTTTTTAAAGATTTTTATTTATTTGACAGAGAAAGAGACAGCGGGAGAGGGAACACAAGCAGGGTGAGTGGGAGAGGGAGAAGCAGGCTTCCCGCTGAGCAGGGAGCCCGATGCGGGGCTCGATCCCAGGACCCTGGGACCATGACCTGAGCCGAAGGCAGTCGCTTAACGACTGAGCGACCCAGGCGCCCAGAAATAATACAAATTTTACCAAAACTCTTCAGGATATAGAAGATGAAGGAGCACATTTTCACTTACTTTATCTATACATTTTTACTCTGATACTAAACCCAGCCAAGGACATTAGAAGAAAAGTAAACAACAGAGACCTATCCATCACAGTACAGATTTGAACTCATACATTGACTGATTTTATTTGCTAATATTTTGTTGAAAATATTTGCATTATTTATTCTGGACAAAGTTACAAAGCAATTCAGTGGATGAAGTATGGTTTTTTCTGCAAATGATGGTGGCTTAATTGGTAATTCATATGGGTAAAAAATGAACTGTATTTCATACCTTGTACCATATGCAAAAATTTATACAATAATGACAAATTTAAATTCATATAAATTAAAATTTAATGCTTTTTGCAAAGACCTACCATACATAGGAGAAAATATTTGCAAAATATTTATCTGATAGAGGGCCTTATCCAGAATATAAAAAGAACTCTCAAAACTCTATGATAAGAAAACAAACAACACAAGAAAAAAATGGGAAAAATATTTGACCAGCTACTTCACCAAAGAATGTATGTATACATTTATGTAACATTATTGAAAATGCAGCCTATAAAAATAGAAAGCATATCTGTTGTTGCCAGGCATGAAGAATGTTGGAAGATTGGACTATAAAAGTATGTGAGGGAAATTGTGGGGGAGATGGAATTATTTTATGTATTAACTGTGATGGTGGCTACATGACTGTAAGTTCATAGAACTGTATGCTAAAATGAGTGAATTGTTACTTTCAAATTATACCTTAAAAATGGGGTAAAAAAACATTTAAATAAGTCCTTTTGCAAGGAAATAAGATACTAAAATTGCTTTTCCCTAAAAGCACAGAAGTGCCATTAACATAGTATCTAGTGTCAGCTCCAAGTACCCTGAAATAATACTCTACTTATAAATATTTAATACTGTGATACTAGCTAGATATGAGAATGGGCAATAGATATTTGTTGTTAGTTCTGTTATAATATCTGCATTTAATTTTTTAAAGATTTTATTTATTTATTTGACAGAGAGAGTACAAGCTGGGGGAGTGGCAGGGAGAGGGAGAAGCAAGCTCCCACTGAGTAGAGAGCCTGACGTGGGACTTGATCCCAAACCCTGGGATCATGACCTGAGCTGAAGGCAGAAGCTTAAGCGACTGAGCTACCCAGGCTCCCCTGCATTTAATTTTTTAAAAAGATTTACTTATTTATGAGAGAGTGAATGTGAGCAGGGGGAGGGGGAAAAGGGAGAGGGAGAGAGAGAATCTGAAGCAAACTCCATGCTGATGGGGGGCTCGATCTCACAATCCCGAGATCGTGACCTGAGCCGAAACCAAGAGTCAGACACTCAACTGACAGGTGCCCCTTTGCATTTAATTTTTAAAGTACTGTAGATAAAGAGCATTGTATTTATTAAACATATTTTGATGCATTAAAGAAAGTTGGATAAATTAGACTAAAAGTTGTCTTTTTTATAGCTAGGTACTAGATTATGTACTTAGTTTTGAAAAATGGTGAAGGCTGATTTCTTGCCTCCAAAGACCATATCCATTGGAGTCCAGAAATGTAATTGACTAGTAACAATATTTTACATGTGCCATAAGCCTTGTATATACAAGGAATTTGAGAATATCTACTGCTTTCCCAGTAACAGGACTATACGAGAAGCAAAGGATTGTTAAATATCCATTTCATTTCTGTAAATGAAACAATTGATGGAATCAAAGTTGGAAGATAGTAATTCCCAGGGAAAAACAAAAATGTATTCCCCCATCTGATTTTCATCCTCACACCCATACAAGCCCATTATTTCCCATACACAACTGCGCTTGCTTTCCTCTACCTCCTTCTGCCTTTATTTCAATAGTTAGTGAAACATACACACATTAATTATTTTTATTAGATTGAGCCATTCCTTTCTTCCAAATCTATTCATTTATAGAAATATATTTCTTCAATTAATATCCCCATTCACATTTTGTTCACACCTGTTTTCATGTAATTCTGAACAGTGGAGCTATGGATAAATACTTTTAATAAATGGGTCCTAGGTTTCTGAAAAGCTAGGTAGTCTCATATAAAGCCGAATGACATAAAAGACAGAAAGTCACTTTTGTCTTCATAGAAGTGATTTCAAATTGACTCTTTGAAGGTTTTCCAAACACTGAATTACATTTTTTTGCCAATGTAGTTTCCCTGTCCTTCAACCAAGTGTTCCCAGCAGATATAAAACTGATTTTGAGTAACTCTTCACTTGCTGACATACAGTAGATAATTTTGACAGCTCTTTCTGATTTATTTGTAGTAGTCACTTAGGAAATCAGGTATTTTCTTTGAGTCTAACAATGTTTCATACACGGTATCACAGTCCTGGCTATGAAGTGCCCAATTTTGAACAAAGGGGATAACTAACAGGAGACTTTATTTCCAACCATAGGAAAACAGGTTGTTTTATACAGGAGGATCTCTGCATTTTCTTTCATGGTATTTTGGAAACACATTTATGAACAATGAATTTAGCAGACCCAGGGTTGGGTGCACATCTTTATTATAATGTGCTGTGGTTTTAACCTACTTCACCTGTCACCAACATAATGAAATTTGACTTTGATGAACATGCTTAACAAGAAAACAAAAATCCACTGAACAGAATATAGCAAGCAACAATATGTTTAATCCTATAGCAACACAATTTATCCACTACCTTTTTGACATTTGATTGGAGCTATTCACGGGAAGCACACTTCATTCCCTTTATCAAGACCTCCAGGTTTGGATTTATTCTCTGAGAGGCTAATCCTGCTGGTATGTTCAGTAATTCTGCAGTTGAAGCATTTAGTCACTGATCTGTTGCAATAATATGATAGAAATAAAATGGGTACTCCTTGAAGGAATGGATTTTGCATCATAAATATGTAGTCATAGGACAAATACAGAAAGCAATGAGTAAAAGTTTCCACAACCTAGAATTATGTATGTATTTATATTGAAGATTCTGAATGTTATTTAACATTTCCTTTAGGCAAAATGTCTACAGAATAGAAGGATGCCAATATAATACATATTTCTGAGCAAACCCCGAAAAAGAACGAAACTTAAGAATGAAAATCTAGGCAATTGGATTTCTATAATTATGGAGAAATGATTTCATAAAACTATAGCCTTATAAAATGCAGGTTTTCTATTTTGATATTTTGCTGTTGTCAATTGCTTCATATTACTTCTCTGCTCACTCAACATTTTAAAAAAGTTTTACAGTAATGTTGATAGTCTGAGCAAATATGAGGACATTCTTGATATATCTAAACAATATAATCTGAAGATGAATATAGTTTGTTTCATCCTTAATTATATTCAAGTATTTAAATTAATGAAACAATTTTACTCTTAATTATCTAACATGAATATATTTACAATTGTTCTGAAATTCCTATCAGTAGTCTTTTTAATGCTTCTTAAACATGTAATATTCACATATCTCAATAATTCAATTTCTTTCTGTGTTTACTTTGTCCCTTATTTGTATATTACTAATTCTTCTAATTAAAAAAGATTCTACCTTTCTTTATTGAAAATTCCTTCCTTCTTATTCACTCAAGTCATTCACAGAGCTGTGTAATTCATTCATTTTAAACTGCTCTAATTGCAACATAAGTGATTTCTTTTTTTTTTTTTTAAAGATTTTAGTTATTTATTTGACAGAGAGAGAAAGCACAAGCAGGGAGAGCTGTAGAGGGAGAGGGAGAAGCAGGCTCCCTGCTGAGCAGAGAGCCCCATGCAGGGCTCAGTCCCAGGACCCCAGGGTCATAACCTGAGTTGAAGTCAGCTGCTTAACTGACTGAGTCATCCAGGTGTCCCAGCAATTTCCTTTCTTATCTTTATCTCTCTGAGACATCTGACAGTCTCCAGGACCCTCTGTTTGAAACTGTTTCCTAACGCTTGACTTCTAAATTTCCATCTTTCCTAGATCTGCCCCCTTCACCTTTATGACTCTTTCTTCTCAGACTCTTTGCTGTGTGTGTGTATGTGTGTGTGTGTATCTTGTGACATTTCTCCTCCCTGGTTAAAGTCTGGTAGTCTCTGAGTTTCACTATGTAACCTTCTCTTTTCACTTTTCTAGGTGGGCTTTTCCTGTTTGAGAGAGGAAAAAAAAAATATATATATATATATATATATATATATATATATTTATCTCCACACTGTTGTCATCAGTCCTCTTTTTTAGCACAGCCTCACATCTGTGAGACTCCCTAGTATGTTTTTCCCATTATCAAAATTCCCACATCCTGATCTGAATGGTGCTATGGACATTGTGTCCCCCCAAAATTCATGTGTTGAATCTTTAACCCCCAATGTAATTATATGTGGAGACAGGGCCTTTAAAGAGATAATTAAGGTGACATGAACCCTTAATCTTGGACTTCCAGCCTCCAGAACTGTGAGAAAATTAACTTAAGTCACTCTATTGGTATTTTGTGAGCTCTAGCAAACTAACACAGATCACATCTACTATTTGGTGTGTCTGAGATATGCTATAGGGTTTACTACCTTAATTCTTCAATGGCAGCTTTAATGTCTTTGCACTTTGCACTTTTATTGTAAGGTCATGCTATGGTATGAACGTTTTTGTTCCCCTAAATTCATATATTTAATCCTAAAGCCCCAAATGATGGTTTTAGGAGGTGGTCTAGAGGTGAGGATGGTGAGGATGGTGAGGATGGTGTTTTCTGTTTTGAACATCTGGAACTCCGTATCATTGCCATCATCTGATGGCAACTAGCTGTGTGATTTTAGTCAGATTTCTTTATTCTCTGAATTGCATTGCCTCACTCCAAATGAGCATAATTATAGGATTGTTTCATAGGGTTGTTGTTTATGTGAATCACTTCATGCAGTGTCTGAAATATGTTGCTCTGTGAACTGTCTGTTACTCCTCAAATAAAACATTTCTTTGTCAGCCTAAATCCTCTTTCAAACAACTTAAGGTTCCAATTTTTAAAGTCTATATGTTTGTTTTTAACAGTGTTTAAACATTTTCCTCAATTCATATGTATCTG
This sequence comes from Phoca vitulina, assembly GCF_004348235.1. Classification (NCBI taxonomy): domain Eukaryota; kingdom Metazoa; phylum Chordata; class Mammalia; order Carnivora; family Phocidae; genus Phoca; species Phoca vitulina. Next base: position 31,420,257 of record NW_022589728.1, read on the forward strand.
TCTTGTTTCTTTATTACATAGTAATGCATGTAGATTTTTTATGAACTAATTTACCCAATTTTCCAACTATTCTAACTCATCAGTTTTTAATTTTATTTTAACTTATTATGTGTCTACTCTGTTGCGTGAGGGTAGAAAAATTTTTAGAGTATATTCTGTATTCATGCTTTTCCTTTATATATTAAAGAGCACTGCTATATAGGCTTCATAAATGAATGAAAACATTTCTTAAAATTATTTAATCACAGGAAGTCTTTTAATTTTATTTTTACCATGTCCCTTTTACCCCAAGTTATCTTTTTAAAAAAATTTCTTACAAGAGATTCTAAGGCTTTCTCTTCTTCTTTGCTTGAATCTTCTTGATCCACTTGAAAGAAATAATACATACATGATTTTTAGCAACTCTTTTGGGAAGTTTGCCAGATTTTGTTTTTAATCTATTCAAATCTTTATTAACTGATTTGTCTTATGGCCCTTTGCTCATGCAAGTATACTATTGACAGTGCAACCATTCTTGCTTTTCATTTCATTTTTTTGCATTATATCCTACTTTTCTCTCAGCAAACAGTAGACTCTGCCTTTTTTTGTTTTTTTTTAAGATTTTGTTTATTTATTAGAGACACAGCTAGAGAGGGAACACAAGCAGGGGAAGAGGGAGAGGGAGAAGCAGGCTCTCCGTGGAGCAGGAAGCCAGATGCGGGGTTTGATCCCAGGACCCTGGGATCATGACCTGAGCTGAAGGCAGACGCCCAACGAGTGAGCCACCCAGGCGCCCCTAGACTCTGCTTTTTATAGGCTGTATTTTCCCTCATTTCTGTTTATCTTATACTTATTCATAAAATCCACTTATAGCCTTATATTCAAGTGATTTTTTAAAATACTTGGCATTCACATCTTAACAACTCACATGTATGTAATAATATCTGTTGCTTGCCTACCTTTGCAGCCTAAATAAATAACAAATTTTGGCCTACTTGACAACTTGTTATTCCTTTCTACCCCAGACAATAGATGCTTACTTAATCTCCAGATCTTTAGGTAAGTCTTCTCTTTTGAATATAGTAAGTCTGTTAAGAATTCAAAAATCAAATATAAACATTGTATGTATCTACTTAATAACACTTTCCCTGACTATAAAGGCTGATGCATAATTGCAAATGCCATCTGTTATCCGTGTCAAATTTTTAGAGTTTTTTGTTTAATGTGAACTCACTGAATAAAAGAACACTTAAAAATGTGTATGCTACAATCATCTGTCTCAGTAATTATTTATTGAGTTAACTTTGTTATTAACATACATAACAATGGCAGTTGTATGAATAATGATTTTGAGGGAAATATGGTTGAAGTATCTGTTATTGAATATCTGCGCTCATTTGGTTAGTCTGAATTATCTTGGAAGACTTTACCTTCCTCTGTCATTCAATAAAAATCATTGGAGAAGTTTCATGGTTTGTAAAAGTGAATGATTTTTCTAGAGATAAGAGGAATATTCTTAAGATTTATGAGCCATACTTCTTAGAACTCCAAGACATTATTTAGTTTCTTAATTGGTCTCCCTACTGTAAGAGTAAATAGAAATTATTTTCTCAGTTAAATAACCTAGAAAAGAGACTTTATACCATTTCCTGGGAGGCAGCACATCTGAGTCTTTAGTCTAACTTTTTAGAATAGAGGTAAATGATTAAGTTCACTTTCCAGTTTATACAATGTAGAGATATATACATGGTCACTGGCTGCATGACCTCTAAATATGTAAAACACTTCTCCAAAATTAGAGGAATAAGTACAAAGATCTCTTGAGATGTCTGGAGACCATCATGAGGTATAGCCTTTTCTCTCTTGAAATAGGTTATTCTTCCTTCTGCTTTGCTGTATAAAATGTGTAAGATTTTGCCCTAACTTTGTAGTCACTTTGGTGGTAATTTACATTCATGTAAATCTGTTAATGCTTACTCAGTAATAAATTGTGTTCTCTGTCTATTCTATATGTTAGAGTAAGGTCTTTTATTGACAGAGTTGGTTTATTTCCTCACACTACCTCCCTCTATGACACCTTGTACACTGTTATCAACTTACGATTTTAAATATAATCAAATTACTTAAATACAATCAAATTGTATCATTTGAAAACAATGGAAAGCTATAGTGCATTTTTAATAGAATTTAACATCATAAAAGTAACAGTTCTATGTTAATTCGTATACTTGATAAATTCTGTATGTCTAGCATCTTTCATTATTTTGTTTTGGTTTAGTTTTTCAAATTACAGAAGTTAAATTTTATGTGCAAAAATAAACACTCATGATCTAAAGATAATTTCTGGGCATAAAAAGGGTTATTTAAGTGAGTGACTATATTGTAATATGTAATATGAATATACTATAATTCCTTAATAAGTACTGTAGTGTGTGGCTGGCTCATGAATAGATGGATAGATCAACAGAACAGGCTATAAAATCTAGAAATGATACAGATACATTGGGTAATTTAACATATAAATGCAGTAGGACAGAGGTACATTATTCATTAGTTCAGACAGGTGAGTGTTCAAAACACAAAGTTATCCACACTTCACAACTTTTACCAAGATAAATTAAACATGAGAAATTTAAATAGAAATAACTAAAACATGTAATTAGGAGACATCTATAAGAACTTCTTTAAATTTCTTGAATTATATTTAACTTTATATTTATATTTAACTAGTTCAAAAGCCTTAAAAATTATAAATGTGATTTCACAAAAATATGAATGGAAAAATTATCATAAGCAAATTCTAGAGATAACATACATAATATTGAAAAATTTTGTAATTCATATTGTAACAGGCCTATTTTTTCATATAGTGAAATAAAACACTTCTTAACATTCTTACAGCTCGTCTGATGGGAATTTGAAAATTAAATTTTCAGCTAACGAAACTATTTACTCAAATGGATTTGTTGATTACTAGAAGGGAATTCTATGCAGCCATTATATTTTTGCAGGTATGAAGAATTTTTTAGTACTGTAAACACTAATATGGAATGATCTCTAAGCTACAATATTATTAAAAACAAGATGAAGAATAGCGGATGTTATATTGTATAAAAAGGGAGGTATATATATGACTTAGGTACATAAAATTTTTCTGAAAAGATAATATTTTTTGCCTTTTATGTGATAAAATGGTTTGCATGATGTCATGTAATTATCTTTTTTTGTGGCTTTAGTTATAAAGTGAGTGGAAGTTGAAAGTCTTGGATTCAAAAGTTGTTAACTATATGAAATGCATGCAAATCAGCTGGCAAAGCAAATTTATGTTCTACTTACATGACAGATTATATTGGAAGAACTAGCCCTATTCTTCAGGTAGACATGGTCTTTCTGAGCTTTCTTTTTTGCTTATGTCAAATAGGTTAGACGTGTGCTTTTATTTATTTTCTACAGAGTGGTTTCTTTTGCCTTACTACCAATACAACTTTTGCCTTGTAACATTGCATAAATAAGAACTATCAGCTAGGGTTCTGAAAATAACTATAGAATTAAACCTGCTTTTGTAATTTATAGGTATTTCAAGGTGTTCACCTTCTGGAGTCATCTAGTCCTTAAAGAAAATGACAGTATACACTTATTTTAGTGTACCCTAGATTTTTAGAAAAAAAAGAAGGGATATCTAAGGGACCCTACTGGCACAGTTACCCCTTACCAAAATGTCCTGAATTTACTGAATTATTTTTGCCTGTTTTTCTTCTTGCAACCAGTGTATTGGGGATCCTCTCTCTGCCACTTCTTTCATCAGTTAGCGTTCTCCCATAACAATATCCCTTTGCCAGTGGTTCCAATTCCAAAGCTCTTGGATACCCAGAGAAAGTTTAATTTAGCCATTTCTTTTCATAACTTATCCACAAAAACATGGCTTAGCTTTCTTAAACAAAATGCCATTTAACATGCTAAATAATACAACCATTTGTTTCTGAGGTGAAGCCGCCCCTTAGTCCATCTCCAATGTGGAACCCCAGAAATAATTTCTTTTAATGGTATTTTTCTCCCTGGGATACAAGCGATTCTTAAAATAAGAATACCTTTTTTCACTATTTATGGAGTTAATTACCTTTAGAAATGTGCATATTTGTTATTAGTTAGATTTTACATTACAAAGCAAAGCAGAACATATCCTGAAGCTTAGCATAAATTTTGAATTACTTCATATATATTACATAGGCCTAATTATAGTAAACAACAGGACTTGATATATTGGTTTAAAGTTGAAGTGCTGTTTGTGTCTTTTCTACTACACTGTAATAAACAAACTTTCAAAAGTGGCCCTAAAAAACTCCTGAAGGGGAAAAAGAGCTTTTTAAATGAACTCTCAGTTTTCTAGAAACAAATCATTGACTAGAAGAAATTGCTCATTAATTACTACAACAACTGGAATTAGGGGATGGAGTAATATAGTCACTTCTTAAATGTAAGCAGAAATTCAATATCTGATTAAACATTTGCCAGTATTAACTATGAATAGCTATTAAACTTTAGTTCCTGGATATTGTTTGATTCCCTGAAAAAGTTCTTAGCTAGCTGTCAATTAAAATGCTCATCATAGCACTAAAAGGACATATGATTTTCAATATCATAGACTTATTGAATGGAGCACTGGGTGTTATACGCAAACAATGAATCATGGAACACTACATCAAAAACTAATGATGTGGGGCGCCTGGGTGGCTCAGTCGTTAAGCGTCTGCCTTCGGCTCAGGTCATGATCCCAGGGTCTTGGGATCGAGCCCCGCATCGGGCTCCCTGCTTGGCGGGAAGCCTGCTTCTCCCTCTGCCACGCCCCCTGCTTGTGTTCCCTCTCTCGCTGTGTCTCTCTCTTCAAAGAAATAAATAAAATCTTTTTAAAAAAAAAACCTAATGATGTAATGTATGGTGATTAACATAACATAATAAAAAAATGATAAAAAAATATCATAGACTTAAACTCAATTGAAGTGTCACTGGGAAGCATGGAACATTTTTAAAGGTCTTATATCCAAAGGACAAGAGAGTACAAAGCTCCCTAAACCTGTGTGCCTCTGAAAATAAAATAAAACTCAACAGCATTTTACTTTGTAGGATGTTTGAGTTTGTTCATTGATTGGAAACTGAGATATAAAGCTATACCAGATTGAAAACCAACCCAGCATAAAAATATTAGGTAAAATATTTTTCTTCAGAGAATTTCTGCAGAAAACAGAAGAGAATTCAAGGCAGAAGATGAACTTTATGTGAAGTGTGAAAAATTTAGGTAAATTTTAGATAGATAAATTTAATCTCCTTTGAAGAGGATTCCTGCTAAGGTGTATGATTCAGACTATGCTTGGATGAACTTTGATCAAATAGCTTGAACCCATAGTTTTTCAAGTTTGGAAACTGATAATTTAAAATTGAAACCAAACTTAATGGGACTTTCTGTTCTGTGGCAAGTGAAAATTCTGTTTCCCATTTGGATCATCTACCTACTGGTAGTTCATGCTCTTTCCATTCATCTACTAGTTATTCATACTATTAAATTTAGGCAAATTATTTTGACTTTTCAACACAGGTCTTGGAGGAAAAATTTTAAAGCTTATGTAGAGAAATTTCTACTGTCCCCAAATCTCTCCATGTTTCAGATCATCAAGGATAGGAAGATTTAAATTTTATTTAAGTACCAGGATACTGATCAGCTCAAATCCCATACAGTATCACTGTTAAAATTTCTGCCTTGTGTCCTCTTTTACTCTGCTTCCTTTCATTGTAGGGTGAAACCTGCATTTGTAAAATGTACAGTTGCAATTTAAGAACAATAGTTAACATTCATATGTCAGCCATTACTCTAGATTCTTTAGGTGATCTAACCCATTTACATCTCACAATAAATTTATAATGTAGCTGCTAATTTTTTCCCCAGTTTTCAGGTAAAGAAAACAAGACACACAAAGTTTATATAAAGATCTTGAGATCATAATGCTATCAATGGAGAGATGTGAGTGAAGTGGACAGGCTAGATTCTGAGAATATGCTCTTATCCAAATACACTATTTCTTTGGGGATAGATACAGCTAAAGATAGACATAGATATAGATGTAAACCAATATGGTCAACTAGTATATTTATATAGACAGATATAGACATGATTAGATGTAGCTAATAGAAATAGATACATTGCTGCTCACAAAATATTATAGAGAAAAAAGCAGGGTACAAAGGAAAAGGGAGCATTTTAAGGAACTATTTTCTACAACTCATAGTAGCAGAGTGTTACACTGAAGAATTTCACTGTACCATCTCTGGTGGCCACATGACCTTGACAAGACCAGCTTGAAATGGGACATTTTGATATACTGAGAAAATTTTGAATTCTTTGGTTTGTAATTGCTGAGTTATAAACACAAATATACTTTCTCACCACATTCCAAATCTCACTCTTTTCTCCTTCTTTTCCTATATAATAAATAGTCTTTTCTCACCAAGAGGTGAAAGCAGTAGACGTCTTTGAGTCTCAGCCTTTCCCTGAAGTTCACGCTACCCCTGACTTCTCATAGTCTCCCACCACAACAGAGCCCAGCAATTTTTTTAAAAGATTTTATTTATTTATTTGAGAGAGAGAGAGAAAGCACGAGAGAGGGGAGCGTCAGAGTGAGAAGTAGACTCCCTGCTCAGCAGGGAGCCTGATGCGGGATTTGATCCTGAGACTCCGGGATCATGACCTGAGCTGAAGGCCGATGCTTAACTGACTGAGCCACCCAGGTGCCCCAGAGCCCAGCAGTGTTATTAAACATGAACATATTCACTACTAAATTAGCAGATATTGCATGTGAAAGACTTAAACCATTTGAATGTTAAAGGATAGCAAGAAGGGGCGCTTGGGTGGCTCAGTTGGTTAAGCATCTGCCTTTGGATCAAGTCGTGATTCCAGGGTCCTGGGATCTGGCTGTGTGGGGCTCCCTGCTCAGCAGAGAGTCTGCTTCTCCCTCTGCCCCTCTCCCCACGTGTGTCCCCCCTCCCCCAAAATAAAGAAGCAAAATCTTAAAAAAAAAAAAAAAAAGGAATAGCAAGATGATTATTTCTACTTCAGGTTTGATTAGTTCCTAAAAGATATACCGATGATAGTTATGAACAGCTGTCATTAGAACTTTAGGTCGAATATCTGGTATTTTGAAAATGTATGTTCAGAATCTACTAAGTTTGATTCAAAGACAAAGAGGAGACTCCTAGTAGATTCTATGCTAAAATAGTATAATTTTTAGAAGGGAAATTTCTTATACGATGCTGTTTTAGAAATGAAGTGAGGCATGGTTAACATAAATTCACTTCCTGAGAAAGCAAAGTAGGGGAGTTCCTAGAATTAGTGTGGACCTAGCTGAACTAAATAAAGCTTTCATCATGTTAAATTTTCCAACACAGATTTTCTGAGTACACAGCCAGTATTTGAGTGTGAATATTGGTCAGTAATACTCACTATACACTAGTACCTGTGTTTGAGGCCATATGCCGCAATAAACTAGGGACATTTCATATTTCAGTGCTATGCTAAAGAAGAAAAGATTCTGAATTGTTAGAACACATTTATGTGATCCAGGGATGGTAAGACTCAGAGACAGAAATATGATGATGATTTTTTTTTTTTTTTTTAAAGATTTTATTTATTTATTCGACAGAGAGAGAGACAGCGAGAGAGGGAACACAAGCAGGGGGAGTGGGAGAGGGAGAAGCAGGCTTCCCGCGGAGCAGGGAGCCCGATGCGGGGCTCGATCCCAGGACCCTGGGATCATGACCTGAGCCGAAGGCAGACGCTTAACGACTGAGCCACCCAGGCGCCCCAGAAATATGATGATGATTAATAGAAAGCATCCTTAGATTCTTACAACATTAAACCATTTCGGAGTCATTAATGTTTTGTTTTGTTTTATTTTGCCCCAAGCTATGAAATCACGTATTCTCAAAAGAAATTTGTTCTTTTTATGGGAGAAGAATAATATTGGAATCTAAAGCCCTGATAGCAGGAGCACACATTGTATTTTTCTCCTTGACTACTGAACGTAGCCGGGGTTGTTCAGGCTCCATAAGCAAGAAAGCAAGAGATTCCTTTTTCTTTGCATCCAAAGTAGGAGTTTATTAATTTATTTCTCCACATTAATAACTACCAGCTTTTATCTTCTGCCACTAAGTTTAATATATCATGCTATATATATTTCTTGATCTTAAATGTGTTAAAAACATTACAAAGAAGAAAACTGTATATTAAATATGTATAGTAATGTGAAAAGATTAATACAGTTATGCAAATACAAAATCAAGCAATATCAAACAAATTTGAGATTAACAATCCAGGTATCATTAATATAAATAGAATTCTAAATTCTAAATTAATATAAATGGTTTAAAATGGAATTTATATTAATGAGATCTGAATTGTTAATCTTAAAGTTAATTATTAATGGATCATAACAATTAAGTTTTTAGGAATCTTAAAAAAATCAGTATTTGATAAAAATAAAACGAAATCTTGGTTTAAAAACTAAAGATAGCAGTAGAAAATTTTAAAATATTTCATGTAAAATTTTTATTCAAGCGTAATTCAATCCAGAAAAACGACCCACATGGTCTTAAGTATATGTCTCAGTGTACTCTCACATAATGATCACACCCATTTTTCCAGCTTTTGGATCAAGAAACTTCACCAGCAACAGCTGTATCCCCTTCCAGTCACCGTGCACCTCCTAAAGAGTGACAACTCACTTGTCTTTGATAGCATAGATTAAAGTTTGAGCTTTTTGTAAATTGAGTCATATAGATGTACTCATTTGGTGTCTGGCTTTTTTTCTGACCATTATTTTTAAGAGACCCATTTATATTACTGCCTAGAGTTTTACACTGTGTTTATTCTCATTACATATAGTATTGTATGAATACATGACATTGTTTTGTTTTTGTTTTGTTTTTGGAGGAGGAGGTTAATTGTATGGTAAGCATTTGGGCTTTTCAGTCTGGGGTTTAAATTGGTAGCGCTACTGTGAAAATACTTGTTTATTTTGTAGGATACATACCTAGGAGTGAAACTGGTAAATCCATTGTTCCATACCCCAGCCAAAACACACTATTATAACTCCATTTATGCATATCCCTTCAGGTAGCCATGAAGTAATATTGCTTTGTGGTATTAACTGGCATTTTCCTGAGATCTGATGTTCATATGTGTTATGGGCTGAATTATGCCCCTCACTAATTCATATGTTGAAGTCCTAACCTACAGTATCTCAGAAAGTGACTATATTTGGAGATAGGATCATCAAAGAGGTAAGATGAGCTCATTAAGATGGGCTCTAACCCAGTATGACTGATGTCCTTCTAAGAAGAGGAGATTAGGACACAAACAGAGGAGAAAATGGCAGTGAACATGGAAGTGCAGCTATCTCTTCATAATCTTAATTTAACCACTTTTGTACATATAACCAGAAGTAGAATTTGGATTGCTGGAAATATGGAAGTTCTATTTTTAATTTTTTGAGGAAACTTCAAACTGTTTTCATAATGGTATACTTTTTAGTGATCAGTAGAATGTCTGTTTAATTCCTTTCTATATATTTAGCAAATATAATTCAACATTTTTAAATGTTAATTTTTGATTTTTCAAATCCTGGCCTTGATATAATCTATCTTTAAATAATTGTTCTTTAATTTCTCTTGATAATACTTTATAACTTTCAGTATATGGCTTTGCCAGATTTTCATCTGATTTCAGGAGACCTGTATACCCATAAATTGGAGTTATCTCACACATTATCATCATTATTATCATCATCACCATTTTGTAAAGAAAGCAGAGGCTCGGGATTTATTTGATTTATTCACTGTCTGCTGGCAAATCCTGGACTAGAAGTGTATTTCCTTGATATCTATGTATCCTTAGAAACAGTTAAAAGAGGGGTGGAGTTCTCAGAGTAAATGTTCTTCCAATGAAACCATGGATTTTGCTTCTATTCAGTCTCCTTATAACTTCAAAAAAATAATTACAGAAAAGTTGTATGATTTTTTTAGATGTAAAATAAAACAATAGTAGAAATATTAAATAACAGCATTGAGATTGCTCAATTTTCTAAACTTATTACTTATTTAAAAGAGGGAAATACAAGCTACAAGCTTGAGAACAGTCTGTCTTTAAATTCAGTCTGTCTCAGGAAAATGTTTTTAGTACTTTGCCTCTCAGAGTCAAGCATTCTCTCTCTCTCCATTTTTTCTCCCTAGTAACTTCTCACTTATCTTTAACAGTGTGTCCTGGTTTGAAAGGTAACATAATAATCTATTTTCACTATGTGTAAAAAAAAAACACAGTACTTTATGATTTTCCAGCTAAGGAAGCAGAAATGAAATAGAAAATCATGCTTTAAGGCATATTTTGTCAAATCTGTTGTGAAGAATTGAAGGTTTTGGATGTTAATCCGTAATGTAGATTGGCACCTTTGAGTACAGATAAACAAACCTGTAGTTTGGTCTAAAAGGAACTTATATCACTGTAGCTTAAGATGACTGTGTTAGAGAGTGAGATAAAACAGTTTTCTGCCTTTTCCTCAGTATGTCATAACTGCTTTATTGTGGGAGGGATTGGTGCATTGCAGAGTGGATTCAAGCCATATTACTTCCTTGGTCAAGGAAATGGAACACAATTTTGAAAGTGTTTTCTGTGTCTACATTATAAGACATCATCATCCATTTCTAACAGAAGTGGAGAATAAGAAAAATTAATTCAAAAAATATTTAATGATCACTTACTGTAGTCCAGGTAGTATATCTAATGCTAAATTAGATTCTGTTTAAGCTGTTCTAGAGGCATTATTTTTGAGAGGATGAAGATGATGGTCGTTCCTCAGAGAACTCTGAAAATAAAACAAAACTCCAAGCCTTGAATATCACTCATTAAATATTCATTATGTTACTAAACTCTCAAAATACACTGCTGCCCAAATAAAATTTTCTCTTTTATTGTTTTTTAATATCCTAGTAATTTAAAATTGAAATATGAATAAAGTCTGCAAAACTGAATTGATGTTTCTTATTTTTGGCAAATATATCAAATGTACCATGAATGTGTAAGATGATAACTTTAGGGAAAGTTGGGTGAAGGGTAGATGAACCTACTGTATTATCTTCATGACACTTTTGTAAATCTAAAATTACTTCAAAATAAAAAAGTTTTAACAACAAAATTCTCTCACAGTGGCTTTAATATCAAAGCATGTGTGTGCAACAGTCAGGTATTCCTGGCTAAGTGTATAGCTTCAGACTCGCTGAAGACATGACCTAGGAACTGGAAAGACTATAGGAATCAAATACATATCTAAGCTGTCTCTTTATCTGGACCTATTACTCCTCCCTTATGTTTGTTCTGTTTTCACTTCTCTCTTCTCAGCAGATTTACTGTCTTTGTTTCATCTGAACATGGCTGACTTATCATCTGAACGTGGTTGATTTATGGCTGCCGCATTTATATGACTGTACACGTGAACATGCACCTCTCTCCAATAACTGACCTACTTTATACAAACCTTACATTTCTGGATGGAATGATCGTACTTTTTTGTTGAGCCCATAGATTGACTTACACTAACAGTCTTTATGCATAGTACAATTATTTATAGCCAGAGATAGGTGAGGTCAGAGTACAACCAAGGTTACAAAGGCTTACTCCTTGGATTTCTGAAGAAGTCTCAGAGCGCAGGATCCTTTACAGGGGCATCTCATAATTTGGATAAACTATATTGGCACTTCAGTGGGGCTCTACCAAAGAGAGTGAAGGATTCATTAACTTAGGGTTCTCTTATGTCCCTTATGACAGAACTTTGACGATATGGAAGTATAGAATAATTGTTGCTTATATTTATTATCATTCCCTGAGGTGTTGGACTTTACACTAGTATCATCCGAATCATCCTTCGCTAGGAAGACAGGCTAGGAAAAATTGTTAGAAAAAAATCGCTCTGTAGTAGCTATTATAAAATAGTCAATAAAGTTTTATATCAGTATTAATTAACTGAAGTCCTATTTGTGGTATCATTTTCCTTGGGTAGAGCATTATATTAGAGACGGTATACCAGAGAGGAAGATAAAACAATTATAAAAAAAATTATAAAAATAAAAAATAAAATCAAAATATAAAAATAATCAAAGTTTTTATTTTTGTTATATCATTGCCAAAAGAAATAAGTCTTACAAAGTAGGTATTAACGTCTGGCAAGACTATCAGTTTTCTGAGTAATGCCTAATTAATATTTCAAATATTAACCTAATTTTTTGTGTGTTTTGGGAAAACCAGAAATTAAGATAAAATTTTGGCAATTTAGTCAGATGTTTTTATGAGGTTCTGCATTTCATGCTGTTTTGACTAGATGAAATCCACTTGTTACTTCATTTTATGGTGAATCCAGCACGTTTGGCTATTGAAAATTGTTCTTTTTCTCCACATTAAAATCCTAGGTCAATTAACAGAAGGCATTAACTGCCTGACAAGGGAAAACATCTTAAAAGATGATTTCCTTTGTCAATTAAATGAGTTTCAAATAATTTGTTTTCTGAAAACAAAAATCAAAAAACCTCTCTGTAAGTGTCTTTTCTAGTTTGTTGTCAATTGTTGCTTTGCTTTTAATGTCAGGTGCAGAGAGTAGGAGTAAATTACTCTGTCCAGTACATGGCGCACTAATATTCTCTGTTTATATGTAACATGATTTTTAATATTTAATGTTTATTTTAGATTTTTCCCCTTTATGTCCCTTCTCCACACCCATTTATTCACTGAACACTCAAACAACTAAAATGTACTTTCTAGTGTATTTAGTATATAAAGTATCACTGAATACTTAAAAATCTAAATCATGTGATTTTGTGTATATAAGTTTAAACTATATAAAATTTATCATTCTTTACTTTTTTTCCTAAATCCTCTGTTTTAAACATCTAGTCAGGATGTCATGTGCACATTGTAACTTACTACTTTTTCCTGCTGCATCAAGCCCAATAGTGTGAAGACAGTACATTAAAAGATCGGAACATTGACCAATTCATTATTTGAAGCTAATGAAACCAATCCAAAAAACATTTAAAAATGCATGAAAATAATAAATTATAAGCCTAATTCAGTTATTAATTGAAATGTGAAAGTTTGATATAAAATATTGGTTTACTGCTTTCAGTGGTGTCTCCCCAAATAATAACACATAATGATCAAATTTATCTCAACAATGCAAGAAGGCTTAATATCAAATCTGAACACATAAATCATAACATTAATAATCTTAAAGAAAAACATTATCTTTTAAACTCACTAGACAAAAAAAGCATTGTGTAAAGTTCAATAGTTCATTATCACTGAAATAAAATCTGACAAAGCTAGAAGTATGAAAAATTGGTAAGGATTATCTACTGAATTAGTTTGATACATTTTTAATTTTATGATGAAAATATAGATTCATAGAATATGAATTCATAGAATGCTCACTGTATTTCTTGGCCAATAACAAAAAGACGTTTTAAAAAAGTGATATATGAGGGGCGCCTGGGTGGTATAGTCGGTTAAGTGTTCGACTCTTGATTTCAGCTCCGGTCATGATCTCAGGGTTGTGAGATGGAGCCCCTGTCAGGCTCTGCACTCAGCGGGGAGTCAGCTTGAGATTCTCTCCCTATCCCTTACCCTCTGCCCTTCCCCCTGCCCTCTCTTGCTCTCTCTCTAAAATAAATACATCTTTAAATAAATAAATAAATAAAATATGAAGTGAAAATTTTAAAAGATAAAATGGTTGTATTTGCAAATAAAACAGTTCCTTAAACGGAAAACCTAACACCATTACCAAGCAGACATTAGACTTGACAATAGACTTCGGAAAAAGTGTCAGGTATAAGATTATTTTAGAAAAATTGATTGTATTTATTTACTCTGGCATTAAACAATTAGAGAAGTGAATAGCTTCTAGGCTGGGAAACATACTTGGAGAATCCTGGCATTGATTAGACTATTCACAATTATGGTAAAAACAATATGTATCAAAGGAGTAACCTACTAAAAGTGTACAAGAAATCTATGGAAACGTTTTTAATGACTTAAAACATAAATAAATGGTGAAACATACCATTTTCATGAGTGTGACAACAGGACACTGTAAGGATGATGGGATGATGGTTTTACTCAAATTATTTGAAAAAATGCTATGCAGTTTCCTGTGAGATTTCTCCAGAATTTTCAAGGAAACTTAGACAATTAATTTGAAGACATATTTGAGGGAAAATCTAGTGGTAGGTGAAGAGACCTCAAAAAAACTAAAGAATGTAGATGGAACAAGCTCCTTGAATTAGTAAGATATATAACCGGTGTCATAGTAATAAAAAAGAAATTTTGGATATATGACATAGATTACATCACAAATCAATGTAAATAGCATGGATTATTTTGTGGATAGAGCTTAAAATTGAAGACTACATTGAAAATATTTCAGTTTGGGGCACCTGGGTGGCTCGGTTGGTTAAGCGTCTGCCTTTGGCTCGGGTCGTGGTCCCGGGGTCCTGGGATCGAGCCCTGCATCAGGCTCCCTGCTCATCAGGGAGCCTGCTTCTCCCTCTGCCTCTGCCTTTCTCTCTCTCTGTCTCTCATGAATAATAAAAAAAAAAATTCAGCTTGGACCTCTACAACAAAAACAAATAAACTCTAAATGGTTTAACTGCTCAAATTAGAAAGGTAAAAATATAAAACCGATAGAACAATAATGGGAGATTATTATGAATTTGGATTACAGAACTAAAACAAGAGGCAAAGAGAAGCAATCATAGCAGGGTGTTTCTCCAACTCAGGAAAAAAAATCCAGGAAACCCATGCTTCTGAATGAAAAGCTGGTGATACATGACACATGAATAAACATATCATAGAAGTATAAATTGAATGGAAAACCACATGAAGGTTTTTACAGTTTATTTTTAATTGCCATTGCTCTGTTATTTTCATTTCATGGAAGAGTTTGGATTACTCATAAAACAAACATGATTAAATTAATAATTGTAAGTGATTTCGAGCATCTATACAAAAATATTAGGTGTAGATATGGTTTGTAGTGAGGAGATGAACATAAGTTTAGTACAAAACACATAGGGAACTAAGAAAACACAAACAATGAAATTTAGCTCAAAATATGTAAAGGTTCAGGGATGATTTTCTAGAGTAGGAAGCACCGAACTATGGCTTAAAGACAAATGTAGTATGGTAAATAAAGGAGCAAGCGCTCTCCTGGTAGTGAAAATCATGAGCAGAAGGAAAGAATGAAGCTGCATTCTAGAGATACGGCCCTCAAATTCTTGTGCTGGGATCCCTGCATTACTCTAAGCCCATCCTTCATGAGGCATGGGACATTCACCATTTCTCTTCTGTGAACTACTGAGGAGGCTGCTAGCACATTAATTTTCTGGTTCAGGTTAGAAAGTGTAAATATCTGTTCTCACTCACATAATTGTAAAGTGGAAATTGATACTAAAGTGTTGATTGTGACTAATTCCTTAGGAAAGTAAGAAATGCTTATTGGGCTGAGATAGAAGGCAGTGAGTTTTCTATTAATATTCAGGAAAAGGGAAGTAGAATGCTATGATAATCACTAGTGCAATAGCTAAGCAGGTGTTGCCTATGTTCTGAGATCATGTGTCTATAGAGGAAACCTCTGAGAAACTAAGTATTTGCTCCTATAGATCAATTTGAAGGGGTGAGAGGTTTTTGGTTTTTGTTTGCTTTTAAGAAAAAAATTGGAAAGGTGGGGTGCCTGGCTGGCTCAGTTGGAAGAGCATGCGACTCGTGATCTCAGGGTCATGAGTTTGAGCCCCATGTTGGGTGCAGAGATTAAAATTAAAAAAAAAAAAAAAGAATTTGGAAAATTAAAAAAAAAACCTGGTTTAGGGGCGCCTGGGTGGCTCAGTCGTTAGACGTCTGCCTTCGGCTCGGGTCATGATCCCAGGGTCCTGGGTTCGAGCCCTGAATCAGGCTCCCTGCTCAGCGGGAAGCCTGCTTCTCCCTCTCCCACTCCCCCTGCTTGTGTTCCTGCTCTCGCCATCTCTCTCTGTCAAATAAATAAAATCTTTAAAAAAAAACAAACAAACCAAAAAAAAAACCTGGTTTAAATCTCTAAATTTTCTCTTCTAGGAATGCAATTCTGATGACTCATTTCTAACAATTTACTTAACTCTCCACTTTAACTTCTCTGCAATTAAAAGTCCAAACATACAACCTTGAATTATTTCTCTCCAAACATCTCTGACCCTCCCCACCTAATACTTGCCATTTATTATATTGGAGTGAATGAAGTCAGACAATTTTGCAAGCTAGAATTCTGGGCAATTTTTTTTTTTAAAGATTTTATTTATTTATTTGACAGAGAGAGACACAGCGAGAGAGGGAACACAAGCAGGGGGAGTGGGAGAGGGAGAAGCAGGCTTCCCGCAGAGCAGGGAGCCCGATGCGGGGCTTGATCCCAGGACACTGGGATCATGACCTAAGCCGAAGGCAGATGCCTAACAACTAAGCCACTCAGGCACCTCAAATTCTACGCAAATTCTTTAACTTCTTATTCTCCCTTCATCAATCATAACTTCTAATCAATCACTGTTAAATAAGCAGCCATAAATATTTGTTCAATCTGCTTTCTTTACCCATCTTAACTACGATTTTCCAAGTTCATGCAAACATTTATAAGTTTTATTGTATTTCCTTCATGATGAAAACCTTTCAATGATTTTCCATTGTTCTTAGGATAGATTTCAAAGTCCTTGTTATAGTTTACATCACCCTTCATTCATTTGTCCGTAAAGAGGCAGTCATACTGAAAGTTCGTGGAAAAACTACTACATCTTGCTTCTGACCTTTAGATTTGTGTGTCTCCATCTGAAAAATGTCCCTTACCCTTTTTCTTATGCATGCTTCAAGTCTCAACTTCTAGAAGAAACAGCATAGAGTGCATTGTCCAGTCTCTTGACTGGGTATAGTTACTATTTAAAAAGTATTTCTGAGTCTTAGTTTTCCATCTAAAAATGGAGATGATAATAGCACCCATATCGTAGGGTTATTGTGAGTATCAAATTATTTAATATAGGCAAAATATTTTGAAAAGTGAGTACTAAATAAATGTTAGCTATAAGAAATATTTCCTGACTCTCAAATCCCAATAAGATACCATTCAAAAATTTTTATACTTGCCCTATTGTGATTATATACTATATTATATCATATTAAATTGTACATGTATCAAATTGTATCAAAATTCATAAACTTTTTGATAGAAAAGCATATGCCACTCTTCTTCATGACTTTATAGCCAGACACTTCTTAAATATCTGCCACACGGTAGTAGATAGAAAATAAATATCTTAGATATATGTAAACATGTATGTGTAGATGGATGGATGGGTGTGTTTAGCTTATTGAGACTTTTGTTTCTTCAGTATATGTGTATATATTTATTTTAAGCTCTTCAAGGGATGAAATCTTGCTTATTTCTTTTGAAATGGTCTTCAATCACAGAATAATATGTGATGTGCCAGATACACTTGATAAATATACTGCCTTCTTGGTTCATAATTCTTTGTTTCATACTTCAGAATATTATTACATTCCTCAAGGAAAATAGCCAGAGGGGAAAAAATGTTATAAAATTAAAACTCATAGTAATAAAAAATTATTCATATTGTAGAAAAGTTTTTGTGTTATTAGTGCATTTATTGAGATAAGAATACAGAAAAAAAGACATTTTAGTTCATATAGGTTGCTTTAAATGATTTAATTTGTTCTGTATTATAAAATAATAAAATTATTACAGTGATACAATAAACATCAAAAGTACAAAAGCACTTCTGCTTCTGAAATGATGGAGTAAATGTATAAATGTATTTTCCCTATTCCTTCCACCAAGTACAACTAAAAACCCTGGGCATTATATATGAAACAAATGTAATAAGACTATGTAAGGTGGGAAGAAGACGACACACAAGCTAGGTATTGTGGAGTTTGAAATATGACAAGGGGTGAGTTTCATGTTATTATTGACCGAAAGTTTGTCTCACTCAAAATTCATATATTGAAGCCCTAACACCTAAGGTGATGGTATTTGGAAGTAGGGCCTTTGGGAAGTAATTAGATTTAGATGAAGTTATTAAGTTAGGGCACTCATGATGGAATTATTGTCCTTATAAGAAGAGACAGCAGAGAGCTGCCTCCCTCTTAACTTTTCATGTGAGGACACAGCAATAAAGTGACCAACTGCAAGCCAGGAAGAGAGTCTTCATAAGAACCTGACCATGGTGACACCCTGAACTCTGGGATTTCCAGTCTCTAGAACTGTGATAAAATAATTTTCTTTTGTTTAAGCTACTCAGTCAATAGGGTTATGGGAGCCTGAGCTAACTAATACATTGCCAACTCTACTGAAATTGAAATTGATATGTAATTTTAACCCAATGCCTATCAAAATCCTAAGGAGGATTTTGTAGATATAGAAAACATTGTTTAAAATTGTATTTAAAAGATGAAGAAGTAGATAAGCAAAGCAATTATAAAAAAGAAAAATAATGATTTCAAGAACTATTATGTAGCTATAATAAAGACTGTGTGGTATTGGCAAAATTATAAGACATAGAAATCAATGAAATAAAGTAACTCAGAAATAATACCACACAAGTGTGATCAACTGATTTTTGACAGAGGTGAAAAGGCAATTCACTGGAGGAATGGGAGTGCCTTTTTAACAAATGGTGCTGTGCCCGTGGGTAATCTCTAACAGAAATAAATAAATAAGTAACCTCAACCTGTACCTCACATTGTATGCAAAAATTAACTCAAAATGTATCATAGATTTCAATTCAAGATGGAGAAGTACAAAATTTTGGGAAATAAACATAGGAAATCAGTGACTTGACACTCAACCCACAGTCTATAAAAGTGAAGAATGCATTGATAAACTGGATTTCATCAAAATTATAAATGTTGTTCTGCAAAAGACCCTGTTAAGATGAAAAGGCAAGATATAGACTGGGAGAAAATGTTTGAAAGCCACATATCTGAGAAACAACTTATATCCTATCCTCACTGGATAAAGAACTATAAAATGTAATAATAAAATGCAATTTTAAAAATGGGCAAAAAGACATGAAGGGGATATACAGATAGCAAATAAACACATGAAAAGATGATAAGCAATCAGTACCCGTCAGGGAAATACACACTTATATCACCATGAGATATCATTATAAATCTATCAGAATGCTGAAGTAAAAAATTATATTACCAAATGCTAACAAAAATGCAGCAAAATTGGATCTTTGGAAGGCTGCTAGTAGCAATGTAAAATGGTATAGTCACTCTGGAAAATAGTTTGGCAGTTTCTTTAAAGAAAAAAAAAGTGAATAAATACCATAAGACCTAGCTATGACATTCCCAGACTTTTATCTAAGAGAAATGAAAACATGCCCATACAAAAACTTTTACATAATTGTTCTTAATTTTATTTGTAATAGCCCAAACTGGAAATAATCAAAATGTACTATAATGTGTAAATAGTTTAATACACATTGGTATATACATACCATGCAATATGCACTATTTTCAGCAAAAAAGCAAAAGCAAAAACAAACAAAAAAAGAATTACAACTTGGGTGAGTCTCAAAGCATTATGCTGAATGAAAATGACAATCTCAGGAGTTCACGTACCTAATGAGTCTGTTTATATAACATTCTTGAGATGACAAAATTATAGAGATTGGGAACACATTAGTGGTTGCAGGAGTTGTAATGGTGTGAGTCAAGGGATGGATGTGACTGAAGAAGTATAGAATGAGGGAGATCATTGTTGGAATGGAAGAGTTCGTTATCTCAGTTGTGGTAGGGATTACAAAAGCTACACATGAGATAAATTCATATAGAACTCTATATAGACACACACATTAAACCAATATCCATTTCTTTCTTAAAATTGTTTGACTATAGTTGACGCATAATGTTATATTAGCTTCAGGTGTACAACATAGTGATTGAACATCTCCATACATTATACTAAGCTCACCACGATTATATAGCTACCATCTGTATGTACATACAATACTATTTCAATAGCATTGACTATATTTCCTATGCTATACCTTTTATTCCCGTGACTTATTCATTCTATAACTTCGAAGCCTGTATCTCCCACTCCCCTTCACCCATTTTTCTCATCCCCCATCCCCCTCCCCTCTAGCAACCATCAGTTTGTTCTCTGTATTTATAGGTCTGATTCTGCTTTTTGTTTGTTTATTCATTTGTTTTTTAGATGCATGTTAAGTGAAATCATATAGTATTTGTCTTTCTGATTTATTTCACTTAGCATAATACCCTCTATGCCCATCCGTGTTGTCACAAATGGCAAGATCTCATCCTTCTTTATGGCTGCATAATATTCGTGTGTGTGTGTGTGTGTGTGTGTGTGTGTGTGTGTGTGTGTGACATCTTCTTTACTTTAGGTAGCTTCCATATCTTGGCTAATGTAAGTAATGCAATAAAGTTGGAGTACAGGTATTTTTTTCAAATTAATATTTTCATTTTTCTCTTACATTTAGGTCTTTAATCCATTTTGAGCTTATATTTGTGTATCATGTTAGAAAGTGATCCAGTTTCATTCTTTTGATGTAGTTGTCCAATTTTCCCAGCCCCATTTATTGAAGATACTTTTTTCCCCATTGCATATTATTGCCTTCTTTGTAATAAATTAATTGGGTTTATTTCTGGGCTCTCTATTCTGATCCATTGATTTGTATGTCTACTTTGGTGCCAGTACCATACTGTTTTGATTACTACAGGTTTGTGGTGTATCTTAAAATCTGGAATTGTGATACCTCCAGTTTTGATCTTTTTTCACAAGATGGCTTTGGCTATTTGCAAGGTCTTCTGTGGTTCCATACAAATTTTAGGATTATTTGTTCTAGTTCTGTGAAAAACGCTGTTGGTATTTTGATAGGGATTGCATTGAATCTGTAGATTGCTTTGGGTAGTATGGACATTTTAACACTATTAATTCTTCCAATCCATGAGCATGGCTATCTTTCATTTGTTTGTGTCATCTTCAATTTCTTTCATCAATGTTTTATAGTTTTCAGAGTACTTTTACAGGACGTGAAAAATCCACGTATAAGTTGACCTGCACAGTTGAAAGCTGTGTTGTTCAAAGATCAACTATATATTGAAAGCATGCTTGCAATTTTATGTAGTACTTTACCTGGTAATAATAACTTGGAAAAAATAATAACTTTGAAAAATTGTCTTTTGTTAGCGATGTTCATTAGAATTCTATATTTTTTGTTTTTGTTTTTTTTCGTGGTATGAAAATCAAATGGAATTCTTACAATAGCCACTGTTTGTTAGAATTAAAATGGTATATAGCAAGTGAAATGAATTTCAGAAGAAAGGTACTTTGAAGTTCTCCCAGGAGAAAAGAAATCCTTCTAAACTTTGACTTGGATAATACTCTTTAATGGATTCTCACATAAAATTGAATATTTGGAACATTTCCACTTATAATCTCTAATTCACTTAATGGAACATAAAATGTTTTATACTTATTTTAGAGGTATGATATGGACAGTGACTACTTCCTTGTTATACATGCATCATCTTCTCTCCACATTTCCCATTTTAAAGGGTTAGGCATTGTTATAGCATGAGTCAGTCCAATATGCAGAAATTTTTTGAATCTGTTATTTTACTGCATCAATATCTTTAGAAATGATACACATAAGAATTTTTTATATGTGTCATATCTATGTTTATATGAATACATGGTTATGGAATATTTTTATGTAATGTATAAGAAATAATGAAAAATATTAAAAGTTTTAGGACAGTTCACTCTCCATCTAATATTTATTTTTGCCTCTGAAATACTTATTTCCTTGAGAGCTTTAACTGTTGCCTCACTTACTATTTAAGAATATAATATGCATGGAATTTCATTGAGAATGTTATGGGACTTTTCCATGCTATCGGTTTCTGCCTCAGTTACTATTAAGAGGACGCTAAATTTATTCTTTAAAAACTATTATATAGGGGCACCTGGGTGGCTCAGTTGTTAAGCGTCTGCCTTCGACTGAGGTCATGATCCCAGGGTCCTGGGATTGAGCCCCGAATCGGGCTCCCTGCTCAGCGGGAAACCTGCTTCTCCCTCTCCCACTCCCCCTACTTGTGTTCCCTCTCTCACTGTCTCTTTCTGTCAAACAAATAAAATCTTAAAAAAAAAAAAAAAACTATTATATAATCATCTATTATCATTAATGTCATCAGTGATAAAGCAAAGATAAAATCCATTTTGAAACAGAAATCTGATCATAGTACTTTCTTGCTTAAAATATCTTGTTATCTTTATCTTTTCATTATTTTAATATAATAATCTAAATTCCAGGCCTTTCATGATCTAGCTTCTACTGACCCTTGGACACACTGGAATGCAGAAATGAAAAATTAGAAACTGGGGTGCCTAGGTGGCTCAGTTGTTAAGCATCTGCCTTCGGCTCAGGTCATGATCCCAGGGTCCTGGTATCGAGCCCCACATCAGGCTCGCTGCTCAGTGGGAAGCCTGCTTCTCCCTCTCCTACTCCCCCTGCTTGTGTTCCCTCTCTCGCTCTCTCTCTCTCTGTCAAAAAATAAATAAAATCTTTAAAAAAAAATTAGAAACCTCTGATTCAACCATTTTTATGGAATTGTGGTGGGAGTTACAGTTGAAGAGAATTAGAAAGCAAAACAAAGTGTATCAGAGAGGAGATTAAAAAATATTATAAATATTAGGGGCGCCTGGGTGGCTCAGTCGTTAAGCGTCTGCCTTCGGCTCAGGAAGCGGTCCCAGGGTCCTGGGATCGAGCCCCGCATCGGGCTCCCTGCTCTGCGGGAGGCCTGCTTCTCCCTCTCCCACTCCCCCTGCTTGTGTTCCCTCTCTCGCTGTGCCTCTCTCTCTGTCAAATAAATAAATAAAATCTTTAAAAAAAAAAAAATAAAAATAAAAAAAATAAATAAATAAATAAAAAATATTATAAATATTTGTAAAACTTTCCCTTTCTGAGTTAGCTCAAAGTAAAATACATCTTTGTTTCCCCAGATATCCCTAACTATAGAAATATCCTAAGGCTTTTCAACCAACATATTTTTTCTTTATCTTTGGACCCAAAGAAGCTAGAATAACTTAGGTAAGGCTTTGGCTGCCATCATTTAGCTATGAAGGATATTGTTTGGAATGTTTTCCTAACAATATGTCTATTTAATTACTAACACAAATGCTAACAAGGGTAGACCCCTTGAAATCATGTTTTTATATATTAAAATGGAAATACTAAAAACTGTATGTGTATATTGTTTTAGGGAATGCTTTACAAAACAAGGTACATACAATCTATGATTTACTTATATTAAAATATGCCAGAGTTTAAAGCGTGTTTAAAATAATCGAGGTTGCAAGTGTGAAATGGTTAAATCAGGATGAACTTTTACTAAAATTGAGAAAAATGGGGAGATGAGGGAAGAAAGCAAAAGGATGAGGAGGAAGTAGACGAGAGGTAAAGATACATTGATCTGCAAGCAGGGCTCCATATACTTGTGATATTTTAGGTCCTAGAGAAACTTTCTAAAACCTGTCTCTGAGCTCTCTTGTGTCTTTCTAATATAGTAGTTCCTTATTTTTCTCAAGTTAGTTTTAAGTAAAATGTGGTGTAACCAAATTTTTTTTAACATAACAAATTGGTAAAACCAGAGGTCAACTTTGTTAGAATAATTCAAAGTAATCCAACTTTTAACATTAACTCAGGATCTGATTGTTTCTTCAACTCCTGCAGAGATACTCTCTTAAATCATCTCATTAATATAAGTGTTATTATGCTATTTGAGCAAAACTATGGAGACAAGAAAAAGTAAGAAGTAACTATGCAATGATGTGGATAACTTGAATACATGATTCATAGATTCAAATTCATTGCCTTGAAGTCACACCTGTATGTGTTTATATATATACATATGTATGTATGTATATATATATACATATGTATGTATGTATATATATATACATATGTATGTATGTATATATATATACCATTTGTGTCAACAAAGCAGAAACTTATATTGACTCATAAATAGTGATAAATGAAATTGATATTATACTGCTGGGCAGTTAACTCTTAATACGTAAGCAGCTCATCGAAATGACAGCAGTTAGTTCTGTCATATAGTCAAATATAATTTCAGTTCCTCTGGCTTTAATTTGTTAGCTCCCTGCATCTGTAATCAACATGAAGGCTAAGTTTTTTCTCACTAGAGGAATATTCTGAGAAAAATATCAAAACAGAAATTTAGATTCCTAATAACTATGGTTACCTAGCTCTAGTTGTTCTTGCCTTATACCTTAAGGATTCTTGCACATTACCTAATAGTTCATGGCCTATGTAATTCTTTTTTAAACCTACTGTTCCTGACCCTCCCTCATTCCCTATCACTTTCTGTTTGAGGATGTATAAATATAAAAATTTTTATTTTATTTTACTTTTTTAAAGGATTTTATTTATTTGACACAGCGAGAGCACAAGCAGGGGGAGTGGCAGACAGAGGGAGAGCAGACTCCCCACTGAGCAGGGAGCCTGATACGGGATTCGATCCCAGGACTCTGTGATCAGGAGCTGAACTGAAGGCAGATGCTTAACTGACTGAGCCATCTAGGCACCCCTAAATATAAAAATTTTTAAAGAGAGTTTCTGTTTACTCTTCAGTTTCCCATGTTTCCATTGTGTCTTTTGAAGTAGGATAAATATTCTGGCCATAGAGTTATGGATAATTTGCCTGTGTGTTTTGGCAATACTGAGGGTTGGAGGTGGGATGGAGACCTGGTCACTGTAAGAAGCACAATATGTCTGCATGGTAAAAATGAATGAGAGAGAGAAGACCCAGATCATTAATGGCTGATCAAATGAGGAAAAAGCAGGTGAATACATGATTCTAGATATCATGCATCTGAATTTTGTTTAAAAGTGGATGGACATGTGCACATTATATTCAAAAGTGAAGAGAAGGACAGAGTTTGGGCATAACAAGAAAGGAAACTGCACTAAGTTTCTATTTGTTCTGAATTCCATCATTCTGAAATAAGATATGCTATAGTGTAATTAGTGGCTTTAAGGGAATCAGAATCTACCTGCTATAACCAGAATGCACATAAGTATCAGTTAAAATGTAAAGTCTAACAAACCATCCAAACCATGTATTTAGTTTACAATTTGCAGACTAGTAATTTGGGGTGACATGTGCTGTTCTTCTAGCCTAGGCCAGTTGACTCATAAATCTGCAATCAATTGATGCTGGTTTATGAAGGATTTGGCTTGGGTAGTTTTAGAATAAGGCCTCTCTCCGTGTTGTTCCTCACCCTCCAGAAGGGTAACCCAGGCTTGTGCGTATATATTGTACATATATATGTGTGTATGTATATACATATGTATGTATACATATATATGTATACCTATATACATACTTGGTGGTAACAGTTCAAACGCAGCAAGGAAAGACAAGCCTGGATATACAACCACTTTTCAAGGTTCTGCTTTTGTCTTGTTTGCTACGATACCATTGGCCAAAGCAAATGAAGCCAGCCTAAAAAAGGATGGGGAAAGATTCTACCTTTTTGATGAGAAGAAAATCAATTGCTAGCATGTATACATAGAGGAGGCAGTTTTGTGGCCAGTTTTGCAATGTATGGCAACATAATAGAGACCTCTGGTTAAACTTGGGTGAACAATTAAATTTGACCTGTTCTCTTCCTCTAATGCTATGCATAAAACCAAAACTTCGTTGTCATAAAGGTAAGCCTTACATGAATATTACTTCAGGAGTACTGAGAAATCAGATTAGCCATAGAAAATTTCCTCCACTTGCTTCTTTGTCAAAAGTTAAATCATTTCGAACTATAATTAGATATAATAATGAACATAAAATAAAATAGGAGTAAATGGAGGAGGGAGGGTCAATATCTTTAATATATCATTCAAAATTAATTAACAGTTTTAGTGCAGTTACAAGCAAAATTGTAATAGCTTGGCAAACTCCTTAGAATCATCAGGAAAAGAACTTGCAAGAACGTTATAGAGGCAATTTCCCAGACAGATTTCCCATTCAGTGGAGGGACATAAAAAGGGGGAAAAAAGACACTTAGATAAGACAGAAAAAAATTCCTTTGAACTTATGCACTTATTTTATTAGAAATGTTAAGCTAACTGTGCATCTGAGCAAATAAACTGCCTGCTTTTCCTTTTGTATTCAGGGTCCCAAGACACTGACGTGAAGTTGGTTTGTTTTTGTTTTTGTTTTTTTTTAAACCAAGTTCAAAATAATGTCCCTGTTCTAGTCCAGTTCTGCAAATCAAAAATCTTATATACAAAGCAGAAATAGATAAGAGGTGGTTCCAAAGCTGGAATATCCCCAATACATTATAAGTATGTTGTATTTTTTAACTCCAAAATAATCTTCAAACTAGTAAGAATAAAAGAAAGTGAAAAAATTTAATTTGACTATTGGCAATAGATTTAAACAGTTTTGTTGATTGAAAAGACTGCATTACTCATTCCAGGAAATGTTTGCTTATTTTTTTTAATTCTGTTAACTACAGATGGCCTGTATGAACTAAACTTCGGCAAAATCAACTGAGACAGTGACTCATAAATATTCACTTCTATAACTGTGTTCTCTAGATATCATCCTTTATTTCACTGGATTTTATGAAAATTCGTTTAGACATTTCTAGACTATTTTCCTTTAGACAGAATTTTGGGAGAAAGATCTGACTATTTTGCTACACAAGGGGAAATTCTTTTTTCTGGGAAAAAATTACTCTTAAAGATTACATAAAAGACCCTAGAAGTCATTTACATTTTATTGATAGTGACTTTAAGTTGCTTTGATTTATTTCTTGAGCGTATGTCTCTGGAGGCAGGCTGGATTAAGTACATCCCTCCTCGTGTGAAATAACCACATCATTAAAATAAAATGTCTGTCTAATCTCAGAACCAAATGATAAGCAAACTGCACAATGTACATGGCATGACTGACACCATTTTGATTTTGGATTTTTTGACTTTACAATGGTGCAAAAACAACACTCACTCAGTAGAAACTGTACTTCGAATTTTGAATTTTGAATTTTTTCCCAGGCTAAGCATATGCGGTATGATTCTGGGCAACGTCAGCAAGCCACAAGATCATGAGGTTAAACAACCAATACGCTTACAACCATTCTGTTACCCATGCAACCATTCTATTTTTTCACTTTCAGTACAGTATTCAATAAATTACATGAGCTGTTCAACACTTTATTATAAAATAGGCTTTGTGTTAGAATTTTGCCCAACTGAAGGTAATGTGAGTTTGTTGCATATTTAAGGTAGGCCAGGCTAAGCTATAATGTATTTAGTGCATTTTGAACTTAGGATGGGTTTATTGGGATGTAACTCCGTGGTAAGTGAAAGATCTACATTGTGATTGAGGAGCTAATTTTTAAATTTTATTATTTTAAATCAATTTAAATATAAGTAGTCACATGAGGCGAGTAGCTACCTATGTGGCTAGGGGCTACTTGGTCAAAATATTTTAATTTGAACAACGATTTTTACTCTGTTGAAGATACTAAGCATATAACTATGAAGGAAAACATTGTTAAAATTTATACTGGCATTAAATTCATAGAATCAATAGAATGCAGGCATCAGTATGAAACCATTTCTATTCAGACTCTTATTTTTAAATATCACTATATAGTTTTTTAGAAAAAATACATGAAAATAATCTTTACATTTGACTTGAAATTCCCAGTAATCGCTTGAAAAAATCTCAGGAATCACCATTCCCAGTATTTTCCTAGCACATAGTAGGTATTCAATCAATATACAGGTTTCCCCCCTGATCTTTGAAAGTAGAGAGTTCCTATGAAAACTTTTGTAAGCCAAAAGGGCATAAAGCAAAGAAACAACTACTGTTAATTTACATTGAAAAATTTTCAAGTACTTGATGTGCTCAGGAGCTTCTGCTTTTAGTGAAGTATGACTTGGAAAAATTTGTATAAAGCATTCAACAAAAGCTTTCAGATGCTCTGATTCTTTGAATGCACAATTCAACCTTAGACCAATTTACTTGGGGGGGGGGATCCACCACTATTGCTCTTATCAAGCCTTGAAATATAAGCCTCCAGCTAAATCATTTCCTGCTCATTCACGGGAAGGCCTGGGAGAATTTCCGGCCTTCTGTTTCCTCTGTGAGGGTTTTTTTTTTTTTTTTTTCTTCTTTCTTTCTTTCTCCCCCCAGGGGTCCATCTGCCTTGTTTAATAACTAGGGTATAACCATAGGAGGGAAGAAAACCTCTTGGCAGCCAATCAAGTTCTCTTAGTGGGGTTGTGAATGGCCAAGTAAACATTTCAAAATAGATAGCTATATTAACCAGTTTTATTTACTCATCTCCCTGTTGGTCTTCAAGCCATTCTAATTACATTTCCCCTCCCATTTCTCTACTTAATCATTGCTGATAACAAAAAGTCTTCTATGAGAGGTGACGTGACAGTTTTTATTCTCAAATTTACTTGGTCTCTGAAAACTGTTCCACACTGTCACTCACTTACTATGTTTACCACTCTTCTGCCTGAGCCCATGGCATGGCCGTCCTGTTTTCAGCCTAATCCTTTGTTCATTCTCAATTTCCTTTCAGCATCCTTTAATTTTTGTATAAATTGTTGCCTAAGTCTTAGGGTTTTTTTTTTTTTTTTCTTTTCACTCTATATTTTCTCCTTAAGTACTTTTCCCAATGCACATGATGTCATGTATTGCCTTATGAAGATAATTTTCATGTTTATATTTTCAGCCTGATTTCTTCCCTGATATACAGACCTTTAAACTAGCTTCTCAGGTAATATTTTGAACAGATGACTGAAAAACACCTTGTAATCAATAAGTTCCCAGAAAAAATCATATTTCTTTCCAAACACAAATTTTTACTTGTGTGTTCCAATCCTGTGAATGCCACCACCATCCCTCCCAGTCATTCAAGGCAAAGAGTAAAAAGTCACCCTTCATACCTTCTGTACTCCCCACTCTCCATTTTCAATTTCTGACAGTTTTACCTCTAATTCATTCACTTCACATTTTCTCTGACAGAACCTTATCTTAAAATGGCGTCACCATTTTTCCATATAGATCCAATAGCCTCTTACCCATCTTCCTACACTAAAACATGCTTCCCTTCAGTCTTTTTGTCATGTAACATGCAATGAAATTGCAAATCTGATCATGTTACCTGTTTTAAGCATTCAGTGGTTTCCAGTAGCCATAAGGTGATCCAAATATTTAAAATTATCTATAAGTTCTGCAGAATCTGGTCATTACTTTCTTACCTAGGGTTATTTTGTATTGTCAGACTTTTAAACACACTGTGTAACCCATTCTGAATCATGTTCTGGAGGAACTGTTTACATTGTATTTGTCTTTCTTTCTTTCTTTCTTTCTTTCTTTCTTTCTTTTTTAAGATTTATTTATTTATTTGAGAGAGAGAATGTGTGGGCACATGAGGTGGGGGAGGGGCAGAGGGAGAGCATTTTCAGGCAGATTCACGGCTGAGGGCAGAGTCCAACTTGGGGCTCTGTCTCATGACCCATGAGATCATGCCCTGAGCCAAAAACAAGAGTTGGAGGCTTAACCAACTGAGCCACCCAGGTGCCCACACTTCCTTCTTTCTTAGCAAAACTCAGTTGGCCTTTTTCTGTTTGTTAGTTTAGGAAGTTGAAGTTGAATGCTAAGTTTGACAATGCAGATGAGCTAGAGGGGTATTGGGAGTCGGTGAGACAATCTCCAAAATAATTGCAGGGAAACTTGATTTTAACTATATGTATTTATATGAATATAATATATTATGCATGTATATCATATCAGTATTTTTTTTCTGGGAGGTAAACATCATTATTCTAAATGATTTTTTAATAAGTGAAATCACAGGACATGGAACACTATGAACTTATACCTAAAGATAATATTTCCTACTGATATACCATATAATAAATTCACTAACTTTAGGTAGTAAAGTACTAAGTATACTAGCAGGAATTTCTAATGATAAGTTTAAGAAAATTGATGCTATAAATATTACCTATTTAACACTGAGATTATTGTTGTGCTGAAGTGAAATCAAAAGCTATTTATGTATAAGAGAAATTATTGTGTTGAATGTGATATAATAAACCCTTTTTTAAAAAACTTAAATATATGTCTTAGGCTATGCTGAAATCTGAGAAATGACTGGAAAATGTAATTTTAACAGAAGGCAGGTTCTGATTTCCAAGAGTCATTGGAAACTACATCCTGCATGATCTAGATCTGATCCTTAGGTTTGTCAGCTTTGGCCCCAATTTTTTTTTTTTTTTTTGGCACTAATTTTTTGCTACAACACAACCCAGTTTAATTCCAGCTACAAACCTATCGTGTGCTGCAAGTGCATAGCTCAATGTGGCTGGAGAAGAATGATTAACTACATGATTTTTAAATTCATGCCCACTAAGGTTAAATGAGAGTGAACTTCAAATGCTGCCCAGAAACCATGTAATATGTATCTGGTACAACCTTTCTGCCATGTTCCCTTATCTTCTCGCCACTTCTCAAATTCCTAACACCTCCTTCCTATCTTCAGTCATACCTGTTGTCTATGTTTTCGATTTCTCTGGCAAAAGAAGAAGCAATAGGAAGTTATTCCATAGACCAGCAGGACCAAGCAGCATTTGTGACACATATCCCACTTTAGCTATATAAATGCCCATATAAATGGCTTCGGCTCCTGTCTAAGGCCAAGTCTTTTGTGTATTAGATTCTGTCTACTCTCATCTACTCAAGACCGTGGCTCCAACAATTCTTCTCTCTCTCTCCCTGCATCCTTCTTGGTTTCTTTCTTTTTCTCAGTAACACATTTATTTGCAAATCCTATGAAAAAAGTGCATTCAAATTAATCCAGAATTCAGTCACTGCTCAGCACCACCGTGGCCACCACCCTGATGTAAGCCATCATTATCATCTCTCATCTGGATGATAAAAAACACACTCCTTACTTGTATCCCTGCTTCAGCCCTCATCAGTTTAATCTCAAACCAGAGCCAGATTCTTTTAAAATGTAAGTCAAATCATGTTAAACATGTTGGCAAAATCCTCTAGTGGTTTTCTAACTCACTGAAAGAATCAGCTCAGTGGCTGATAATGCCCAGCATTGTTTCCTTGTTAACTCTCCAAATTCATATCCTGTTATTCATATTGTCTTCATATTTTTTTCATAATCATTAGCCTCTCTGCTGTTTCTGAAGCATGCCAAGAATTCTTTCACCCCAAGGTCATTTAATTTGCTATTCCCTCTTTCTATAAATCCCTTAACTCACTTTCTTACTCCCTTCAGGTCTTTACATATATTCCACTTTCTCAATGAGACCTTCTGTGCATTCCCCTTTAAAATTGCAGCCTCTACTCCTTAATACTCAGTATCCCTCTACCTGCTTAATTTTTCCCCGAGCAGTCATGGCCATCTACTGTAGTTTATAGTTTACTTGTTTCTATGCTGTCCATTTTCTTTGCAATGCAAACTCTAGGAAAGCAGAGATTTGCTTTTTTCTTTTGTTTACCACCAAGGCCCTAGTACTTAGAATAATGGTTGGTAAATAGAAAGTGCTAATAAAAGTATGTAAATTGAAAAAGTACTTTTAGGAATCTATGCATTTAAAACATGTCTGGTGAAGAAGATACAAAATTCAGCCAAAAGTCACTTAGTCTTTAGTAGACCCCACCTTTTACATTCTCCCGAGATAGGATAGGAACTTTTAATCTCTACATTCTAAGTCAAATACAGACTAAAATAAGAGCTACCCTGAGAACTATAATTCTTGGCCATGGATGTGACATTGGAACCTCAACCTTTCACTCGAAGCTAACTAGGAATAACTTTCTCATGCCCTTCTCACAATAGACTTTCTTATTTGCAGTCTCAGATGACAAACTAGACATGGAAATATTATACTTGGCTTTTGTCTCTGGGTATGTGCCTCCAGGCCAGACTAAGAAATACTGGTTGTAAAGGTAGTACTACTTTAGCTACAGCTGTATTTATTTTAGAGATAATTAGTTTTCCATCTGGCATTTGAGAGAGTGTTACATTTGCCTTAGGGAGAAAACAAAGAAACTATCACAATTGTGTAACCAAGCAAATTCTTCCAATGTGCACAGTGTAGCAATGACATATAGCACTTACTGTATAGTGTCTTAGCAGTTAAAGTGATAAATGGGTAAACTAACTCTGTGTGTATGTGCAAAGATCTGTGCAGAAAGATCTCAGCAAACAGCTATTCCTGTAGTTGGCAACCTGCTTCATTGTGCATTAATTTACTGTGCTTATCAATTGGGTGAATCCTGAATTCAATTTGAAAACTAATTTAACACGTATGAATTTATAATGAACAACTTAAAGTGATAAGATGCTTACCTATTTAGGTGGAAGTAAGAGCTGTAGGAAATTAAAGGCATAAATTCTAATCACATCTTTCAAGAATAAAATGCAGTATGGCTTGCAGAGTTATTAAGCCACACATATGTAAATGCACCAACAAATATGTGCAAGAAGGCTGTGATACTCATGGTACTCTTGTTAAAAATAAAGCTGTTAATAATTGCTTATGAAAAATGTATCTATGATAGAATAGCAATAATGTTATCAAAATTATTGAGAAACCCTTGTAGGAGGAAAAGGCCAGATAACAAAGGCTGTCAGTGTTGGCAGATGGAACATTATTATATGCTGCAATAGGTTTATCTTTCCTGCCTGTTTCATCATGTGGCATTTCAATAACTCACTACCAAAAGGAAGCTTTACTATGTATCTTCAGTCAGACATTCTCATAATAACTAGAGCAGTAAGTATGCACCCTAATGTTGAATCTAGTTTGTTCCAGCTGATATTTCAAAACAAGGTTCTTAGATATTCCCAAATGGAGGCAAACAAGAAAAGGTAATAAATTCATAACCCTCACTTCTGTTTGAATAATCATGATACATTTCAGAGCCATTAGAAAGACCGACAAGAAAGCTTTCTTCTGATGTTTCAGTTTCAGGTTTCGGTTCTGAATTGCATCGCCAATAATGCTTGGAAGGGTTGTCACACAAATCCTAAAGTAAAACAAAGAATAGGCAAACAGGAGTAGAAAATAATGGTAAACTAACATAACAAAGAAGATCATTGTATATATTTTCCATTGCTCATTCATTTAGAGGTTATAGTTCTAATACTCTGTACTAGGATAAATCGGAACTCTTCACCTGAAGTAAAATTTCAAGGATTTTTTCTGTTAAATTAGTTTTCAATACTTAGGGAGTAATCTAAAGAGAAGATTTGAAAATTTTTAATAATAAAATAAAGGTTCAAATAAAAATATCACAACCAAAACTAATGCGAGATGTAATGCTTTCATATAAGTATATTAATGCAGTATTGCCAAAACTGCCCTTATCGCATTTGAAACAATGAATAACTACATGATTCTCAATTTAATAAATATACTCAAAACATTAGGTCAGTGAGGAAGTGCCCTGCGTGCTGGGGCAAATCTGTCTAAGTCTTCCATATATTTTTCGAACACAATTAAAAAAACTAACATTCATTCCACTACATGGTTGGCAGTTTTGATCTTTTCTTTTCCAAAACTTTCGAACTTAAAAATATGGCCATGCTAAATGAAAAAATCAATAGCATGTGTTTCCATTTGGTTCAATTATTAAGTGCAAAATAGGATAAGATCAGGATCCTGCATAATGTTAGATTAATTAGAGAGTAAGTGGAAAATTAGACTTTAAAATTTTAATAAAAATTATCACATTGATTTTAATGAGGAAGGCATTCCAAAATCTTAACAAATGTTCTTAATTATTTGAATTTCATTAAAAACTATTCTTACTCATTTAGTAGCATAATTCAATTATTCCAAAATAATATAATCTTTGTTTTTAGTGAAATGAAAGTACTAAAGGCTAGTTTCTGAAAACTTTGTTTATTTAGCTAACACTTTACTGAAGACAGACTGTTTTGTTATAGCTGGTAACAGCAAACTGTGGAGAGACGGGAAGTCTTTGTTGTAACTTCAGAAGTCTAATCATGAGTTATTGCAGGTTGCATTAAGACTAAGAGCTGTAGTTGCATCATGATGTTATTTCACAGGAGGAAGGGCACTCTACACAGCTAAGAAGTGGTCAGATTTTCCACAATTGGATAGATCTTTTTAAACTCAATATATCAAAAAAAAACAAAAACAAAAACAAAACACCTTTGCTATTATTCTTTTCCCATTGCAGTTAAATATTTCTACCTTGTCTGACTACTGTTTGTTTCAGAAATCATTCACTTGCCCAAGTGAGAAAAACCTACTACTTCTACCTGCCACATACATGGTCCTCCCATTCAAATCACCTCATTTTTCTTCTCATTTGTATTGCCTGCTTCTTTATAGCCACTACATCTACTTTAGTTCAGACCAGTGGCTGTCTCATCATTTCTCCTTTAGTTGGCTGTAATAGCCACCTAAATGTTTTTATTTCCTTTTAATCTCTAACCAAAGTCACCTTGATAAAGCACAAATATAAGTCTGTTCCTATACTAATTAAAAATCTTCAATGGCTCTGCATTCAAACATAGGGTAAAATCAGAAGTCCCTAGGGTAACATATAAGCAAACATTCACCTGTTCCCTCCTAGATCTCTATCCTCATCAGTTGGCAGAATTGCTGACCCCCAGAATTATACCTCCCAGACATGCTGAATTATTTACGGTTGTCCAAAATAACTTTCTTTTCTCTGGGTCTTTATATCTGTTCTCTTTTTCTGGAAGATTCAATTTTTCATTTTATTAGTACTTAATCTTTGTACATCAATAACTTTTCCAGGTAGCAGTTTTGTTATCCCTCCAAAAATGAATCAGAATTCTTGGAAAGTTTAAATATATGGAAATAAATAAATAAATAGGAAGTTTAAATATACTCTATATGAATTATATTGTAGTTGTGTTTTGACCTTTTTTTTTCTTAAATTGTTAACTCTTTCAGTGAATAAATGTTGTGTTGTTCCATTACCTAGCATATCACAGTTTCCTAATACTTGTTTACTGAACAGTTTAGGGTAGCTTCATCCACTAATCCTGGCTACCATTTATTTATGCCTATTATGTATGTTGCATCTAGCATTTTAAAGCTATCAGTCCATACATTAAAGTTTACATATGATTTGGCATCATTTATCTTTTGTCTATTACAACTCTTTAATGTTAAAATCATTTATTTTGCTATTTTTATAGATTAGTACAGGTTGAGAGAGTGTGCATAATATGCTGAAATTAGGAAGCCACTAAGTAACAAAATCAGAAGGTCCTTTAGGTTATATTATTTTAAATACTAAGCAATTTCTGTTCTAACTCTAGTCTTCTTTATAGTCCCCCACTAAGTTTGCAATGCAGAAAAGTTTAGATACTTAAACAATTTTGAATATTTTGACTATGATAAATACATAGTTGGATGAATGAATGAGAAAATTCATAGCGTTTAAATTAAATTCTGCTCATATATCCTATCATTATATCAGCTTTAAAGGAGATAATTCTAGGGGCACCTGGCTGGCTCAGTTGGTAGAATGTGTGCCTCTTGATCTCAGGGTCATGAGTTTGAGCCCCACGTTGGGTATAGAGATTATTCAAAAAATAAAATCTTTAAAAAAAATAAAGGAGATAATTGTAAACAGCATTTCAGAATTGCATCTCCTTACTATCTAAAGTAGTAGCTACTGTTAGAATAAAAATTATTTCCAATGTGAGCCAGCTACTTCCATGTCAAAATTTTATAAGGTTGCAAATTTATTTTCATGGGAAACCAATTTATTTTGTTATAATTAATTGGGAATTATACACAGGAGTTGTTAAAAATTACAGTGTCATCTTGTCAAAACAAATGGGGAAACATTATTTGTAAACATGTGTATTTTCCTATATTTCCACTTTAGTATAAATATGCATTCATATTTATATTTATGTGATCACATCTGCTTAAATACAGTTTTGAATTTCATTTTTAATTTTTTGTATGTAAATGTTAATTTTAAAGTGTTTCAAGTGTGCATTTGCATAAAGTAATTAAACCCATGATAGGTAGAAAAGAAAAATAAAACAGGTTAAATGAACAGAACAGGAAATCTCTGCTGAATAGAATCACTACCTGACATTCAAGAAACATATTAAAGACTAGGTTACCTGGTTAAGGCATCTGGATGATATACTTCTTCCCAATTCTACTTAATCTATGCTCAGTAAAATTTAAGGATGCTGTGTAGCTGACAGAAATCACACAGCTTGGCATTTAACTTACAAACGCAAATGGTAGATGATAAAATATAGCATGGAGATAGCATGTTAAATAGAAATTAAATGCAAATGGAAAAACAAAACTATACCAAAGTTATGAATTTCCTCTGTTGACTCCTAAGAAATTATATCCCTCACTGCATATGTTTCAGGAAGCACAGATGCAAATAATAAAATAATCTGTTATTTGAATAAACATGGCAAATGTAAGAGATGCTATGGTATCTGAATACTTTAAGCAACTGTAGATCTGCTAATTTGTAATGCAAAGTTCTCAATCAGATTTTTAAAGAATGAGTGAGAATTCAGTAAAACCTCAAAATGTCTAGATCTGAGAAAATTTCAATAGAAGACTTCATCCTCTTCACACACACACACACACACACACACACACACAAAACCATCACCACAACAAAGGACACAAGGAAACTCTGAAATGTGTCGGATAAGTCTACTCCCTTGATTGTGCTGGTATTTTCACAGGTGTTTGCACACTTGCAGGTCTTTGTATATTAATTATACCTCAATAAAACTATTTAATTTTAGCAGAAAACGAAGTCCTTTAGAGATACAGATGTTCTTATGTTTGCTCAGTAAAATTTAATTGATTCTCTCCTTTGGGAAAGGCACTGTGCTGATTTTTACAGGTATGTGCTAGGGCTCATGGATCTGCTTTATGATTAGCATTTCAATACATATTTTAAAGATACATTTGAATATGCACCTTGCTTTTTCTTATGTTTATTCTTTCAGAAAATCATAATATTAGTCATAATATTAGTAGGCCAGAGCCTACATTAAATTTAGGGCAAAATGGCTTGATGTGAATATGAAAGGATATGTAGACACCATAAAATGAAGTCAACAAAGTGAGGAAAAGAGAGTTCATGTAGGGTGGTTGATAGTTATGAATGCATGGAGGTGAAGCAAACGGAGGGGAGAGAAGAGATTCCTTGGTTTGCATAATTATTCAGTCCCAGATAATTTTGGAGTTCATGTTTCAGTACATAAATTGAAGACAAAGGGACAGTTATTTTCTGTAAGGAAGTAGAACTGACAGGAAAATATTTAGCTTTCAGTTTCTTGTTGATAGGACTGGTGCAAACAATAAACTGACAGAGTGTGAATCTCCCAGTATTCCTTGGTTCTGTCTTCACATCGGTAGTTTGATATCACCATTGTGGGAGTATTTACATCACAGAAATTTACAGATGAGATAAATCAGGACTTCCTGTGCTTTCCCTGGAGAAGCATTATTAAATTTTGCCCACACACCACTGCTCATTCCTTTAATGATTTGATCGCAACATAGGCATATGTGTGTGTGTGTGTGTGTGTGTGTGTGTGTGTGTGTGCAGTGTGCTAGTACAATCATTTCTGCCTATTTTTGAAATATATAGAAATGACAATCTTCTGAGAATTGCTGAAATCACTTGAAGGTTGGTATTTAAATGCAACTATGTTATTTTATATAACTGTAGTTGTCACTGTTCTCTAATGTCCTATTATATGGATGTACCACAATTAGTATCTTAATTATCAAGTCCATGATATTTGGATTGTTTCCCATTTCTCATTACTGTTAACAATGCTAGACACATTTTTGTATCGATTTCTTGCTTTGAATATATGACATTTTCTCTTGCATGTATAACTAGAAGTAGAATGACTCCTATTAGAGTTTTTTAAATAATGCCAATTTTTGTCCAAAGCAGTTCTAACAATTTACATGCCCGCCAGAAAAAAAATGACTCCTATTCTTTCTATATTTTTATTATTATCATAGATCTTAATTCTTTCCACGTGAAGCAAGCTGGCTGGATCTGAGCACCCAGAGGGGGTCCTTCAGGACCAGCCAAGTGGGTCCTTGGCTTTGCACAGGACAGAAATCAAACATGAGCCAAGAGGAAGTGAGGGCAGAGTTTATTGAATAGTGTAAGTGTTAGAGTATAGCAGGCGGAGTGTCTTGGAGACTCAGAAAGGAAAGGAGAGATTGAGGTCTGTAGTTTTTATGGAGCACAGTGGGCAGGTATATGTGTCCTCTCAGGCATCCAGGAACTGGTCAAAATAAGGATGAGTGCTCAAGTGTCTTCCATGTCACTTTTGCCCTGGAGCCAGGGGTCTTGGCGTCAAGGGGTCTGGAGTCAGTCGTCTTAGAAAACATACATGACGACCTCTCCTGGTCACTCCTTAGATGTTATTTGTTGTGCTAGAAGACTCCAAAAGAAACCATTAACTCCTTGACCTTTACAAGGAGGAAATATGTTAAGGGATGTGGTGTAGGCCCTAGCAAGAATAGAGGCAGCAGAAAAACAGTCTTTGAAAGAGGCTTGTGATCCTCTTTGGGTGGAGATTTTAGTATTATAATGAGGTAGAGGTAATTGTCGGTCATTCTAGAGGTCCATCTGCACAGAAGAAAGCAGGGAGGGTTATGTTCACACTGGTTGGGTGGTCTGGGTCAGCAGGAAGTCTTGTCAGGGCAGTTGCTATCACTTGAGGGGTGGGCTAGAAAGAAGAGCTTAGGGAAAACGTGGGACAAAGCTCTCGGAGTACAAGCAGGTAGGCAGTAAAGGTCAGGGCTGGGGGTCTAGTTGGTGACAGTTTTATTTAAACTTTATTATTTTTCTGTTTCTTGATTAAATATATATATAAATAGCATATGTATACTGATCTTTTTACAACACTTTGCTAAACTTTCAAATTAATTTTATTTGTCAATAAATTCATTTGGATTTTCTGTGGAGACAATCATATTATCTACTAATAATTACAATTTCCTTTTCTGCTTTTCATTTCTGTAACCTATTATTAATGTTTGTTAAGTAGCTCTGTGCAGCTTTTTAAAACCTTGCCTGGAGGGAGTCATTTTAGAATCACTTAAAAAGTACAGGTTTTAGGGGTGACTGGGTGGCTCAGTTGGTTGAGCGTCTGACTCGTGATTTCCACTCAGGTCGCAATCTCATGGGTCCTGGGATGGAGCCCAGCATCAGGCTCTGCACTCAGCAGGGAGTCTGCTTGAGATTCTCTCTCCCTTTGCCCTTCCCCCAGGCGTGTGTGTGTGTGCACGCGTGCTCTCTTTCTCTCAAATAAATAGATGAATATTTAAGAAAAAATAGTACAGGTTTTATAGTCTAAAACAGTTCTAAAATTTTAGTGTGCATCAGCCCCACCTGAAAGTTTGTTAAAATACAGATTGCAGGACTCTACCCCCAATGTTTTTGATTCTAATATGTTAGTTTTGAAATGATGCTTGAGAATTTGCATTTCTAGTTTTCAGATGTTGTTAAGGATTCTGGCAAGTTGCCAGATAATGCAGATGATTCTGGTCTAGGGATCACCGTTGGAGAAACACTTGTCTAGAGACAGAATGGAAACTCAAATGTATCACTTAGAAATTCTGTGACTTTGGGGCGCCTGGGTGGCTCAGTCGGTTAAATGTCCAACTCCTGATCTCCACTCAGGTCTTGATCTCAGGGTCATGAGTTCAAGCCCTGCATTGGGCTCCATGCTGGCCATGGAGCCTACTTAATAAAAAAAGAAAGAGAGAGAGAGAGAGAGAGGAATGAAGGGAGGGACAGAAGGAGGGAGGGAGAAATGCTGTGACTTTATTGAAGTAACTTCACATACCAGATACTCAGTTGCCTATGCTTTAAAATACAGATAATATTTTATATTTGTGATTTCTATAAAGATTAATTAATGGAGCATTATTAAATACTTATCCTAGTATTTGTACAAAATACACTGCGCCCATAAGAATTACCAAATGGGCTAAATGAATTGCATAGATGGTTCTACAGGGATTCTATAAGAATTCTAAATCGAGTCAAGGATTGTGATCTCTGATATGAAAATGCATTCTATCCTGACCTTAGCTAAAACAGATTTCTTCGATAAAGTTTTGGGGATAGATGAAAGTAAGAGTTAACCCAATCTTTCATTGGCAATATCCACAATAATCAAAGGATAATGTATAATTTTGTGTGATTATTTATATTAAAGATAATGAAAGAGGACTTCAGCTGTCTCCATTTTGACCTCAGACTTTCTAGTTGGGGTCTTCTTTCCAGTTTATCTCTTGGCTCAGGCAGAAGACCCTGAGGGCAAAGCATCTCCTGATGGGAACTAGAACTACCCCCTCAAACAGTAAGGACTGCCCTGAGCCAACAAGACCCTGCCCATAATTGACTCCAAGACAACGATCCATTTAACCTTCATTGTCTGCCTCCACCTACCCACCCATCTTTGCCCCACATTTTCCTTATGTAAACCTGGAAGTATTTTTGGCACTTTGGAGATAGTCTTTGAGACTCTTCTTTCTGATGTCGGCCTCACTGAAATAAATTCCTTTTTTCACCACCACTTGTTTCGCTGACAAATTTGTCAGTGGCGAGTGGCCTTGCCAGGTGCTCTTGCACCCCTGTACCTCGGCTACACTAAGTCACAGTTACCTGGAAAAAAAATCATAAGACCATGGGTAACCTTAAAATGATGAATTTAAGCACATAGCTTACAAGTGCTCTTGCAACAGCTGAGTTTATCATTTCTCATCAACCCTCAAATCCATTAAAAACACATTGAAAATAGCCTGTAGGTTGCATGCAGGCTATTGCATCTTTTCTGATAGAAATCACCAGATTTAAAATCATATGAAACATAGATTTTGCCTAATTTCCCTCTTGAGATTGGAAAGTATAATTGTCCAATTTATCACAAACATCAAGAGAACTGATTGACTAAAACAAAACAAAACAAAACCTAGATCTATATATCTTTCTAAAAGAGATGGAGAGGGTTTCATTTTTATATCATCCAAGTATATGTATGGATAGACAGGCTAGAATCACCCTATTGCTTTATGAAACTTGTCTAATTAAATTTTAGCCCTCTCACTTCAGGATAGAAGTTCATTTTTTGTTTGATCATTCTGCTTACATAGGTGGTAAATCGTCAAGTTAGCAGAATAACAAACCATTGGAAAATAGCTATTCTATTTACTGGATTAGAGCAAAACACTGTAAACGTAATTAAATTGCTGTATATTTCAGGAGCTATTAATTATAAAGATAATAAAAATAATGCCACTATCATGGTACTCCATGGATGTATACTGATTTATTTCTTGAGGGAACATATGTTTTTATTGAACAAGATCACCCATGATCCTGATCTGAGAATATTCTTTGATTCAATAAAAAGTAAGAATTGTCATCTGTACTAGCCCCATTATGAGTTTCTTGCATCTGATAAATAATTTAATTCACTATCTTCAAAATGTATCCTACTCCTCAAGAATTCTTGCAAAAGTATACTAACACACATTTCATTTGTAAGATGTAGTAGCATTTAATAAATTAATCAAGATGTCTTAACAACAAAACAATAAAAGTTATGCTAAGAAGGCAGCAAAACTTTCCAGCAAATCTTCCTTTCCTCAATGTATGTATAATTATATTTTAAAGGAAAGAAGTTAAGAACTATGTACTCTTTTATTTCTACCTCTTGTCTTTCCTTTATTTAAAACATTAAAATATAATCTAGATATATCTGAACCTGACCTCACATCACATTTTGAGGAAAAATTAAACGTTTGAAAAGAAAGATCACTTGCTGGATCTATTGGACTTTTTTTTTTCTTTCCTTTTCTTAATTTTTTCTTTTTTTTTTTTTAGAGTGGGGCAAACTAGGGATTTTTATACTTGGCATGGATATTTGTTTGTATTTACCCACTCACCACTTTGGCTAAGAACTTTCTTTTCTTCAGAGAACATTAGTTATTCTTTCCTTTTCTCATTTTATACACACCCAGAAATGTGGCATGATCATAAAATAATTATGAATTAGAAAGCTATCATTGGCCTGCAGTCACAGATTTATCTTAAAAAGATCCATATTATTTGGAAGCCTCCAATTAGGAATAAGATGTTAGATGTTTTCCTTAGACTATGATTTATTTTTAACCTTGAGTCTTTGATCAGACTATAATTTTATGTTTAACTTCGAGTCTTTGATCTGAATATCAGAAAGAAGGTGAACACTAAAGTTTTATATAATATTTCATTTTCAAACGATCAATGAAATTATAAATGAAATCTGTCTTATCAGAGGTTAAAAATCAGGGTAGTGATTTTTCATTCTGCT
This sequence comes from Phoca vitulina, assembly GCF_004348235.1. Lineage (NCBI taxonomy): Eukaryota > Metazoa > Chordata > Mammalia > Carnivora > Phocidae > Phoca > Phoca vitulina. The sequence continues at coordinate 31,462,862 of NW_022589728.1, forward strand.
TACAAAATATATAAAATAAAACTTTAAATTCTAATGCTCTACATCATTAGGTTCACATTAAAATTAAATGACATGGATAACAAACAATAAGTTAGTAAAAATCAACAAATACTTGCCTATTTTGGTATTATGTTCACATCAAAATAAAGATGATTTTTATTGAATGTGTTAGTATTTGATGCTTTTTAAAAAAATCAAGTGGCATCTTATAGTATCAGTCATATGGTAATTGATACACAACATCACTTTTTATAAAAACTGTATTATATTTAAGTACTTTGAAAGACTGATTATTTACATAAATAATAAGGTGAATCTGTGTTTAAAATAAGATGCTTGTCATACTTCAAGTTTTTTTGTACTCTAAAAATAGCTGTTAAATATTTCACTTTTTTCAGAAAGTCTCAACTGTAATATGCTAATAGCTTCCTGTGAGCATTACCCCCCAAAAGTTGATGTATAGAGAAAAAATCCCTAATTCCTGTTTCCTTTTAGGCATTAGTTAGCTCCGTGCCTAACTTTATGGCAATAAGAAGGTGCTGGTACCTAGAGAACTAGAACATTAGAAGTATCAACTTAATCCTTTAAGGGATACATCCCTGTTCTAAGCAGCCTATATTAAGTAAAACTTGTGGAAGAACAAGATCTTTCTGAGATTCAAAGGAATTCTAAAATAGACATGTCAGCATGAATTTTTCTTCTCTGACAGAAGTGCCAAGATGACAGTTGAAGCAACAACTGCCTGAGCTAATACGAAGCCTAAATTTGATAATGTCTGCATTTTTGACATCCTGGGTTAGAGTCTTGGATGAAGGCGTGAGAGAGGGGCTTTGATCACTCGCGTCTAGCATAGAGCCATCCAAAGGATGGGCACTTCACGTTGGCAGTTGTGATTAAGGGAACTGAAGGCCTCGATGAAGAGAGAAGACTGTTTTAATTTCTGCTCCTACCTTTATTTCTAGCTCTGTCTTCTCACCTTTACCTGTTCCTTTTAGTTATCCCCTCTTATTTATTCTTTTCCTCTTTCTTCCTCTTCCTTTTTCTTCTTTTTCTCTATTCTTTTACATGTGTTCACTAACCTGTGCATTCTTTTATGCACTTGGTCTCTGTCAGAGAACAAAGCAAACAAAATGTAAATCCCTATTATTTTGGAGTTTCCATGACAGTGGAGGAAAACAAACAAGAAAAAAACTTAAGTGTATTATATTGTACATTAAACATGACAAGTGATTTTTTTTTTTTTTAGTTTCAGAAGTAGAGTTTAGTGAATAATCAGTTGCATATAACACCCAGAGCTCATTACATTCCGTGCCCTCCTTAATGTCCATCACCCAGTTACCTCGTCCCCCCACTCATCTCCCCTCCAGCAACCCTCAGTTTGTTTCCTATAGTTAAGAGTCCCTTGTGGTTCATCTCCCTCTCTGATTTTGTCTTATTTTACTTTTCCCTCCCTTCCCCTATGTTCATCTGTTTTGTTTCTTAAATTCCACATGTCAGTGAAATCATATAGTAATTGTCTTTCTCTGATTGACTTATTTCATTTAGCATATAACCCTCTAGTTCTATCCATGTCATTGCAAATGGTAAGACTTCATTTTTTTGATGGCTGAGTAATATTCCAATATATGTATATGTGTGTGTGTGTATGTGTGTGTGTATATATATATATACATCTTCTTTATCCATTCATCCATTTCCATCCATATTCATTCATCTATTGATGGATCCGTAGTTTGGCTATTGTGGACATTGCTGCTATAAATGTTGGGGTGCTTGTGCCCCTTCAAATCAGTATTTTTGTAGATAAGTGACTTTTTTAAAAAAAAGGAACAGAGTAAGAGGATAAGGTTGACATGTGGAAGTGGTTTGAAGTTTTAGAAAGAGGGAGCAAGGTAGGCATCATTGTGAAGATGACATTTGACCAGATACATGAAGCAGACATATTAATCATCTGTGTATCTGCAGAATGGCCTCAGTAGAAGAAATGGCTGATCCAAAGGCCCTAATGAGGAAGACTGCCCAGCATCTTAAGAATGGCAGATATACAAGAATGCCAGAATAGCTAGAACTGACTAAAAGCTCTAGGAAGAAGAGAAGTAAGAAAGAAAGTTAGTGAAGAATAAAAATAAAGTTAGAAGTGAAGGAGGGGCAGATTGCCTAGAAACTTAGACCATTGTGAAAAGTTCAGTTTTTACTCTGAGAGAGATCAGAGTCTCTGGAGTTGTGTGTATGCGAGTGTGTATGTGTGAGTTTGTGTATTCATATATGTGTATGCAGTGTGTGTGTGTGTGTGTGTGTGTGTATGTGTATGCCTCAGCCTGTATGATGGAACTTTTGAAAGAATATCTGCTAAAGAATAGCCTCATCACTTCCTCCAAAACTTAGAGCCTACAATACCTATCTTGCCTGCAGAGAATTACTGGGGGCCTATGAACTGGAGACTGTAAGCACCTTGGATATAGCTCTCTGGAAATCTCTAGAGTACGTGCACATTTCCCCAGAAAACTTGTTTCTCTTTTGCTGTCCTGTCACCATGTAAGTCACAAGACTATTGCTAAGGCAATGAGCCTGAAACAAGTGGAGGAAACATGAAAGAATACAGTTTTCAGGAAACATTATGTAGATTCATTTTAAATGGGATGAAATTAGAAATCATAGGTTGTCATTTTTGTCTGATGTGCCCCTCTATTGTATCCCCACATCTCTTTTCCATATAAGACTCCTAATTTTATATAGGTTTTGCAGGGATCAGAAAAAGCTACACCTACAAATGATGAGGAGAAGAATTGATGTGCTAACAAATTTTTATTTGATTCTCAGTGTCCTCTTTCCTGGTAATTTTGCCACAGATTTATTCCCACCTCTAGGGAGTGTGATGCAGATAGAAAAATACAGCAGGGAACCCTTTAATTGCTTGTTCACTTTTAATTTTCTTATGTAGGCTTTTGCAGTCTTTATTTTATCCACAGTATATTAAATATACATTGCAACTGCTAAATTAATTTGATATAGAAAAGACAAGCTGCATCAATAAAACTCAAAAGAAAACTGTAATCATGCCGGCTAATGTGGCAATGTCTAAATTAAGCTCAGCTCTCTCCCTTGAGAATAAGGAATTCATGCATTCTTTTTGGGTCTTGGGCTCTGTAGGATGCTATGTGAATGGAGAAAGTCTTGACTAGAAGAAAAAAGTGACCCTTTCAATTGGTACTTTATGTATTTACTTTTAATGATTTTATCTATTTATTTGAGAGAGAGAGAGCATGCAAGTGCACGTGCATGAGTGGGGGGAAGGGCGGAGGGACAAGGAGAGAGAGAATCTCAAGCAGACTCCATGCTCAGCCCCACGGGGACCTCGATCTCACTACTCTGAGATCATGTCCTGAGCTGAAATCAAGAGCCAGTCGCTCAACCACCTGAGCCACTCAGGCACCCCTCAGTTGGTACTTTAAAAGATCTCTACCTTAATTGAAATGTCATTAATGAAAAAGATATTTTTTAATATTCTACAAATTTTTGGAGTACATTGGCTACTGGGTGATTAAATTAAAAGCTATTTCTACAAAAAGAACCATCTATAAATTAACACAGTTCTTATCCTTGCTAAGCCTCAGTATCTTCATTTGTGAATTTTAAATATAATATGCATAGTTGGGAAATGTGATATTTTGTTTGATGAGTTTAAATCACTTCCCTTTTAAATGCTATTTTCTCTCTTAAAGCTACCCAGAAATTACCTTTTTAAGAAAATAGAATAGGAAAAAATCAGAACACAAGTCTTAGTCATTATAGGAAAGTATTTTAATATTCAGATGTGTACTGACCTATTTTTTTTCTGAAATGTTCATAAGAATCTAGGTTGCGTATGTATTTTAAATGCTATATTCTTAATTTTACTCATTAGGGTATACTTTTATCTATATTGCCAAGAACGGCAAATAATCCAGTGATTTTTTTTACATTTATTATCAGTTTCATTAAATGTCCAAACACAATGAGCACATTTGATGGGCATTTGCTGTTTGGAGACAACAAAATTTACATGCTAAATAATTATTTTTCTTTATTTAAGAACATTTAAAAATCTTATTTAGTCATATTTTTTGTCTCCATATCTTCTTATCTTTGAAGATATTACAAGTTCCCCTGAGAAGAATATAAAATATGAAAAGTTCTATACAGGCAGTCCACAAATTAAAAATATGTTATCTCCTGACAGTTTATTGAAATTTAATGTAATTCAGAGGAGTGTTTATTGAGCATCAAGTATTTTCGGGTCCTAAGTAATTTGTAACCTATTAGAAAGTACTTCAACTGCCTTCATTAAAATTTGTCCAATTTAACCTCCCCTCCCTCATACAAACAATTGTCTCCATCTGTTTCCCTCTCTTTATTTGGACATTTTCTTTTTAAATGTATTAAAGGAATTTTTAATACATTCAGTTCCTTAATTCTTTATGATCTAATTTTCATTCCCAGTGCTCCATTTAATTTGCTCTTTCTAGGCTCATCAGTGTCTTGATATTTTCAAAATCCAACAGTAATTAAACCAGCTAACATCTGCCCCTTTGAGACTATGGATTCTTTTATTAGAAAATCTCTTCTGTTTTGTTTTCTGTGATAATATTCTTCCCATCGACTTATTACTTGTTCCAGTCTCTTTTGCTAGAATGACTCTATTTCTGGCATTTGTCTTCTACCTACTGTCTTTTTTACTTTATATGCTTACTGGCTTCAGGCCAGATTTATGATTATAAATCTCTACTTTTAGCCTTCTCTCCAAGGTGTACCATTGGCATTTCAATCTTAATATTTTTCAAGATCAAAATCTGGGCCATTGAATAACTCTCTAATTCTACCTAACTCTTCATTCTTATTTTATTATTATTTCTCCAGTATCTTGTCCATACTACTAAATTTAACTTCCACCTTGCTGAAAATGTTATGCTTCTAAAAGATAGATCAGCTTTGCAAACTCTGTTTACTTACATTATTTTGATGACTCTTTACTATAAAATCATCCTATTCAAATGACTTACTGTGGCATTCAGGTTGTGTACAACTTTATTCCAATCTAACTTTCTTTCTCACCATTTTCTAGACATACTCCATATTTCTGACTTGCCCTTTGTGTACCCTGAACTTTTAGTCCTTTATTCATGATGTTTATCTTTCTGGAATGTATTTATAACTCTCTTCCCTTGGAAAATTGGAATATTGAGTAATTAATGCTATATGTTTAGAAAAGTTCCTGGTACATAATGCATGCTCATTAAATACCAGCAATTATTATTGTTGTTACTCATAATTATAGCCATGGTCATAATGGTAATAATAGTTCAATGTCCACTTTATAGTAATCACTTTTATCAAAGCTTACCTACCACCTTTCATCCCTTTTTCTTCCTTCTAATGAGAATTATTTGTTCTTTCCTTCTTTTCTCTAGTTACACAAAGTTGCCTCATTATTACTTCCATCATGACTTGACTATATTAATATATTACTATACCATTTATAAATGTCATATATATCTAAGAAATACTTTAAGAATTATATATGTGCATATATATGTAAGAATAAGATATATATATGTATGTATGTATATATATATGTAAAATCCAAGAATAGATACTTTAAGATATAAGAATATCCCAGTATCTAGGGGCACCTGGGTGGCTCAGATGGTTAAGTGTCTGCTTTCGGCTCAAGTCATGATTTTAGGGTCCTGGGATTGAACCCCACATCAGGCTCCCAGCTCAGCAGGGAGTCTGCTTCTCCCTCTCCCTCTGCTTCTCCCCCAGCTTGTGCTCTCTCTCTGTCTTAAATGAATAAATAAAATCTTAAAAAAAAAAAAAAGAATATCCAAGTATTCAAGAATAGATACTTTAAGAATAAGATATATATTTGATATAGATAGATATCGTATATATATCTTATATATCTTATATCTTTATATCTTAGATATATATACACACACAGATATATGCATATATGTATATATCTTATTTTTATTTAAAAAAATTTTTTTAAAGATTTTATTTATTTGACACAGAGAGAGCAAGAGAGAGAGAGACAGAGAGCAAGCACAAGCAGGGGGAACTGCAGGCAGGGGAGAAGCAGGCTTCCCGCTGAGCAAGGAGCCCGATGTGGGGCTCGATCCCAGGACCCTGGGACCATGACCTGAGCCAAAGGCAGCCGCTTAACCGACTGAGCCACCCAGGTGTCCCACATCTTATTTTTAAATGATTTCTTGAATGAAGCCTGGTATTTTTGTAACATGTTTATAAAGGAAGAATTGAGTTGGATAGAAAACTCTTGCTTCTTAGATTTGCTAAAGATATTGAGTAATTTTAAATAACAGTATAAATTTTGAAACAAAGATAGGTGTTCTTGTAGTCATTTGAGTTTGTATGTTTAATAAAGTAATTAATTTTCCAGTCTCACAAGCAGAGAACTCCTTTAGACCAGAGTGCTTTAAGCACACCCATTTTATGAAACTCTTTTCCTTGACCTAACTTGCAAGAAAGGTCTTCTAATATTCAAATAAAACACAGGTACAAAGACTCCTGTGTTTGGGATTTCAAGTTAAACAGAGGGTGGAAAATAATACTTAACATGTGGGCTTATTGTACTTTTAGAGTTAGAACAGGGAGAGGAAGGGAAGCAAATTATCCTCTGCTCAGCACTGAATGAGTAAGACCTGCTTAGTCAGAATATGGGCAGATGCCAATTATTCAAGGACTAAGAGGCAAGACTCCAGAGAAGCTCCTACTGCTTCCTAAAAGGATGACAGTTAAATTCCAGAAGTGGGTTCAATTCCTGGTGGATCTTAATGTCTTTCAGAAAGAAAGACAAAAATGGCAGCAAAATGAAAAAAAAAAAATAGCATTCAGCTTTACATAATTACGGATAGGTACTATAATTAGTGGAGAATACTCAATTTAGCATTAGTGGTAAGAGCAGTGGGTGAGACAGATTTGCTAAAACTAAGAAAAGTTTCATATAATCAAAGACACAAAAGAGTTTGGATTTTAATTTAAATGAGATATCAGAATGCATAGAAATGAGGATCTCCCATGCAAGATTGTATGTAGTACATAATAATAATAATTAACACTTCAGCAATAGATCCTATTAACTGATTTAACTGTCATAATGTTACGAGAAACTGGTAGAGTTCTCAGGCCTTGACCCCTCAACCACCAACCAGTACCAGATTCTTGAGTTTGCTGCAAGAAAAGAGCTGAAGGACAAGTCAGAGTAAAAGCACAGCAGAAGTTTCATTACAAAGAGAAAGTAGACTCTTGAGATGTGAGAGCTAGTGAGCTCCAGGGACAGCTGTGCCCACTGGGGTTTAGGTTCCTATCTTTTATTGACAGCTAGAAACAAAGGGGTGGAATATTCATTACTTGAGGCATGGATTTCTTGGAAGCAGGGTTACTTGCTTTTTCTTCCTTATTTGGTCAGGGGTTTCCTGTCATGGCACCCTGAGGGAAGAGATTTTAGTATGTTTGTGTGGTATAATGATGGAATAATGTAAACTTTGGCCTACTTTGTTGGCCATCTTGGGTCCGTCTGGTTTGATTAGGTTTCTTGCGGCTTTGTTTTGGAGTGCTTCCAGGACAGACCTCTAACTTCCTCCTAGTTGGCCATGACTTCCTCTCTGCTGGCCATTAGGCAGGCATCCTGTCAGAACCTAACTAACTTCCTACTCTAACAATAATAATCTGTAATTTAGGTACTACTGTGATGTGAGTGCTGGTATCATCCACACAAATAGCTAATTTAGTAAGTTTGGATCCATGTTCACCTTGGGGGCCCAAATCACTGCTGAACACCTGGAAGAGTGGAAATAGGTAAAAAGGATGATGCGTGTAACGGTTTTGCAAATAAATTTTCTCAATTACATTGATTTCTTTCTGCCCCCTACAACTTTCTGGTTCTTGTGAAAACTTTAATTTGTTACATTCATTATCCAAGAAATATTATTATTTTTAAAAAATTTTTAAAGATTTATTTATTTATTTATTTATTTACCTATCAGAGAGAGAGAGAGCAAGAGCACAAGCAGGGGGAGCTGCAGGCAGAGGGAGAAGCAGACTCCCCACTGAGCAAGGGGCCTGATGCGGGACTCCATCCCAGGACCCTGGGATCATGACCTGAGCCGAAGGCAGATGCTTAACCGAGTGAGCCACCCAGATGTCCCCAAGAAACATTATTCTTTAAAAAGGGCATATTAGAATTTAGAAGAATTTTAACTTGGAACATTACTGACAAAGCTAAATTTCTCTTTATCCTTATTAGCAACCTCAGTGACCTTGCCTATCACAAATAGCCACTAATAAGAAGTGAGTGCATATCATTTCAAATGTCTTACTATACTTCTTATATATACATACATACATATATACATGTATATATAGGTTTAGGTATAGGTACAAGTATACATATGTGTATATCCACTGTATTAGTTTTATAACACTGCTATAACAAATTATCACAAATTTAATGGATTAAAACAGCACAAATTTATTATTTTATGGCCTTTTAGCTTAGAAATCTGGCACAGTCTCAATGGGCTAAAATCAGTGTGTCTGCAGAACTACATTCCTCATAGAGGCTGTAGGGGAGAATCCATTTCCTTGCCTTCTCCAGCTTCTAGAGACTGCCCACAGTCCTTGGCTCATGATTCTCTTTCTCCTTCAAAACCAGCAACATTACTTCTATCTAACCATTTCACAGTAACATCTGTCTCTAACCTCAGAATGAAAAGATTCTGATTGGATTGAGTCCACCTGGATAATCACTCCTTCTCAAATTCCGTAACTTAATTTCATCTACATGTCTATTTTGCCAAATACTCACAGCTTGTGATGGTTAGGTGGTGGGTATCTCTTAGATGTCTTTTTCCTGTTTACCACACACAAACATACTATTATTACTTTCAATTAGGTGACAGGAAGTATCATTGCAAGTCTCATAGCTTCTATTTTATTTTATTTTTTTCTGTGCAGTAGAAGTTAATATCACCTGCTCAGTATCTAAGGAACTATAGGGGAAGCAGTCTTGAGAAGAATTGGGTGTTCTCTGTGTGTGTGTGTGCGTGTGCGTGTGCGTGTGTGTGTGTGTACCCAGGAGATGGAGTTTATGGGGGGATATATATGCAGGGCTCAGTGAGATGGATTGAGATGGCAATAAAGAATATGTTTGGAAAGACAGCTTGCCGTTCTTCTGAGGAGTAAGAGGATGGCAGCAAAAAAAACCTCATAAGGGTTGAGGGTGCAGGGAAACATTTATTTGGTGACTTGGGACTGTGATTTGAATAAGCTTGGTGTTCTCAAGCATACCACCTTCTTTTGTTTGTTTTCGGAAATCATTACATTGTCAGAAGTGTTTGAGAGTGAGGCATCTTGTCTGGCCCGTGATGGGTGCTGCTGAGGCATTTCGTGGATGGCGCTGGCACACATGCAAATTATTTTTCTCTCAGTAAGCTTCTTGTTTGTTTGTTTTTACTTAGAAAAGATTAGTGAAATCTGTTTATTAAAAACAAAAACACTTTGAGATCCTACAAAACTGTGTTGTCTATTTTACAGCACTTAGCATTGATTTCTTAGGTAAAAGAATGATTATGTTTATTATTATTATTATTATTTCTAAAACCAAAGGCATTTCTAGGATTTCACTCACTGATCTGTGCTGGTTTGATAAAAGAAATCATATTAAAATACTCTGGACACTTATTGTGGCACAAATAAATGTGCCATATCTTTTCTAATTATTTTGTTTACTGTGATAATGGCTCATTTCCATGTTATATCTTATACTGATATTTTGGAGTTAATATCCCTGAAAACATTAGTGATGAAACAATGTAACAAAATATCTCACTAAGAGTATAGGCACCCTCTTTCATAAATATGGATAATACTTCATTGCAAGACTAGTTTTTAAAGATTGTGAGTCCTCAAGAGACATGACAAATTTTGATGTCATTGAATTTAACCTATATGCTTATTGTTTAATTTGACTTTATAGATCACAAGTGATGAGCTATGTTGAATGCCCTACATTTTCCAATAATATCTATTTTTTAATCTTTAATATTGTTTACTTATTAGGCTTTGCTTCAAGTGCTCTGTTATTATATTTTATAGCATCTCATTTTTAGAAATCAAACATGTGTGTCTAATCCGACAGGGCACCTTAAAATACAATGTTTAGAACCTAATAAGTAGAAGTAATTGATTTCTGAGTTGAAAATGAGTCAGGTCTAACTGAGCCCATCTTTATTAAGCTACTTCAAAGGACGCCCATAGTAATGAGAGAGAATCGCCAATTATAGTACATCATTTAATATCACACCTATCACTTTTTCTGATCCAAGTAATATTTATTTGCACTGAGTGATTTCAGTTACATGACACAGTTAGAGTTGAATTCTTCTGCTAGTCTAACTTAGCAGTGCATGTTCCAGAAAGATATATGGTGTAGTGAAGAAGACGATTTAGTAAGACAAGACATTTTTCGTCTCTGGACTTTTTGCTACATAAAAGCCTTGTCAGTTTGACATTTGCTACTTTTGCTTATGATTTTGTTCTATTTTCTCTTCCTCCCATGCCATCTTTATCAAACTACTAAAACACATTTTGCTAAATACTCCAGATGGGACAGTGGTACTTGTCCATACTTGGCTCCTGGATAGAAACTAGGACAATTGCCAAGCCTCTCTTCTTTTTATAGCCCCATATTTTGAACGTATTGTATAATTCTACTTTTGCCCATAACTGTATTATTATTACTAATTATTTATATTATTTTTTCTGAAATTCCCAATCCCACAATTGAGTTATATCCAGTGCATGGTAGAACAGTAGGCACTAAAAATGTATCTGCTGAATGATGAATACTTGTTTATACTTTCAGTGTATCAGAAGAGGATACTTTTATTTTAGCACAGAAAATATATACACTACATACACTATCTGTATATGGGATGTACATAGAGGGAAAATAAACTCAAACTTAGTCTTTTGCTTTTAGCATGCTATGAATTAATCATACAGTGTAGATAGAATCTCAATAGATAGAGAATGAGAGAGTGCGCATATGTTGTTTAATAGTCCTAACTGTTTGAAAGATGAAAGGGATGCTGACTGTAGAGTAACTCCAACAACTCAGTTTTGATTACTTATAAAATGGTTAGAGACTTCAACTTTGATTAATGGCAGGCACGATGCTTTGCAGAAACTCTCCCATTCAGAACACCTAGAACATGAAAGAAGTATCAGTGTTGTAAAATATCACCCAGCCAAGGTCCAAAAGATGGACATAAAAGGTGAGCTAAGACAGAAAGCTTAACAGACAAGAGGATGAATACTTTTGACACCTTTGCAGGCATTGGAGTATAAAAGTCAGAGTGTAGGGCTTGAGGGGGTGGGAAAGGAATTGGATTTTAGTTTGGGACCATGAAATATTGCAACTAGAAATAAAAATGAACCAAGAGCAGACTGTCGTTTGTCTACTTAGAAGGAAAATAAAGAGTTTTAACAAATAATTGCACTGTAGTGTCATGGATTAGATCCTGAAACTGAAAAGGCATTAGTGGAAAAGCTGGAGAAGTTGAAAAAAATCTGTAACTTAGTTAACAGTATTATGCCAATTTTAAATTCTTAATTTTAAAATTGTATCATGGTTATAAAAGATGCCATTATTTTATTAACTTGGTCATATGAAATTCTCTGTACTAACATCACAATCACTAAACCAAATATAGTTTGTGTAACTATGTTAATATTAAGCGCAGTAAATCTACAGCAAAAAAGAAATACTACAAAGAGGAATATTTCATAATAATAAATGATTCCATTCTCTGGAAAAATATAACATTTCTCAGTTTGAATGCACATACTAATGTCGTCTGATGATATATTACAAAGGAAAAAATTGAGAAATGTGCAAGGTAAACTAGAACAACAAATTATATCTACTAAATGTAGAAAGAAAGGCATAATTATAAGAAAAATATGGGGTAATAAAATGAAAATGTAAAACAGAATCAGCAAACAAGTTGTTTCTGTGAAAAGTATCATGCAATTTATAAAAATTCAAGCAGATATGGCAATAAAATAAAATAGTAAGCACAAATAACCAGTGCCAAAAATTAAAAAGTGGGTATTAATACAGAATCTAGAGATATTGAAAAATAGAGGATATTATTAACATCTCCATAGTAATATACATGAAAATGTAGAGAAAATGGAAAAATCCCTAAAGATAAAAATAACTTACCAAGAACTGACACAAAGTAAAAGAGAAAAATTGAAGAGTCATTGTTATTAAATGATTTCAAATACATAATAATATCTATCTACAATTATTAACTATCTGCAATTAACACCCATCATAAACTTGATTCCAAAGTATGAAAAGAGCATTATAAAAAGGGAAATTATGGTCTCAGTCACAGATAATCAAAGATTATAAATAAAAATAAAATGAATACAGCATCTTAAAGGGCCAAACCTCCCCGATTTCAGGGATAAAAATTTTAAAACAGAAAACTTACAAGAAAATTTCTCAATCTGCTGAATAACAACAAATATTCCTAGAGCAAAATATCATATTTAAACTAAAATATTACAAACTTTTCTTTTGAAACAGATAACAAGGAAAATGTGTCTACCTTTAACATTTCTAATTTGCAGATCTTAGTCATTATAATACAAAAGGGCAGAATTAATTTTTTGAAACATTTGAAATGTATTTTGAAGCAAAATCTCCCATTTTACACAGTCTTGCAAAACCTTAAAACTCACCCATCATTGTGTGATATATGTCCTCCTCTCCTTTGAACTGATAGGATTTTGCAGTAACCATAACCAATAGAATATGGTGAAAGTGCTATTTTATGAATCCCAACACAACGTCGAAAAAAAGCCATTGCATTTTTTCCTTGTTTTTTGTACGCTTACTCATGGAGAAGACTGTGTGAAGAGGAAGTGGGTCTTCTAAACTCTGGCTCCACCTGTTTGCAGCTGAGTACCAGCACCGAGTTGCTAGGTATAGTGAGGCACTTTGAAAGTGGATCCTTCCGTTACCTCATATTAGGAACTTCCCCAGCTTGGTATGCACTGACAAAAGAAACACTACTGAGCCCTGATAAAATTTAAGATATCGGGGCAAAAGCATAATATTGTTTTAATCTATTAATTTTTGTATAGCTTTTTATGAAACAGGGAATAACTGATATAACAGAGATTAAAATTCATAAATATTGGAGACATTCTAATATTGCCTATTTAAACTTTGTTTGAGATAATAGTAATTGACTTCAACACAACTTCTATCTGTAAAATACTCAAATTGTAATCAGGCAGTTTTAGATTACTTCTAACAGTTTTTTTTCTTTGTATTTACCACATTATAGTAAGTGTGCTTATCTATTTATTTAACATATAAGCCACAGAAGACACAGACATTCACAGCTACATTTGTGACCCTACTGAGGTCTAGATAAATTGAAGAATATAAAATAAAAATAGGAGAAATAATGATATATTGCTGACCAGAAAGCCCCTAGATATGTGGAAACAGCTTTGTTATCACTGATAGCCTGGGGGAAATCAAATTGAAATCCCATAATAAATCTCTGCAAAGTATGTTTTCATTGCTAACCCTACAACCCAATAATTCCCAACATTCTGACTGTGATAGATCACTCCTATGATTGCCAGCTTTGAATCCTAGCCTTTAGGGGATATTGAATTACTCTTCAATAATTTTGAAAAGACCCTTTCTCTCTCAATACAGTTATCATGATATTCTTTTTGAATTATTTTTGAATGAATTAAATGAGATTTATATGACGGACAATATGGGGCAGCGAAATAAGCAATTTTGATATCAAATAAGCCTAAATTTAAATCCCTGATTTTTAGGGCACCTGGGTGGCTCAGTAGGTTGAGCATCTCCTTTGGCTCAGGTCATGATCCCAAGGTCCTGGCATCGAGCCCCGGGTCAGGCTGCCTGCTCAGCAGGGGAGCCTGCTTCTCCCTCTCCCTCTGCCTCTCCTCCTGCTCATGCTCCCCTCAAATAAATAAAATCTTAAAAAAAAAACACCTAATTTTCAAGATATGTTACTTTAATACTATTATTATACTTGGAGCCAGGACAAAGTTTGAGTTAATTGTTTTTCTTATTTCATGGTGAAATATTATCAGTCTATGCAAAATCTCATTTTATTACCCTTACTGATACATTTCATTTTCTTTTGTCCCCATTCTCCACTCTCACCCTACCACACTGCCTATAAGAAATAGTTCTAGGCTGCTGGATATGAACTTTTGCATTTGTATGTAGCTTTTAAAAACATATATTTTTGAAAATATATTTATTGTTAATTTATACAAATTTTTACAGATTTACACAGATAGTACTCACCTGTAGATTTTTTTTCTAAATGTTTCCACTAACCACTATTTTTAGGTCCTGTATAGCCTAGTTTATTGTTTTTAACTCTTTTCCATGGTATACATCTACCACATATTTATCCATTCAAAATCTAGATTGTCTCCAATAATCTGATACAATATAATTCACTTATTGATACAATGAACATCTTCACATATGTTACATGGTCCTTAATGAGAATTCCCATATGAGGATTTCTCTGAAATACAAACTCAGGAGTTATTATTGGATCACCTAATGTATGCAAATTCATGAAATACTGTCAGACTGGCCTCAAGAATGGATTTTTAAAGTAACTTTCCCACTATGGTAATTGAGGAATCCTATTTCTCACATTTCCACCAGTATTTGCCATTACGGTACTGAAAGCTAAGATATAATCCAAAAGCTGCATTTTTACTTCTAATCTCCTAAACTATATCCTTAAAAGGCAAATACTATAGGTTAATCATTACCACAGGAAAAAATTTTAACATAGTTTAGACATATTTCTAACCTCCCAACCTGAAAGAATACATCATTAGATTACCCAAGTCCACACATTAAGATTAATCACTTATTTTGTATTTGTTAGGAGTCTTTCATTTGCAAGTATAAGAATATAGGACCCACACTGGCTTTAAGAATATGCAAAAATTATTCCAGAGTTAGGATGAGGTACAAAAAGTTTGATCTGATGATTCATTCCTACTTGTCAAAGACCTATTTTGTTTGTATCTTATTTGTCTTTTTTTCTTTTTTTAAAGAATTTTACAAGTTTAATGTGAAATTTAAAAAAATACAAATAGAAAGAAGTCCATGTTCTTTAATGTTGTACAAAAAAGTATGAGTAGAACCAAAAGTAAATTAAACATTATTATCACATTTGTTTACACCACTATCTAGTTCTTCATATTAACCTCATTATTCAAATAACAGAAGAAAATAGGTTGCAGTTTAGGGATTGAGAAAGAGATAAAAAAAAAACAAAAAACAAAAAAACCAAATCTTTCCTACCATGTTTATTCTACACCATATAGCTGTGCTCACAGAGATGACTTCTTTTACTTCTCCACTGTGCAGCAATTCAGTCATAAAATTGAACCTGCTAAGAAGCTGAGGAAGACTAGAAATGGATGGGCCCAAATCCTCGTGCATTTTCATACAATTTTAACAATGATGCAGCTACCAGCTTGTAATTTTTAGGGCTGCAAACAAGGCTTTCTCTTGAAGTTGAACCAAAAACAACTTCTTAATGTTCCTTGGGTTTTGTAATATGTGCAGGAATATACGGATAATGAAGAGATTCAAATTTTGGTCTCTACCAGTTACCAAAGCAGTTATCAATGATCCAGTCCTACAGGGCTCCATCTTGACCGCTTTGTCATTAAGTGCTTTAGTCCTTCAACTTCATCTCCTCCTGGCTTAAGTTCACCACCAGGTAATTCAAAGAAAGTTGTTCCTAACTTTAGCCATAACACATGGGGCGGCCAGTGCTCATGTACAATCAGAACCCCTTCTGTAGTCCTTCTCATTCCAATTTTATCAAATTCCTCCCTCATGCACTGAAATCTGGCTGCAACAGAGCTGTCCTTCTCATAGAAGGACTCTTTGTACCGACAATGTAATTGGTAAGAGCATACAGGTTGACGGTTTGCTCCAGGGTGAGGGGGTCAGTCTGCTGGATGTACTTGTTGCCAAACTGGTTGACCCCCTGGGGCCAGCGGGGTTGTGAGCGATTGGGTGGTGCCACGGCCATGCTGGCCATGCTGGCAAGCTCCAGTACGAGGGGCGAGAGGAAATGGGGCAGGCAGGGAGACTCTCCCTGTGCCAGCAATGGTTATTTGCATCCCCTTTAGTGTATGCCACCTGCCATTAACATGAGAGCGCAAGAGGAGACTTATTTGTCTGTCTTAATGGAGTTTAATTTTTCTTGTTATTGATTTTTCTCAAACTCATAAAATGATGTCCAGAAATTTTCAGGATCTACAGGCTTTCAGCTTTTCATCACACAGAAAGAGAAAGTATCTCCCAGAAACATTTGAAGAGTGGGAAATTATGTTTCAGTACGCCAAAACACATTTTATATATTTCGTTCATTTGCTTGAATTAAGCTTCTTATATCAATCACCCTAAACTAAGCCAACTAGGGACTAATCCTGAAGTTGGTACTGATGTCTACTTTTCTAAGGTATCTGAGCTGTGTAAGAGTGGTAAATACAGGTTGACAATCAGGGTAAAACTACAGAAAAGAAGGGTAAATGGATGTGGAGAACAGAAAGAGCGAACATGTTCATTAACTAGAAAAACTGTACCCCGACACAATTAAAGCAATTTAATCCCTTATAATAGAATTTTCATAAAATGTAGACTAATCTTTAAAAAATTTAGTTTTGCTAATATTTTCACTACAGTTATTATTTGTTAAAAATAAAATGTATGCTTTATCAAGTTAAATAATTTTGAGATTCATAGAGGTTATTGTTTTGCATCTTAATCATCTTACTCCCATATCTATGCTCGTGTAAACATATGTTTCATGATATTAACAGATTTTGTGAGAACAGTTTATTAAAACAGTTTCATAATTTCACAAAATAAACATTTATCATTCTGTAGTATTCTTTTGTTTTTGTTTTCATGAAATGATATTTTGTGAACCTTTCTCCATGTCAATGCATAGAGATTTAAGTCATTAATTTTATTTTTATTTTATTATTTTTTTATTATTATGTTATGTTAATCACCACACATTACATCATTAGTTTTTGATGTAGTGTTCCATGATTCATTGTTTGCGTATAACACCCAGTGCTCCAGGCAGAACGTGCCCTCTTTAATACCCATCACCAGGCTAACCCATCCCCCCACCCGCCTCCCCTCTAGAACCCTCAGTTTGTTTTTCAGAGTCCATCATCTCTCATGGTTCGTCTACCCCTCCGATTTCCCCCCTTTCATTTTTCCCTTCCTACTATCTTCTCTCTCTCTCTTTTTTTAAACATATAATGTATTATTTGTTCCAGTAGCATAATTTATCCACTCATTCCTGTCCTGATGGACATTCAGATTACCCGTTTTTTTTTTTTAAGTTAACAGTGTAATTAAAATAAGCATTAATTTACATACCATTAATTTAATTGGGTCAAATGATCTTACTTTTCTGCTCCAATATGTATTTCACACAACACAGAGATTTAAAATAGGGATGTTATTAAGTAAACCTTACTGTAGAGTATAATTAGTTACTAATTTTTGAATCACCTTCTGCAGACTGAAATAAATTAGCACATTTTAAAACTATGCACTAGAATGCCATATTTATTTGACATGAAGTTGTATTTTTTCCAAAGGAAACACTTTAAAATTTTAATAATATGTATAGAAATATTAAAAAGAGTGCATATTCCTTTCTTTATTATGTGATATTGGAGTAATTTAATATCCTGTTATAATAAATTGATCTGGCTGATCACTTTGGTAGGCTTCATTTTTTGCAACAACTCGGGAGTCTCTATTCTTTTGATCAGTATAAATTGTCATGTTTCTTACTATCGCTGGGTCTACCTCTAGGAGACTATCTTCTCTGCATACTCCCTTCAAATTTCCTACTTTAAATTTTCCAGAAAGCCTTACAAAAAATTTTATATTATACAAAGTATATGGCCTTCTGATTTGCAAAGAAGCACTTTAATCCCAAAATATAAAGACACTTTTTTTCCCCTGGGGTTTAGAGGACTGATCACCATAGGGAGCATGCAGGTTGCTATTATTTACATAGAGGGGATTAGCAGTAATATAATGCTGGTTTAGTAAATAAAAACAAAACACATAATCTTTTTTTTAAAGATTTTATTTATTTATTTGACACAGAGAGAGAGCACAAGCAGGGGAAGCAGCAGGCAGAGGGAGAGGGAGAAGCAGGCTCCCCACCGAGCAGGGATCCTGACACAGGGCTTGATCCCAGGACCCTGGGATCATGACCTGAGCTGAAGGCAGCCGCTTAACCAACTAAGCCACCCAGGCACCCCACACATAATCTTTTTAAATAAATAACTTTGTTCTAAACTACTGAAAAGTTCCACAAATCAAGTGAAAACCTGGAAAGTTGTTTTGTTTGCCATTCTGTTCTTATTTTTAGATATGAGTGTTTTGACATAGTTCTCAAACTTTAAAATGATACCATCTAGCAAAAGAAGTGGAAGTGCATCCCCAGGGGTATTTGCTTTTATTAGGTAAAATAGTGTAAAAGTGTTCATTCTCTTATTTACAAGCAACAATGACAACTTTGGTAACAGGATAAAATAGTTTTGAAAATTCTACAAATTCTTCAATGTACACATTTTATATTCATAGTTTACTCAAATCTCCAGAGGGTAACAGTCTATCAGTATTGTATTATTGAAAGAGTGTGGCATAGAGACTCAGGAGGCCTGGCTTCGCATTCTGGTTCTCCCATTCAAAAGTTATGATTTTATCATTAAACTTTTATAATCTTTATTTTGTCTTGTCGCTTCAGAAATGTGGATAATAATACCTATGCAAAGTGTTGTGAAAATAAAATGACATATTGTTAGTGAAAAAATGGGTATGGACTAAAATGGACTAAGTCATTTATCATGCTCTAGACATGTTTCATAAAATCCATACTGCATTTGTTGATAATATTTTAAAATCAAAAGAACTTTTAGAACAAGCTGCTACAAGTGATGGTTGATATTTAAATAGTAAAAGATAACCCTAGGAGTAACATCATGGAAAATGGCAGAGTGGGAATTTCCTAGTGTTATTTTTTCCACTGTAACAACCATTAAGCCAGAAAAAGAACTGTGAGAATTGACTGTTTTGGGAATCTAGGACCTGATCACATACTGACAGCAACCAAGAAACAGCCCAGTGAAGAGGGAGGCTGCCGAGCTTTGGTAAGGATCCCCTGTGATCCTCTGCCTTGTTTCTTAAATTCTGCATATCAGTGAAATCATATGATAATTGTCTTTCTCTGATTGACTTATTTTGCTTAGTATAATACCCTCTAGTTCCATCCACGTCATTGCAAACGGCAAGATTTCATCTTTTTGATGGCTGTGTGATATTCCATTGTATATATACACCATGTCTTCTTTATCCATTCATCTGTCGATGGACATCTGGGCTCTTTCCATAGTTTGGCTATTGTGGACATTGCTGCTATAAACATTGGGGTGCAGGTGCCCCTTCGGATCGCTACATTTGTATCTTTGGGGTAAACACCCAGTAGTGCAATTGCTGGGTCATAGGTAGATCTATTTTCAACTTTTTGAGGATCCTCCATACTGTTTTTGATGGATGGCTGTTTCTCGTCAAACATGGAAGCCATAAGGCAGTAATATGACCTGTTTCAAATGCTGAAAGAAAAAAAAAAAATCTGTCAACCAAGATTCTGTATTTGGCAACACTGTTCTTCAAGAATGAAGAAGAAATTCCCAGATAAACAAAAGCTAAAGGAGTCTATTGCTAATAGACCTGCCCTAAAAAATGCCAAAGGGAGTCCTTCAGACTGAAATGAAGTGACACTACTATACAATAAGTCAAAGCATATGAAGACTATTATAAAGATAACTACACAGGCAAATAAAAATTCTTTAATTATTATAGTTTTCATCTGTAATTCCTGTTTTTTTCTATATGATTTAAAAGACAGATGTTTAAACAATAATTATAAATCTGTGTTAACTGGCACTATGTATAAAGATGTAATCTGTGACAGTACAAAAATAAAGGGGAAGAAGAGAGAGCTTTAAGAGTATTTGTATAGTATTGAACTAGTTGGAGTTATATACACCAAGTTGTTATGCATCTAAGATAATTGTAACTCCCATGGTAACCACCAACTAGTTACATAAACAACTAAAAAATATACAGAGAGGAAAGAAAAAGGTATATTACAAAAGTAACCAACTAAATACAAAAAAAAGGCAATAATAGAACTAAGGAATAAAAACATAAGACACAGAAAACAAATAGCTAAAAGACATGAGTATGTCCATTTTTAGTCATTATCTTAAATGTAAATGGATTAACTAATTAAAAGGCAGAGATTGGCAGACTGGGAAAAAAAAAAACTGTACCAATATCCCTTATCAGTGATATTAATACAAAAATCCTCAACAAAATACTACTAATGTGAATTCAGCAGCATATAAAATGGACTATAATGATGGCCAAGTGGGTTTTATACAAGGAATGGAAGGATGGTCCATCATATAATAATCAGTCTATGTATTACACCACATTAATGTTTTACAGGAAAAAAAAACCTGCATGATAATCTTAAATGATGCATAAAAATGTCATTTGTCACATCTACTATAACCCTCAAAATACTATGATTAGAATCTTTTTCTACATGGTAAAGGTCCACAGCTAACATCATACTTAATAATGAATGGCTAAAAACTTTTCCTCTAAAATAAGGAATAAGACTGGGGTGTCTGTTTTCACCACTTCTCTCTGACATAGTTATATGATGTTCTTGCCAGAGCAATTAGGCAAGAATTATAAATAAAAGGCATCCAAACTGGAAGGAAGTAAAATTGTTTCTGTTCATAGATGACATGATCTTGTATGTAGAAAACTCTAAAGAATCCACAAAATACTGTTACATCTAATTCTAAAATTCGGGAAATTTTATAAATGAAAATCTATTTGCAAAAATTATCTGTATTTCTATATACTGGCAACAAATAATCTGAAAAGGAAATTAAGAAAACAATTTCATTTTCCATAATATCAAAAAGAATAAAATACTTAGGAATAAATGTAACCAATGAGGTCTAAGACTTGTACATTGAAAACCACAAAATATTGCTGAAAGAAATGAATGAAGACTTAAATAAATGGAAAGACATTTTATTCATATATATAAGACTTAATATTGTTAAGATGACATTTCTACGAAAATACAGAATCAGTGCAATCCCTATCAAAATGTCAGTGGTGTTTGGGTAAAAATGGAAAAACCCATATAAATTTAATATTAAATTTTAAGAGACCTTGAGTAGTCAAAATAATCTTGAATAACAAAGCTAAGCTCATACATCATAATTTCAAACTTACAAAGCTGTAGTAAATAAAATAATGAAGTACTGACAAAAATATACAAATAAAATATAAATATAAATATACATATACACCATTGAAGTAAAATTGACACCCCAGAAATAAACCCATATATATATATATATATATATATATATATATAGTCAATTGACATTAGGCAAAGATGCCACAATCTTTCAGAGGGTCTTAGAGTATAGTTTCTTCAACAACTGGTGCTGGAAAAACTGAATATGTACATGCAAATAATGAAGATCTTATACCATATATAAAAATAAACCAAAATGGATCAAAAGACCTAAATGTAAAGCTAAAACTATAAACTTCTAGAAGAAAACATAGGGGTAAATTTTCATTACTTTGGACTTGGCAATGACTATTTAAATAATGGACCTAGGGGCGCCTGGGTGGCTCAGATGGTTAAGGGTCTGCCTTCGGCTCAGGTCATGATCTCAGGGTCCTGGGATCGAGCCCCGCATCGGGCTCCCTGCTTGGCAGGGAGCCTGCTTCTCCCTCTCCCTCTACTGTTCCCCCTGCTTGTGCTCTCTCACTCTCTCTGTCAAATAAATAAAGAAAATCTTTAAAAAAATAAAAAAATATAAATAAATAAATAAATAAATAAATAATGGACCTAAAAGCACGGCCAAGGCAGTATCAACAGAGCAAGAAGACAACCCACAGAACAAGAAAAAAATTTGCATATCATATTTATGAGATAAGGGTTTAATATCTAGAATATGTAAAGAACTCATACAAGTCAACAACAATAACAAAAACAAGCAACACTATTATAAAATGGGCAAAGAACCAAACAAACATTATTCAAAGGAGGTATGAAAATGACCAATAAGCGTATAAGATATTTAGCATCATCAATCATGAGGGAAATGTAAATCAAAACCACAATGAGATTTCACTTCATACCTACTAGGATGGATATCACACACACACACACAAAAGTAAAATAATAAATGTCGGTGAACATGTGGAGAAATTGGGACCTTTGTATATCCCTGGTAGGAAAGTGAAGTGGTGCAGCAACGGAAAACAGTTTGAGAGTTCCTGAAAGCATTAAACATAGAATTACCATATGACCCGATAATTTCCCTCTTAGGTATATAACCAAAAGAATTAAAATAGGGACTCAAACTGATACTTGTATGCAAACAATCATTGTAGCATAATTTACAGTAGTCAAAAGGTCGAAACAACCCAAGTGTCTATCAATTGATGAATAAACAAAATGTGATACATGCTACAACATGGATGAATCTTGAAAATATTATGCTAAATGCAATAAGCCAGGCATAAAAGAACAGATATTGTGTAATTCCACAAATGAGTAAATTCAAAGAGACAGAAGGTAGATTAGAGGTTACCGGGTAGGGTGGAGGGAGGGGGGAGTTATTGCTGAATGTGTACAGATTTTCATTTGGGGTGATGACAAAGTTTTGGAAGTAGATAGTGGTGATGGCTGTGCAACATTGTAAATGTAATTAATGCCACTATATATTACACTAAAAATAGTTAAAATGTCTAATTTAAATGTTATATATATTTACCACTATATGTAAAATATATAATTAGAGTTACTCTATTTAAGTTTTAATATGTTAGTTTTCTCAAGTTATTTAAAAATGGGAATGGTAGGGTTTTTTTTCTTTGCATTCTAGCAGTTTCAAAACCATTATTACACTTGATAAGCAGTTCATAAAACTACTTTCAAAGAGCACTATTGTTTTTTCATTATCTTCATTCCTAAGATCTCAATTCAGTTTTAATACACCAGTGTGTTGCTGAATGTGAAGGCTGTCTTAGAAATACTTTTTAACACGTAACTTTACTGCCCTTGAAATAGGAAATGTGTTGCCTTGAGTTCTGTAATAACAAGGTAACTTTTCAATTTCAAGAGCCGGTAGTATCTCAAGGGTCATTTTTTTCCATTTGGTTTCCTACCCTTATATTGTTGATTTGAACAGGGACTTTCCATTGATTTCAGAGGGCCATGTCCAGAGACTGTAAAAGGTCCAGAGCCCATATGGAAGCAGAATCAAGTTTTGAGATGATCTAGAATCTGCTTTTGTGGAGCTTTTGTGGACTCACTCAATCAGAATATGGTTATAGTAATATGGAAAATAAAGTTTATTTTCCCATATGCAAACTTTGCAAAAATAATCAAAGTTTAAAAAAAAAAAAAACGATTTTCTTAAGAGAAAATCAGGCTAAGCCTGACTTAGTAGGCTATTCTGCTGTCTCCATATAAGTTTCTGGATTAAAATTAAGATCAGTGAATATCCTTAATTTTTGCATCATGCCTTTATTTCATTCACTAACCTAATTAGTGCAGTCATTGAAATGCAGAAGTGAGTAAATTATATGGGCATACATGGCATAGAACTTATGTTGAACTACTATAAATACAATCTATTATTATATAATTTTACATTATTTTGATTTACCTTAAATTTTAAAAGTAGTTATTATGAATTCCACTGCATGTTGTTTCTCAACAATCTTGTGGATTGTTACTCTAGGGAATAAAATTTGAGTAAATAAGTTGAGTTTACCAAAGCTTGCATGATTCAAGATCATGTCATTTGCAAATACAGTTTTACTTCTTCTCTTCTAATCCTGCTGCATTTTATTTTCCCTCACTACATAGGCTAGATTCTTCTATTACAGTAGTGTAGTAGAGGTGATGAGAGGGGACATCCTTGCATTGTTTCTGAACATAGAAGGAAACCATTCAGTCTTTACTATTAAGGATGAAGTTAACTGTCCTCTATCAAGATGAAGAAGTATCTTTCTATTACTAGTTTTCTTTTTTTAAGATTTTATTTATTTATTTGAGAGAGAGAAAGCAGAGCAAGAGAGGGCACAAGCGGGAAGGGGAGGGGCAGAGAGAGAGGGAGGAGCAGACTCTCCACTGAGCCCGGAGCCTGAAGTGGGGCTCGATCCCAGGACTCTGGGATCACGACCTAAGCCGAAGGCAGATGCTTAACCTTAACCAACTGAGCCATCCAGGCACCCCCTATTTCTAGTTTTCTAAAAGTCCTTATGAGGAATGTATATTAGACTTTACAAATGCTTTTTCTGTGTCTGTTGAGATGAGTATATTGTTTTTGTTTTGTTTTGGTTTATTTTTGTCAATATGGTGAATTACAATGTAAATAGTCATAATATGTAACATAATATATACTTTATGTAAAGTATATATATAAAATCTATGTATTACTTCTTTATGTAAGAAGTATAGATTTAAGTCTTACTTGTATATGCAATATGATAATCTCTGCCTTTCAGTTTGAGTGTTTTTACCTCTAAATTTAATATGATTATCAATATAAGGTTTAGGTTTAAGTGTATTATGTTGCTAATTGTTATCTCACGTGTTCTTTCTGCCCCATTTTCTTTTTTCCGACTTTTTTTGGATTGAGTATTTATATGGTTCCATTTTATATCATCTGTTGGATCTTATACAGAAAAATGTCTTGTGGTTTTTTAAAAGATCACTCTGGCCATGGGGAGAAGATCAGCTGTGGACAGCAGGAGTGGAAAAAAGGAAATCAGTTAAGTCTTGTTCTGAGATGGTTTGGCTGGGGTAAGTGGTTTGTGTTTACTTGCTTTTTTTTTTAAATAGTGGAAATAGGAGTTCTCTTTAGGTCACATGATATCTGAAGCAATGATGAGGTATCCAAATCAAATAAGTAATTCTCTATACAAATCTGGTAGTAGAACTTAATGAAAAAGTCACTACTAGAGATATAAAATTGATGTCAACAACATACAGATAGCAATGAATTCATTTTTAATCCATGGGACTGATTATATAACCTTGGGACACAGTAAAGAGAAAAGATAAAGTCTCTGACCTTCTGGGCAACTATAAAATTTATATCTGAACAGATAAGGAGATTAAGGAGGAGGAACCAATGAGTAGAAGAAAGAACAGGTGAATATGGCGTCATCGATGACAAGGTAAAGCAACATTTTTAAAAAGAAAGACGTGTTCAATTGTGAAAAATTTTGCCTAGCGTCAATTAAAATGAAGACAGAGAAATAGCCATGGATAACATACATGAGACGTTTGGTGACCTGATAAGATTACTATCAGAAGAGTCATTTGGACAAAATCAATTTTGAGTAGGATGAGGAAATTGGGAGTTAAAGAAGTGAATTTCGTGACTAAAGATAATGTGTAAGTCTAACAAGAGTTTTTCTGTGAAGTTAAAAGGAAATAGAGTTGCATAGAGGGTAAGGTGTGGTGAATGGAAGTTGTGGCCCTGCTTTGTTTAGTTTTCTTTATTTGTAATGGGTGAACACAAAAGCATAGTTATTTTAAAGAAAGAGGAATATATTAATTATAAGAAGCGACTATTACAGCAGCAGGTACCTGAGAGGTACAAATGGATGGGATTCAAGGTACAGGTGGAAGAGCTAGCCTTTAATGGGAGAGGAGCTACCTTGACGCTGTAACTGGAGGAAATGCAAAAGGTGGACCCAGGTTAGATAAGCATACAGATGTATTGGTAGGAAAAAAAAGGAGTTCATGATTGATTGCTTTGATATTCATGAGGAAGTTTGGGACAATGTTTTTAGTTATTGCAGGTGAGGAGTCACAGCGAGTACAGTGGGAAGTTTGAGGCATGAGGAGAAGGTATGAAGTAGTTGCTTTGGTAATGAAGAGAAAGAACATGCCAGCAAAGTGTGGGAGAGTTTTCAGGTACTACTGAGGGCCTATGTGAATTGAAAGACAAAGCATGGCTATGTGATTTTTCTCTGACAATATTCAACATTTAACCTGGTGCAGGCACCAGATAGTTAACAATTCAATGAGAAACAGGTTTGGAATTTTGCTACTTTATATGCTGAGAAGGATAAGAAGGGACAAGGCTTTAAAGGAGCTTGTGATGGGTTAATTATACTAATGGTAGAGCCAAGATATTCAAGGTCCCAATGAGGCACATAATCATTACACCAAGGGACAGGTGTCCTTCTCTTTGAGTTATTTGATGATGGATATGTATGTATATGTTATGATGAGAGAACTTTTACACTCATGGCTGAGATAGATACTGGTATGGTCATGGTATTAACAGAAGCAAATACAATAAAAATAATAGCTAATATTTATTTAACACTTCTATGTGCAAAGTATTACACTAAGCCCTTTACCCACTAAATTTCTAAGCTTGTTTATCTTGTATCATTTTCACAAAATCTCATGATGTAATATTGTTACTCTTGTTTTTTGTTTTTGTTGCTGTTTTTGGTTTTCTTCCTTTTTTTAATAGAAAAACTAACTCTGAAAGAGATTAAATGACTTGCTGAGGGTCAAAAAGTCTGTAAAATATGGAGTTTAAATTAGAAAAGACTTTCTATCTGGGCCCATGAATACTTTGCTATTCTGTTGCCGGAGAACTAGGTTACAGCTCAAGCTCTGTGATTGCCTGGTTTTGTCACTCTGAGAAAGTCACATTACTCTGTTTCCATTTCTTCATTTGTGTTGTAGTAAATGCTATAATACCACTTTGTCTCTAATCTGATCTTTAATTTTCTAGAAAGTTGTCCTAAAGAATTTGCAACTAGGGGCATTAAAAAAAAAAATCCACCTAAATACTTTGAAATGTACAGGTAACACTTTAGTTAATGTTTTGTGATTATTCTTTAAAATCACTATTAGATTTGGGGCATCTGGGTGGCTCAGTCGTTAAGTGTCTGCCTTCGGCTCAGGTCATGATCCCAGGGTCCTGGGATCGAGCCCTGCATCGGGCTCCCTGCTCAACAGGAAGCCTGCTTCTCCCTCTCCCACTCCCCCTGCTTGTGTTCCCTCCCTTGCTGTGTCTCTGTCAAATAAATAAATAAAATCTTAAAAAAAAATCACTATTAGATTTCATATTTCACTTCAGTTCTCAATAGTACAAACCTGGCACCTGTGTAAAGTCAGGATTCTTTATTATCATAAGCATATTTTCCCTCATTTTAATAGGATACTATACTTAGTGTTCTCACACAAGAATAATTTATATAATCATTACAAATAATGAAGAGCTATTTGAGTTACAGTGGCCAAGTTTACACTCAAAATATTTAGTGATTTTAACATGATTCTAAATAATACACAATGCATATAGTATTAAATCAGCATAATGTTTAAATAATATGGGGTTGGCTGGTACCAAAAGTTCTTGACTTACATATACAGCATGTTATGTAATTTGTAGCATGACACACCAAAGCATTAGATTTTGAGTCAGATATTTAATTAGAAATGGTGGGGTGCCTGGGTGGCTCGGTTGTTAAGCGTCTGCCTTCGGCTCAGGTCATGATCCTGGAGTCCTGGGATCGGTAGGCATCGGGCTCCCTGCTCGGCAGGGAGTCAGCTTCTCTCTCTCCCACTCCCCCTGCTTGTGTTCCCTCTCTCGCTGTCTCTCTCTCTGTCAAATAAATAAAAAATAAAATAAAATCTTTAAAAAAAAAAAAGAAATGCTGAACAATTGTAGAAGCAAGGCAGGCACTAATTTGTTCTAGAGAAAGCTTCATATATAAAACCAATCACATGCATATCCCCGGCTTCTTATACAACTCTATTCCTGATTATTATATATTAAATAATATTATATAAATCAATATACCAATATTTTTATATTAGCATTATATATACATTTCCCCCCGTCTGCTTTGATCATTACTAAACATGCCAGGAACTCAGTGCAGCTCACATTGCCTTTTAACTCTCCAGAGTTATAATAGAAAGTACATAAACTTAAGTTATTGTATTTATTCACACTTTGATTCCCCAGAAATTGCCATAATATTATGTGGGAAGGAATAAATGTCTTTCCTCTCAATTGCATGAGGTTCATGATTTGGGGTTATAACTTACTGCTTTGGCATATCGGCTAGCTTTTAAAACAGAATCATGAAGACCAGAGTCTACAAATTATGCATTGCTAATGTCCTTCAAATCATATACTTGGAAGGGTAAATTCTGTTTACCTTGGTTGAAAGTTTCCAATAAATGTTATTAATAGAATGTAAGGGCTACATATTCAGGTAAAATACTTATGTCAAGTAGAATGTATGTGAGTGCAACAGAGCCTAGGTGTGATTGAGATTCTCCATTTCCTACTTATGTCTCTGAGTTATGTTTTTGCCTGCAAATCATATAGCCAGTCTCTATAGCCAGCTAGCTAGGTAGATAGATACTAGGTACACTTTAGACAGTCTTAGAAAGGTATGATTATTCCATCTGAATTGATTTAAGTAAATCATAAAACATTAAACTTAATATTAAACTTTTTTGTCTTCTCAGAGGTTAAAGTGAAGCATTTAATTTGTACACACATTGACATTAAACTGTGCCTGAAATGACGTAATATACATAATTTGTAAAAATATAAATTATGAATAACAACTTTATTGCTAGATTATATATATAGTATTATATAAATATATGTATATATATGCATGTATATGTATACACACTTGGGTGTGATGTATCAAGTTAGTGAGTTTTCATGATATATAGACTATAAAGTTTGCCAGATAATGTGAGTCTCATTTAATCATGTATACTAGGAAACAAATTTTTTAAAAAGACTTCTTATTTTTAGATTGTTCTGGTTTAGAGAAAATTGTCCAAAATGATTTGTGAGTATGGTTATACTTAAAGACAAATTCTACATATTTTATAGAGGCCTAAATTCTAAAACGTTAATTCATGTCAAATAGCAAGCAAGCACATGGAAAATTCTACCTGGAAAAAAAGATCAGATGATAATATGGTCTGTGGCTAAATAATGTTATGACCGAACTCACTTAAAATCTAAGTAAAATGAGTATAATTTTGATGTACCTAATATTGGTGGTGATTTCACTAGCATAAATAGCATAACCCTGGGAATTTTGAATAACCATAGAACTTAAAGAGAACTTGAGAAATTGTTCTGTTCCATCTTCCTTCAAGAAATTATTTATCATTGAGGAATCTTATTTGTCTTCACCTTTTCATTTAGGATTGTCCCCAAAGTCTCTTAAAATTAATTACAGAATGTAAAAATCCTTATTACCTATGCAACTATATTTCTTACATTTTGAATCATTTTTAACCATACCAAATTTTGGAAGAATCCCGCTGGAAATATGTCTAATGTATTTCACTAACAAATATGACAAAACATATGAAAATTATTTCTAGCACTAAATACCTAGATGAGAAAAAGTATTTATGTAGATACTAGGTAACTTTTGGGGTAAATTATCAGGATAGTCCACCAATGCCATCTTATAAACCTTTGAATTTTTATTCCATATTTTTTCAAATGTGAAAGATAAAATATATAAAAGCAGCATAAATGTGATCAATTTAATAAAGATTTATTCCTTCACACATAATTTAATAAAGATTTATTCCTTCACACATAATAAAGATGGTGACTAAAAAATAGATGTTTTAATTTCTAGGTGACTAGAAATTTGCTATATGTTTAGCAAATATAGATAAATTAATGCATATTTCAAAAATTACCAATCTCTGATATTCAGTGGAATGAATCTAGTGAATCAAAAATATTTATTAAAACTTTAAGAAAGTACCAGATCTCTTACCACAACCTAGGAAATACTGACCAGATACACTATAATCTGAATAAATTCAAGAGAGTATGCTATTTTCAATGCATAGATACCAGTCTCTTGACCTTGGAGTTGGGGAGAAATGCTGCCATGTTATCTCAGCTGAAGGAATGTCACTGAGATCTATTCAGCCATTGTAGCTGAAGAAGGTGGCTGTAGAAATAGCAGCAGCAGGGAGAGTGGGGCCAGAGAAAAAGAGCCTAACTACAAAGCATGTTCTTTTGATTTAGTCTTAACTTCAGTATGGCATGATATTTTAATAAACCTACTTGATAGCTACATCTAAGCCTCCGTTACTTAAAGTCTGTCTCCATTTTAATAGGACAATTTTCCAACATGGTGCATTTTAGGTTCAGGAACCTCAAAACATTTTAGAAAAGACTCTAGAAGGGTGAAGCTACTAGATGATGGTTTTCCTGATTCCTCCTCCTTTTATAATTTTCTTTACACCTTCTGCATACAACTGGATATAAAAACCATTGTCTAGCTCTACAAATAAGTGCAAATTAAGTGCATACAAGGCAACCATGGAGCGTAGTTAGAAGATTATGAGACTGGGGCGCCTGGGTGGCTCAGTCGTTAAGCGTCTGCCTTCGGCTCAGGTCATGATCCCAGGGTCCTGGGATCGAGACCCGCATCAGGCTCCCTGCTCCGCGGGAGGCCTGCTTCTCCCTCTCCCACTCCCCCTGCTTGTGTTCCCTCTCTCGCTGTGTCTCTCTCTGTCAAATAAATAAATAAAATCTTTAAAAAAAAAAAAAAAAAGAAGATCATGAGACTATCTCCACACTATTTTAGGGAAAATGACAGCCCTAGAAAAAGTCTTTTCCCCTTGGGGGGGGGGAGTTTCCCCTTAGGGAAAAAACTACCAGAAGAGTGTTTTTGGATGTTTATTTTAAAAATTTATATTGAAAAAAACAAGGCAAATAATACAGCATAGAAGAACCAGAGAAAGAAAATATAATAGAATGCCTACTATTAGAAAAAGAAAAAAAAAGGGGGGGGGTAGAAAAACTTGGGACTATTCTATAAAAAAAAAGAAGAAATCAAAATTAAGTGAACTAACAGAATTAAGAAAATTAATGTAGAACAATAAAATTAAAGACAAAATAGAAAGGTTTGCTAGCTGAGTCAATGATAGTAAAACTTAGGCAACAACTGGGATAAGGAAAAGGTTGTAAAAGATTCCCAAGAGAGAGAAGAAAAAAAATAAGCTTCTTACAGAGAAATTAGAAGCAGAATGTTGTTATATTAGAATTCTAATAGCAGTGTTGTCTACTGGTTGACAGAGGGAGAGTTCTAATTATGAGAGCAATTACTGGATAGTCTTTCTCATCACTACATTTCAGATTGTGTAGTATGGCAGATCTTTGTCAGCAAACTTAATTTTTTATGATCAATTTTATTTGTCAATAAACCATGTTATTTTCAGGTTGTTAGAAGTCCAATATAATCTAACATCAAAATTTCAATCTCTCATTCAGTTTAAAGTGTTGCCCACTTTCTCAAATGTCTGTCTGAGGGGCATTCTCGGCACCAGCTGACCTGATCTAGGCGCTGAAATTTACAGGAGGAAACATTGACACAAATAGTTTCTATCTTCTTTTTCATTCCACCTCCTCCCTTAGTAGATACTATTTCAGTTGTCCTGCAAGATCAGTTTCAGAGGGGACAGGAGGAAAGTAGAAAAGGGCAAAATTTTATGTAGCTGGTGGTGTTGTAATTGTGCATCCAGGCTTAGGGTTAGGGTCAGCGTTTCCAGTTAACGAGTTAAAATTTTCTCCATGCTTCCCTTGAGCACCACGAATAACCTTTATCTTGGGAAAGCAGAACAGCCTTTCTGATTCCCAATGGCAAGCAGATCTCTTCTAGAGGGTTTCTCAAAGTATCTCATGTATGACACCCTTCTGTGGTGCTTATTTTGCCATTGGGAAAAAATTTGCATCTTTGCAAAACCAAAAATTGAAAACACAGTATGCATCCATCTCTGCCCTCCTGACTCTTTATTCTGACATGACAGATAGACCTACCTGCCACCTGTTTTTCACCTTTTCTCAGGTGGTATCAGGCACCCAAATCTGTGTTGTCTGTTAACACAGGCCATAGAATAGGCAGCACATTCATCTCACCTGGTAGTTCTGAAGCCTCACTGAATTGAAGATGAAGGCAGCCATGGGTGTCGCAGGACATCAGGAAGTCTTCAGAACACTGTCTTCAAAGAAATTCACATTCACTGGTCATTTCTATTTAATTGTTTTTTGCAGACTCCTACGTTTAAGATGAAATTGGGTAATGGGCTATAAGGACTGCCAAGCCTGTTTTGAGCTACCATTTTGCATGTCTAGCAAAGATGGTATATTACTGTCCTTTGGACTTCTCAATTTTGGGCCTCAGTTGAAACATCTGGGTAGGAAAAAGCAGATTTTAGAATTGTATCAATAATTGAGTGCTGGTTAATTTAGAAATGGACACTTCGTCAATCAAACTAGAATTCATAGCAACTGTGATATCCTTACTGCAATGGGTCTGCTAATCGGGGACTCGGCATGCGGCTTCGAAGGCTTGGCACTGCACAGGGGCAGGCAGTATTATTCATGTAGATTACAGTCTGATAGGGTATCTCAGGTGGCACCGAAAAACACCATGATCACTACTATGTTGTGGACTCCACATCTTTTGGAGAGGGGACAGCTGCTCTCAGTAGATGTGGACTTGATGGGTTGAAGCACTTTACAAATGAAATATACCTTCATACCTTTGTCTGGTTCTTTGAGCACAGGTAAAGACAGATTTGTTGTAGGCTTCAAAACAAGGAAGAATTTGCTCTTGGAAGCAGAAGAAGGTGTCTCTTTTTGGATAAAGTATAACTCTCATGCTGATTTGAAGACTTAACTCTCCCATCTCCAGGGGTTTCACATTCCTTACATCGAAAGCCAGAAAAGTGAACACACAGTAGCTGATATAAAATGTGAGAATAGCTGGACATCAGTGAGCTTAAAGTGGAGAGGATTTTTACTTACATTCCCCATTTGTTATATTTTTTTATTCAGAAATACATAATTTGTTATGTTTGACTTTGGGTCACAATAGTAAGTATGTGAAATTTTGGCTCTGGAATTGTTAAAAATAGATATTTTAGGTGGCACTAGATCCAAAATTGTAGTTCTTGTTGGTTTTTTGTTTGTTTGGGGGGTTTTTTTTGTTTGTTTGTTTTTTGTTTTTTTGTTTTTGTTTTTGTTTTTGGACATGCTTGATGAAGAGCACCTTTGGAAGGATTTGAACTCAAAGAGAGCAGCACACCTTTCGTTGTCACATTTTAATCACCAGTGTCATTGTGATTTCAGAAGTTCAGATAATAGATATGTGGTATAGTTTATAAAGGCACAAAACTGATTGGACAAGACCTATTTTAGGAGGTAAAGTCATATTTTTGGACCAACTAAACTGTAAACCATTTTTAAAACCTTTTTAAAAAGGTCTTACATTTGGTATACTCTGAAACTAGAAATTAGGTATTCTAAAAAAAATCTCAAGGGGAAACAGTTATAATATCAAACTCAAACAAACAAATAA
Source organism: Phoca vitulina (assembly GCF_004348235.1). Classification (NCBI taxonomy): domain Eukaryota; kingdom Metazoa; phylum Chordata; class Mammalia; order Carnivora; family Phocidae; genus Phoca; species Phoca vitulina. The sequence continues at coordinate 31,496,610 of NW_022589728.1, forward strand.
AAAACTCCAAAACAATACCCATGCAAATGGGTTTTGACTTTTTAACTCAGAATAGAGGCTGGAGCAAGAAAGGAATAGATACAGATCTTGGTGGTCAGACTAAACAAAAAAGAAAATAAAATTGAAATAATAACATATCTAGATATTCTAAAAGGTTAAATTAGGAAATAGGGCTATAATCACTATTACAAAGACATGAAAGGTGAGCAAGGTCTAAATAAGCTTATAGCAGGAAAAAAAGAATGGTTTGTGGATCTCTGAGGACCCTTGGAATCAGGAAATTATTGAGGCACCTTTATACAAGATACAGGGGAAAAATAGCCGATGATTGAGAAGATCTATACTGGGTGGTTACACAATAATTTAAACAGGAGTGGGAAGAGATTACCTGTTAGATCACATAAAATACTTTAAGCGGTATTAGATGAGTTTCAAGATGACACAATTATTGCAAGAGGAAGGAAGAAGAACATGGCATATTCCCTAAGGGAACATGTCTAAGAAATTTATTGAGTTAGGACTCTAAGGAAAGTTATAGTTGAGAAGAGAAAAACCAAAGTGGAGACAGGCAGGACAACCATAAATATAATCCAGGCATGTGTTTGATTTTCTTTGATGGAATGGAACCAACTGTGTGTAATAATAAATCTACTCAGGTAAGTAAAGATGGAGAGGATTTGTTTGAATAATAGATTTTTTTCTGACCTAGAAATTATTTTTTTAAAGATTTTATTTATTGATTTGACAGAGAGAGAGAGAGAAGCAGCGAGAGAGGAAACACATGCAGTGGGAGAGGGAGAAGCAGGCCTCCTGCTGAGCAGGGAGCCTGATGCAGGGCTCTATCCCAGGACCCTGGGATCATGACCAGAGCGGAAGGCAGACACTTAACTGACTGAGCCACCCAGGCGCCCCACTGACCTAGAAATTATTGACTTACTATCTTAATCTGTGAGGAATTTTACATGAAAGAGGAACATATTCAGAAAGCAGAAAGTCTGAGTTTGAAATAAAGTGAAAACAAATGGTAGAAACATATAATTAAGGAAGTGAGGTTGGTTGTACAAGTATCAGAAAAATAAATGGACACACTTAACTAGGCTGAAAATGTTTAAACTCAGCAGCCTCTATTTGAAGAGAGTAGGGGAATAATGAGAGCACATGAAAGAAGTGTATTGATCTTCACTGGATCACTGGGGTTATAGAATTTTTTTATTCCTTATTTGTATTTCACTTTTTGTTGCATTGGTGAACACATTCTGAACAACAATAATTAATAATAGTTACAGCAGACCTCATTGCTTTTTTTCTTAATATTAGCATATCTCTACCTTTTATCTTTTTTTAAGATTTTATTTAGAGAGAGAGAGTGAGTGAGAGAGAGAGAATGAGTGAGAGAGAGAGAAACGAGCGTGGGTAGGGGGAGGAGAGGGAGATGCAGACTCCCCACTGAGCAGGAAGCCCGACAGGGGATTGATCCCAGGACCCTGAGATCATGATCTGAGCTAAAGGCAGATGCTTAACCAACTGAGCCATTCAGGTGCCCCTATCTCTACCTTTTCAACCTTAATTATCATTTTGGTTATTAGCATGAGATATGTCTTCCTCACTTAGCTATGTAAGTATGTATATGCTTTAATATTTTAAGAGAATTTCTTTATTAAGTGTCAGTAATGGATTTAATTGAAAGGTTTTTTTTTTTAGCATCTGTTGAAATCATAAGTTCTATTGGTATCTCATGTTGATATTTATACCAAAATTAATCCTTAGGTATCCTTAGGTTCTTGAGCTAAAGAAATAAGCTTTTGAATAATTTACCATTTAAATATGGTAAATGCTTCTTTTCAGGGATTGTTCTATTTTACATGATAGTATTTTATTTAGGAATTTAATAAAAACATTCATATATGGCATTTTTATATACCAGTTGTTTTAAAAATCCAATGCCAGAGAACTGTTGTTCTCGAAAGTGTTTGTCAAAAACAATGTTCCATAGTTAAATAGATATTATAAATGCTGCTTTATAAAATCTTTTTCAGAAGATATTAATATTCACATATTAAAGCCTTTAGAAAATAATCCATTTAATCCCCCATGAAAGATTTCACTTATTTTGTCTGTTTTTCTATTTTCTTGATATTTGTCTAACCTATTATTTGAACACATCTCTCTCTTCTCTAAGATATACATGTGTGCTAGGCAGAATTAGGACCCTCATAACTTTTGCCCCCCCCCCCCCCCCCCCCGTGTCATAGCTTTGAATATGCTGCATTACCAGGCAAAAGGGACTTTGTAGATGTACTTAAGTTTACTAATGTGTTGACCTTAAAATAGGGAGATTATCTTATCAGGTCCAATGTATTCACAGGAGCTATTAGAAGCAAAGCTCTCTCCTGGCTCTGAGGAGAGAGGATGTTAAAGAGATATGGAAGAGTAGAAGTCAGAGAGATTTGGTGTGTCCCTGCCAGTTTTGGAGATAGAAGGGGCCACAAGTCAAGGGATGTGGGAGGTCTTAAATAGCTAAGAATAAAAAACTAATGATGTAATGTATGGTGATTAACATAACATAATAAAAAAAAAAAAAAAACATGCAGACAGAACCATGTAAATAGAAAAAAAAAAAAAGTAGCTAAGAATGACCACTGGCCACTTGTTACTTCCCTGGCCAAAGGAAGGAGGCCCTTAATCCTACGACCACATGAAACTGAATCCTACCAAAAACCTAAAAAAGCCTGCATATGGATTCTCCCCTAAAGCCTTCAGATGATAGTTCAGGTTGGCTGACGCTTTGATTCTAGTCTTGTGAGACCCTAAGCAGAGTACCCAGTTGAGCCCATCTGGACTTCCAACATTCAGAACTCTGAAATGAGAAATAGGTATTGTTTTAAGTTTTTAAATCTGTGGTAATTTGTTAGAACAATAGAGAACGAGTGTAGTGTATAACTTAGCTTCACAAATAATAAGTAATAGAAAAGGTGCATTTTATTTTTATTATTTTTATTTATTTTTATTTTTTTATTTTTTTTATTTTTCCCCCCTTCACTCTTCCCCTCCTATCTTCTTTTTTTTTTTTTTCTTAACATATATTGCATTATTTGTTTCAGAGGTACAGATTTGTGATTCAACAGTCTTGCACAATTCACAGTGCTCACCATAGCACATACCCTCCCCAATGTCTATCACCCAGCCACCCCATCCCTCCCACCACCCCCAATCCAGCAACCCTCAGTTTGTTTCCTGAGATTAAGAATTCCTCATATCAGTGAGGTCATATGATACATGTCTTTCTCTGATTGACTTATTTCGCTCAGCATAACACCCTCCAGTTCCATCCACGTCGTTGCAAATGGCAAGATCTCATTCCTTTTGATGGCTGCATGATATTCCATTGTATATATATATACCACATCTTCTTTATCCATTCATCTGTCGATGGACATCTTGGCTCTTGCCCTGGTTTGGCTATTGTGGACATTGCTGCTATAAACATTGGAGTGCATGTGCCCCTTCGGATCACTACAGTTGTATCTTTGGGGTAAATACCCAGGACTGCAATTGTTGGGTCGTAGGGTAGCTCTATTTTCAACTTTTTGAGGAACCTCCATACTGTTTTCCAGAGTGGCTGCACCAGCTTGCATTCCCACCAACAGTGTAGGAGGGTTCCCCTTTCTCCGCATCCTCACCAACATCTGTCATTTCCTGACTTGTTAATTTTAGCCATTCTGACTGGTGTGAAATGGTATCTCATCGAGGTTTTGATTTGGATTTCCCTGATGCCGAGCGATGTTGAGCACTTTTTCATGTGTCTGTTGCCCATTTGGATGTCTTCTTTGGAAAAATGTCTGTTCATGTCTTCTGCCCATTTCTCGATTGGATCATTTGTTCTTTGGGTGTTGAGTTTAAGAAGTTCTGTATAGATTTTGGATACTAGCCCTTTATCTGATATGTCATTTGCAAATATCTTCTCCCATTCTGTCGGTTGTCTTTTGGTTTTGTTGACTGTTTCTTTTGCTGTGCAAAAGCTTTTTATCTTGATGAGGTCCCAATAGTTCATTTTTGCCCTTTCTTCCCTTGCCTTTGGTGATGTTTCTAGGAAGAAGTTGCTGCGGCTGAGGTTGAAGAGGTTGCTGCCTGTGTTCTCCTTTAGGATTTTGATGGACTCCTGTCTCACATTTAGGTCTTTCAACCATTTGGAGTTTATTTTTTTAAAGAGTTTTTATTTATTTATTTGACACAGAGAGAGCGAAAGAAAGAGAGAGACAGAGAACAAGCACAAGCAGGGAGAACGGCAGACAGGGGAGAAGCAGGCTCCCCACTGAGCAAGGAGCCCAATGTGGGGCTGCATCCCAGGACCGTGGGATCATGACCTGAGCCGAAGGCAGCCACTTAACTGACTGAGCCATCCAGGCGCCCTGAAAAGGTGCATTTTAAACTAAATAGGGATAGTACATTAAACTGTAGAATTCATCTAGAAAGCATAATTTTTCCACTTGAATGACCCTAGATTTTACTTTAAAGATGAGGAAAAATTGGGGCCTGAATTCACACATTAAATTATAAGTTTTACTTTAGTTCATTTGAGTTATGTTTAATTGTATTTGCACTAATTGATCATCTCATTGTATGTGAAGAAATAAATCAACCTCAAGGGAATCTTATGCTTCCTATGCTACAGTGATTAGTTAATATACAATGGTGAAGGTGATACTACTCTCCAGGGGACACAAATCATGTTTGTGGAAAGCGTTTTGCAGTTTGGGTATTTTTTAGTAACCTGAGCATATTTTCTCCAATGAGAGTACTGTCCATGAAATGTCCATCAGAGATTGCTATCATTTAAATATTCCTTTTCTGGAATCAAAATGCTCAGGTGTTGTAAAAAATGTGTATATTAAATAAAAGCATTTGTATAGTTTGAAAATTATTATATTTACTAGTATGATGCATAATAAATAATTGATTTTTTATGTGAAAGGTGTCCATAGTATTGCAATTGAAAGATTTAAAATATATGAAATTATCCTAGAAGTCAAAGGAGGAAATCTAGCAGCTGCCAGAGACACTGCTCAAGGTAGAAAAGAGAGACAGAGATGCACAGTTAGAGAGACTCAGAGACACAGAGAGAGAGACTGAGAGAGAGAGAGACTCGTTTTGGCTTTTCTCCTGCCCTGGAGTTTGGAAGGCACCGGCGGGGTCCAGTTGCAGGGTGCGGCCAGGACAGTCTAACTACTACCGGTACGAAACAGTCAGCTTGGGACACCGAGCGGACCGAGCAAGGGCAAGAAATGAATTTAAGAGAAAACAGGGCAAACTTAGAACAAAGGACAAATCCACTTTTGGCCAAGTGCTTTCGGGAAATCAGTGAATTCACATTTTAAAACAAAGTATGTCCTATCAGATAGTGGTAGAGAGGTATACTTCCTGAGCAATAGTGTGTGCACATATCATTGATACATCTAGCTTTATAGTTTTTGAAACTTGCTTTAGTATCATTATTTAAATTATTAAAATTAAACATTGTCATAGAATTTCAGAGACAGTATTTTGGAGATCATCCAATTCTCCATTTAACAGATGAGAAATGTAAAACCAAAAGAATGTAAGTGACTTATCAGTTCCTCATCTTTTTACTTTCAGTCAAGCGTAGTTCTGTGGTACCGCATGTTCCCTTCTAGAAGTTCTGAGAAAATATGTGCTCACTTCGTAGTAAATGATACACAGCTCTTACGTGTGGGACTGTAACAATCTCCATACAAAATGTGCATACAATTGCGACATATTATATATATATATGTGTGTCAATGAAATATCTACAAAATGATAGTTCTGGGTTTTAAAGGGCTTGCCTTTGATGGCCTTACTAACCCATTCTCCTTACATTAATCTGTCTGCAGTAAACTTAACTACCAGTTTTGTTTTGTTTTGTTTTTTTCTATTGATAATGTTTTCTGTAGCAACTGGAAAGGATAAAAATCATTCATTTGAAATGTTTGGGTCACTTAATTGCAACAATAGAAACCTTATCTGATTCAAATAGTAAAAGCAATTTAATGAAAAAGTACTGTGTAGCTTAAAGAATTTTGAGGAAACCTGCAGAACAAATTTTGGAAAGTAAGAATCACAAAAAGGAGGGTATGGAGCCAGAAGCAGCCAAATCCGGCTGCATAATTAGGATGACAGAACACTGCTGACTCTGAAACTGAAGCCGAGCCCTGAAAGCTGTAGTTTGCATTGAGACTCTTGGATCTGAATTACCACTTTACCAGCAGTGTTGAGCCTTAAAAAAAAAGAGAGAGAGAGAGAGAAAAAACATGTTGGTACTGCTACATCCAGAAAGGAGTCTCTGCTAGTCCTCCTTATTTTCATCACTTGATCATGACGCAAAGCAGGCAGCTGGTGATTTGATTGGCTAAGCCTAGTTTAACAATCACAGGGCGTGAATTACTCCATATCAACCCAAACTACCTTCTGGCGGGACTTTTTGAATTGACGAGACTGGAGAACTAAAAACTTCCTTTTGGATATCTCCTTTGTGGAAAGGTATTTGATGTAATTGACAGTCAATCCAGTTCTGGGAGACTTAGAGCTGCATTACCTTCAGGTGTGAAGCATCCTCATTGCTGGTATAGATCATGTAGTGTTGAGAAGTTCTAGAAGGCAGCAACTTTCCTTGGCAGCTCCCTGACAGTGCTAGAGGCAGAAGCTCCCTTCTCTACACAACTTTGGGCGTCATCTCTAGAAGCTCAGCCTGAGTCTCTTTCTTCAGCCCTCCTAATAATGCTTTGGGCCCTATATGCCTCAAAAAACTTATTCATGCTTCAAACTGCTACATATCATTATGTTGCCTATAAACCAGGAATGCTCATTAATAAATAATTAGAATCTGGAAGTCGTTCCCTGTAACAGACCTCAAGAAAATAAGAATTACAATAGGTCATTTCTCCTGGTTTGTTTGAAGGGTCTGAAAATCCATGAACCCTAGAGAAAGGGAACTTGGAAGTCAAGGATACTCAGTGATGAAGTAGTTAATATAACTCCCGTGGTTTCCTGCACAGAGTATATTGAAGACAAGCTTTGCTGTTATCAACTGGCTGGTACAGTTGAGCCTAGGAAACTTCTTGGAACTGTGGAGTGGGCTGCTTGCTTATAACTGTAGTGGAGAATTTAGAGCAAAGATATTGGCTCAATGTCTTCACTGTCAGCTCAGTTCAGAGTCAGAAAACCATGGACCTTGTGATTCTAATCTAAAATATTATTATCCTTGCTGTACAGAGTTTGTATACCTGAAATTCAGATGCTGCTCAGGTTCATGTGATATGCCAAAATGGGATTTGTGATGGTTTAATACAATGTTAACTTGCCTAAGATAGGACTAAAGTTTCCAAAACTCTCTTTATTGCATACAGGTTAGAACCGACAGAAATTTTGCTCAAGATTTGGAAAATGGAAGTGGGTAAGAGTAGCTATTACTCTCTGAAGGCCATCATAGATAGAGGTGAGGGGAGAAAGATGTGGAGATGCTGCCAGATTCCACCTGCTCTTTGTTCTCTACCTGGAGACAGGTAATGTAAAATGCAGAAATTCCAGTTGTTTGCCATTTGTCCTCATTCTACAGTGCCCTATGTCTGATTCTCCTTCTTTACTGCTGTCCCTCCTGACCAACAGTAACGCTACTGTAAGACTCAGGGCAATAAGCACAAGGCACTGGCGAATCCATCAGTTCTTCTTCCATCTTCCTCTCTGCTACACCTGGCAACAGGAGGGCTTTATCTTCCCTTGTGGAACCTCTCAGCTGCTTCCACATTAGTTCAAGATATTGTTCCTATAAAAAATCCTTACTCTATAATGCTAAGACCGTTTTTGCTTCCCTAAGCGAACCTTCAGACACATATTTTGCAAAAGGACGTCAACTTTTCTTAGGTCTCATTGTGACGAACTCTCATTACTATCACCCCATGAACCATATAAAATCAATCTCAGAGGAAATTTTTTAATATTAGAAGAATTTAAAATTTCCCAATTATATTTGCAAAAGTCTAGGGCATATGTGTAGGAGCATATTCTGTGGGTGCTGCACAAAACAGAGAGGAATGGAATTTAAGATGAGGTTAGATTTATCAATATGGGTGCTCTTAACAATGAATTTCAATGTATTGTGCTAGCGTGATTAATGGGGAATGGTTCAAATTGTTTGCTTGGTTGGTTGATTAAATCATAAACTGAGCTTTGGTCTATATTGAGCTAAAGGAAAATGAAAGACAATTCATTAACCTACCATTAATTATGTCCCTTACAGGGTCAGAAGAATCTCCCTTAATAATGACATTGATAAATATTTTGAGTAGTGTCAATTACCTTGGAAAGTAGTTACTCTCATAGCCGTGAGGAGCTTAAGCATGCATGATGATTAAATATAAGGTGGTATCTTTTATAGGATCCTAGAATAGAAAAAAACACATTAGGTAAAACTAATGAAATCTGAATAAAGTGTGGACTTTAGCTAATAATGTATCAGTATTGGTTCATTAATTCGAGAAAAAAAAAGTACAATGCTAATGTAAGAAAATAATAATGGGAGAAAGTTGGTGTGGAGTATATGAGGATCCTCTAGTATCTCTTCCCAATTTTTCTCTAAATATAAAGCCATTTAAAACTAAAAAGTTTATTTAACAAAATAAATACTCTACTTACTTTTCCCTGAAGTCCTGAGATAAATGCAGGGCATTGCCATTAAAAAGAACTCTCTGATTTTAGTGAGAATGATGAGATCCTGGCTCACAGAGGCAGTTTCAGCCCCTAAGTACCAAAAGTAATGGGTATTATCATAAACAGCGGGGCTACTGCAATAATGAAAATACTTTGACAAGCAGGGATCTTTGAAGGTGGCAAATTGCTCACAGTGTGCTGGATTTTGTGGACAACCCTCAGGTGTCCACAAAACACAAATAATAACACAAACCTAAAGGCTTTAGTTCTGGTTAACAGAAAATAATCTTTAGTCAGCAGGAGAGTTTTGGTGCCTCATCAACATTCTGATGTTGATGCCTAGAATCAGTTAATGTACCTTGAGTTCCTTGAATGAAGCTTTTTGATATTCTTGTGGAAATGCCCTGAAATATAAATGAAATAATGACATTGATAAATATTTTGAGTAATGTCAATAATCTTGAAAAGTACTCTTAACTCTCATAGTTACTGAAATATCACTAAAATCTTCCTGCTGGTCTTACCCAAAGAGGTACACAAATATTTACCCAAGTTTCATTCTATATTAACAAGCAATTGTTAACAAATTCAGTGATTGTTGAGCAACAATTTTAGGAAATATTAATCACTGGGTCACAGAGTGGGGACTTGTAGGATTCAGGTGGTAAATGGAGCTTGGCCTGAGTCCATCCACAGTGGCTGGGTTGATTCCATGAACCCATTATGTGTTGGTAGCAGACATTTAGGAGCTGAATGAAGTCAAACACGTAGACTACACTTGCCATAGCTGATCCCATAACGATCACTACTGCCTGCCCATTCTGCCAGCAACAGAAACCAATGTGAATACTAAAAAGACATCATAACCAGGGTGGAGGGGATGGGCGGAGAATAGCCAGCCACTTGACTGTATTTTGATTTTATTTTATTCTATCATGGGAGAAACAATAATTTGTTTACATTAGAATGGATACCTATTCTGGATGTGGATTTGCCTTCCCTACTTGCTATGCTTTATTTGTAGTGCTAACCACAGAATTATTAAAAGTTCATTCTAGGGCGTATCATTTATTATAGGATTACTTCTGAGCAAGTAAGTCTTTTCATAGCAAAAGATATACCCCAACATTGATAAACAGCTGATTACACAGAAAGCTGTAATAACTTATTTCGGATTCAGTTATGGTACCAACTAGGGGACAAAAACTTATGAGCTTGGATTTATCTCCTATACCTGGAAATATACATTCTGATTCAGTGAAGAGAATATGATGCTGTTTCTTTTGTAGTCAGAGGAATCAATAGGTGAAAGCGGAAGAGATACCTCTGATCATTGTGTCTAATTATCCATTTCTCAACTTTTTGATTCCTGTACTTATAACAAGAAAGCATGAAAAGAGTTACATTGAACAGGGATTTGAAACTGACACTTGACAATATTGAGTCAGTTGAACTCTAGACCAATAAGACTGCACAATAAGATAAAGTGATGATCAGATTTATTAAAGTGGATTATCCAGAGAAAATAAAGTTGCTGCTACATGATGGGGATAGGGAAGAGAATACAGCAACTTACCGAACTCTCTTAAGGGTTCTCCCAGTATTTCTATAGGTTTTATGGTAAACTATAATACAAAGTCAGAGCAGTCTCTTACAGGAAGGAACAACAGGTGTAAAACACTTCAGAAAAGATTTGGGTTTCTTACTAGTGGGGATATGAGCTTAAAAAACATTGTCAGCACGAAGAAACTTGTTGGGGTTATAATATCTTCATTATTATGTTGAATATTTCACAAATATATGTGTGCGTGTAACTTATAAAAGTGTATAATGGTAACATAATTACAGTTTATTGTATCTCATTTATTAATAAAGCTATTTTATTTTAAAGATTTATTTATTTTTTTGTGAGAGAGAAAGTGCACGCATACATTGGGGGAAGGTGCAGAAAGAGAGGGAGAGAGAAACTCAAGCAGATGCCACACTGAGCACAGAGCCTAGCGCAGGGCTCGATCCCACCACCCTATGACCCTATCGAGCCCTGAGATCACAACCTGAGCTGAAACCAAGAGTCAGAGGCTCAACTGACTGTGCCACCCAGGCACTCCAGTAAAGCTATTTTAAAAAGAAATACAAAACTTCATAACTCTATAGCTATTAAGGAAATAGGATTATTTAAAGATGTTCCTAAAAATAAAATTCCATGTCCAGATGGCTTCAGTGGTAAATTCTGCCAAACTTTTAAAAAATAAATAATAGAATTCAGTACAATTCTACATACAATTTTCCATAAAATTAAAAGGGAGAAGATACTTTCCCTCTTAATGAGGTCAACGTTACCCTTTTTACAAAACCAAAGAAATGATGACAAAATAATCCTACATGAACATAGATGCAAAATTCATGCAATTTTTAAAAATCATATCCAACTATATGTAAGAATACGTGATGGGGACTAAGGAGTACATTTGTGATGAGCACTGGGTATATGTAAGTGTTGAATCACTAAATTCTACATCTGAAACTAATATTACACTGTATGTTAACTAACTGGAATTTAAATGAAAACTTGGAAAGAAAAACAAAACAAAACAAAAACAAACAAAATAAAATGCACTTACTTATTTTAAAAAAAATATCATGACCAAGGACAATTTATCCCAGGAATGCAGAGTTATTTTGACATTTAAAAATCAATCAATGTGGGGAAGAATGAAGGGGGGGAAATTGGAGGGGGAGATGAACCATAGAGACTATGGACTCTGAAAAACAAACTGAGGGTTCTAGAGGGGAGGGGGGTGGGGGGATGGGTTAGCCTGGTGATGGGTATTAAAGAAAGCACGTACTGAATGGAGCACTGGGTGTTAATACGCAAACAATGAATCATGGAACACTACATCAAAAACTAATGATGTAATGTACGGTGATTAACATAACATAATAATAAAAAAAATCAATGTAATTCATCACATTAACAAACTAAAGAAGAAAAATAGTATGATTACCTATATATATATGCAGAAGAGGCATTTGACAAAAACTAACAATTCCTAATGAAAATTCCCAAAGAAGAGATTCCCTCAACCTGATAAACTGCATTTGTAAAATCATCTGTTATAATACTTGATGATAGATTTAATACCTCTCCCTAAACCTAGGGACAAGGCAAGATGTAAGCTTTCACCACTTCTATTCAACATCCCTCGCCAGTACAATAAGGTTAAAAGAAAAAAAAAAAAATTCATATTCATTAGAAATAGCAATCTCTCTTTGTTCACACTGCTTTTGTTCTCAGATGACCTGATAGTTGAATAAAATACTATGGAATCTACCAAATATCCATTTGAAATAATAAGTGAGTTTAGCTAGTTTACAGACTTTAAGACCCATAGATAAAATCAATTATGTGTGAGTGTATATGTGTATATGAATGAAATGATCTGATATTAAACATTTTAAAACATTCCATTTAAAAAAGGGCTAACATTCTTTCCATTGTTCTATGCTTCAATCCCCATATAGTAAAAAAAATAAAAAGAACAAATAAGTTAATAAATGTTATATAACAGAAGACAGAAGGTTTTCCACTGTCAGAGAAAGAAATAAAAGACAAGGAAGGGAAGACGACTTGACTGAACTCTGGTGATGGATTAGAGTCCACCATATCTTTATAAATTCATACCATTTTAGAATGCATACTTAAGAATGGTAGAGAAGTAAATATTGAGGCTTGTATATAGATGGGTTAGTAAATATACATATATTTCCTGGGTGTATCTGCTGGGAGGACTTAGAGACAGCAGCCTCCTAATGGCAACAAGCATGCCAGCACCTGGATCTTTGTTTCTAAACACAGGTCTCCAACAAATGGAATTGAAGTCCCTTGAAGAAATGGATAGCATAAGAGCTGAGGCAGGGAAACGACAAGATAAGCCTAGGACATCTTGTCAAAAGAGAAAGTAAGAAAATGCAAAAAAAAAATAGTTATGGTATTATTCACAAGGACACAGGAGGAAGCTATATATAGTGAGCTCCCGAAGGCCAAATCTTTAACAAAATAAATGGCAGGAGTATTGAATTATAATCCAAAGAATAAAATGAGTATCTGCAAGTCTATGCTGATTTAAATAAGTGATTGAATGACTGGATGGATGAATAAATGGGGGAGAAGAGGCAGAGAAGAAGCAATTAGTTTGACCTACAATAACATAGCACCAAACATTTATGTAAATCAAGCATATACACAAACACTACAATCATGAGTGTTTATACTTGAGTGTCATGTATATACACGCCCATTATGTAGGTGCACACATTATACACATTATATCTACACAATACACATATATACACTTCTGTATTTTACTTACAGATATAATTTATACATATATAAACTCATAATAAAATGGATATTATGGAAGGAGAGAGATTGCTATTAGGAACTAAGAAGGAAGGGGAAGAATAAAATAAGAGAGTGCCTTTAAAAATACTATGATAATGTGTCATGAACTGAGAAATAGGTATCAAAAATAAAGATAAAGTAAATGGATATAAGAAAGAGTAGTCCCTGATCACTAAGTAGCAATTTTATCAGCTATCTTATTTGATGATTAGTGTAATTCTATTCTTAATAAAAGGTAAATTATAATGTTTTCTCCAGGAGTTAAAATAATCATAAATATATTGAATTTAAAATCTAGGCAATGAAGAGGACAGAAAACACAGAGAAAGATTCATTAAAGTGCCCATGCAAGACACCTAATATATACATACTCTCTCATTGAATTCCACATTACCATGGTGGTAGGTAATACACTCTTATTTTATATTAGAGGAATTGGAGGTTCAGTGAAGTTGTATAATTTGGCGAAGGTCACACAGCTAGTTTGTGGAGCAAACACAACAACCCATGTCATCAGATTTTTAAAAATCACCCTTTCCATTACAATATATTTACTTTCTTTTTTTTTCTTTTTTTTAATTATGTTAATCACCATACATTACATCATTAGTTTTTGATGTAGTGTCCATGAGTCATTGTTTGTGTATAACACCCAGTGCTCCATGCAGAAAGTGCCCTCTTTAAATCCCATCATCAGGCTAACCCATCCCCCCACCCCCCTCCCCTCTAGAACCCTCAGTTTGTTTCTCAGAGTCCATAGTCTCTCATGGCTGGTCTCCCCCTCCGATTTTCTTAACTGACCCCTGTCAAACCTTTCTTTTTCTCGTTGAGTCCCAGTTGAGTTTATAAAGTATTCAGAACGCTCAAAAACAAAATCTTGGGGGCGCCTGGGTGACTCAGTGCATTAAACATCTGCCTATGACTCAGGTCATGATCCCAGAGTCCCGGATGGGAGCCCTGCATCCCATCCCATTAGGCCCCCTGCTCAGCGGGGAGCCTGCTTCTCTCTCTTCCTCTGCCCCTCCCCCTGCTTGTGCTCTCTCCGTCTCTTTCAAATAAATAAATAAAATCTTTAAAACAAAACAAAACAAAAAAATCTTGACATATCACAGGAATAGCTACTTAGGTTTTTTAAGTGAGGTTTGGAATTTTATGTTCAAGCAATTGTGAATCTTCCTTTCTACACATTCAGTCAAAACTGATCTCCAGCTGGACAGATACTGCTAACATTAGGTGGCATGAGTACTGTATTTGCTACCTGCTCGTTTTTAGATTAGAGATATTCACAATAGTGTGTCCTTAGGAGAACATTAGTGTTACCCTTGTTTTCGTATATCAGAAAAGAAAACACTCCTTTTTTATTGCTATCAGTTTTACGGTTTATTCTATGCCATGTTCTATTAAGTTCAAACACTGCAAATAACCATAAGCATTTGTGAAATGCTATTGTAAAAATGTTTTTAACAATTATTTCCATTTTTAATGACCTGGAAATATTTGAATCCAGAGTGTAAAGAAACTTTTTATTCAATGAGAGATATTCACATATATTTGTGTTTATTCTACATAAAAAGAAGTGAGGCATTATTTTTCTCAGAAAAAAAGGATTTCTAATAAATATTTGACACAAAACTGTCTTTAATGAGTATTTCTTAAAAGTCAATACAGCATGTTTTATCTAAAAATCTTATATCAAATCTTTACTGAGAAGTAATCAAAAATTATAAAGATAATTAAAATTAATAATGTGTGTATGTGGTAAGTAATCAAGAGTAAATATTCATTCTTAAAAAGAAAATGTAAGGATTAAATTGATAATAAGCAGACTGGTTAAATGTGCGTTACTGGAAATAGACGTGCTTTTCTGAAATGAGAAGCCTCTATAATAACAGGATCTTTAAAAGCCCAGAGAAAGGCATAAGCATTAAGGAAACAAGGATTTTGTAATCTGGTATTTTTTTAAAGAAACATCTCTGAGATGGGGTTAAATTTGCATTTCAAAAGTTCACAGTTAAAATTCAGTAGAGAAATGATTAAATCCTCACATTAATTTCAGTGCTGTTTTATAAGACTATTTTAAATTAGAATCTGTGTACCTGCAAACTATTTGAAGAGACTAATTTATTCTTATAATTTATTAATTTTGAAAACCCATTTTGTAAAATTTGCTGTGCTAGAGCCTGAAGCTGCAGTGGCAAACTGTTCTATTTGCATGAAATACACGGGAATGTCAAGGAATAATAATAACAACTAACAGGCAATTATAGTGTATCTGATAGACAATAAATGTGAAATACAAATTTCCGTCAGAACAGGAGAGGGTCACCTAATTCAGTATTCAAATATAAAGGAATGTTTTCTGTGGGAAGAAATTCTGATCTGTAGACTGAAGGTGATGAATAAAAGTTACATAAAGAGCAAAGAGAGGTGGGAAGTATTGGGAACAGTGATGAGAATGGATGCTTCATGCCAAGTGAGAAGCTTAGACAAAGTGACAATGGAATCATTGGAAGAACCATAAGTAATATACTATGATAGAAATGTCAAATACAAGATATATACATGGTTCAATAGAGCAAGATATAGGGAATAAATAAGGGACTTACGGTCATTTTTAGGGAAATAAGCATTAGTAAAGAGACTGGTGGTATGTTTGAGGTGGTAGACTCAACTGGGCATAGTGATGGAATTGCCTACGGAGAGTGAGAAAAAAAGGATGTGGGACTGGTTTGGGCAAGGATTGAGGTCATGTCCTGAAAGGGGAAAAATTATTTTGGGGGTAGGAGGTATTGATTACTTCACTTTTTAGCACATTGAATTTGATTCATTCTTTGTACATCAAGTGAAGATGTCCAGAAGGAACTTGATTTGAAACTCAACAGAGTTCTGGGAAGAAGATACAGATTTAGCACATCACAGTATATAAATAATTTATTTCAAGGCGGTAGATATGATATCTCTCATTGAGTGTGAGAATGAAAGAATATCTAGAATTAAGTCTTGAAAATATATTACATAAAGAGCAGTCCAGAAAGGATATTTTGAAGTATCAGACAAGCAAAAGGAAAAATGAGGAGAGTATAGTGACGTGGATTCAAAAGAGGAAGATTTTTCCAAGGAGTGAGTAGTCCACAATGTCAAAGGCTATAGGGATGAGTATAAGATGAAAAGTGTGCAATGGATTTAGCCATTAAATTGGTTGCTCATTAAGATGATAAGTCCACTATTTGTTAATCTGAAGGCAAAGGTAAAAAGAGAATTATGGTAGTAGCATTTTTAGTACTAAACCCATGGTAACTAGCTCTACAACAGCAATTACTGAATATTTGTTGAAAGAATGAAAAATATAAATTTGCTTATCAAATCTTAGAACATGGGAGCTATGATTAAACTATCCAATACTTTCAAAGTATTTCAAAAAACAAATTTAAGGAAATAGTAAAGAGGGCTATAAAGTAAGTAATGGACTTATATCCCATTTCTCCAAACAAGTTAAACAGGCTAAAAGTAGGACTGGTTTTGTCAAGTACTTAGATGTTTTTCCGAGGTAGAAATATAAGCTAAGCAGAGGGACTTAGGAAACTATAATTCTGTGTCTCATATTACTGAAGATAACTATCAAAAATTTTATTGTAAGAAGCAGTTTTCTGGTTTGAGAGCAGTATGGAATAACATATTAATTACAAAGATGAGAGCTTATCATGCAGTCAGAAATCTTACAGGAAAAAAAATTTTTTAATGATCTGATAGACCTATCAGAGTGAAGTAAATGCAGTGATTAACATAGTTTCAGAGTTGGATTGTTGTATGACCAGATTTTAGTTGTAATATCCAGAAATTATTAGCTATATGATGACAATTTACCTAATTTTTCCAGGTCGTTAAATCTCAGTGTCCACATTAGTAAAATGTAGCTAATGACAGTATCTCTCCATGGGGTTATGATGAGGAGGTTAGAAAATGATCTATGTTAGAACACCTACAAGCCAGCGCCTGCCGTGTGCTGGATCCTTAAAAAATATTTGCCCTTTTATTGTTGTTACTGTTTTTATTATGGAATCACCATAAAAATCACATCAAATATTCTATCTTGAGTTCAGTAGCGAAGGGATGCTATCATGCTTCAGTAAACAAAATCACTTGGTTGCAGTTTATTATCATCAGTATAATTTTTAAATCAAAGGTTATTATACAGGAGAATTATTACATATATACCCTTTGCTGCCTTTTGGTCTCTCCAACATGAAGGAGCGAACATGAAACCGGAAGTTACCCAATTTATCTATTGCAGCCCTCAGCTTCTGGCCAAGTATGAAACAACCGGAGATTAAAGAGTTCCATTTCTCACAGTGCATTTGCTTCAAGCAGGAAACTTTATTTTTCAGGGCTAGCTTCCTCGAGCATGTTTATTAGAGTAAGAGGCTTCATTTATTTCTAAGATTATTTTTACAGTCATACATACTAATTCCATTTTGCTAGCCGTATGGAACTTCCAGTACTTTGAATCCCCCGGAGATTTAAAGACGAGGGGGCAGAAGAAATTGCCCTCAACCAATTAATCTTGTCTTCCTATTATTTGTAATATGTTTAATGCAAAACTGAGCCAAATTTCAGTAATATTATATTATAGGAAAATGGGAGGAAAATCTGTACTCATGTTGTTACGGTAAGGACATACAAACAGCATATAGAAAAAATGTCTATTTTACTGTTTTACCTAACTTTAAGTAGCTTACAAGTTTTCTGTTTAAACTTCTTTTTTTGTCTTACCTTAGGCCACACAAACACATTTTGTTTTTAGTTTATGTTTTATAACTTTGTTTTGGAAATAATTATATATAAATCATTCATAACAAATCCCTATTGCTCAGTTTTTCCATAAAGCTATCCATAAAATATTATAAATACTATGGCTGTTCAAAAATGTTTTAAGAGCAGAGATTTTATTAATGCAAAGTGAGGAATGAAAGCCATTAGATTAATTTTGAAGAAGTTATGCAGTGGTAACATCTGGAGAAAAAATAAGCTGCAACTATAATGATGAGATATAACATATACATTAGCGGTTTATTGTTTTTCTGGTATTAGGCTCTGACTATAAAAATTACATTAATAAATTACACTGATTATAGTTCTTAAAATAATTTTATGTATTTAACAAAACTTTATATAGAAATCACAAAGTGTATTTGAACGTTTGGAAGAAACTTTGTAGTAATGTATGTCCTTTCACTTTTCTTGAGCCTCAAAAACAACAGAAGTTTTACTTGGAATCTTAAAAAATACTAGTTACAGAAGACCTGAAGTTAGATCCTAAAGAGCAAAGCAGTTGCTACATTCTGATCAAAAAATTATCTTTCATACACTTAAATTTTTTCTTCATACTCTTCAATTCTTTTTGAGAGAATTTTGTTTCTTTTTCTTAACATAAAAATATATATAGCAGAAGACATCCAAATGGCCAACAGACACATGAAAAAGTGCTCAACATCACTCGGCATCAGGGAGATCCAAATCAAAACCTCAATGAGGTATCACCTCACACCAGTCAGCATGGCTAAAATTAACAAGTCAGGAAACAACAGATGTTGGCGGGGATGCGGAGAAAGGGGAACCCTCCTACACTGTTGGTGGGAATGCAAGCTGGGGCAGCCACTCTGGAAAACAGTATGGAGGTTCCTCAAAAAGTTGAAAATAGAGCTACCATACGATCCAGCAATTGCACTACTGGGTATTTATCCCAAAGACACAAATGTAGGGATCCGAAGAGGTACATGCACCCCGTTGTTTATAGCAGCAATGTCCACAATAGCCAAACCAGGGAAAGAGCCCAGATTTCCATCGACAGATGAATGGATAAAGAAGATGTGGTATATATATACAATGGAATATTATGCAGCCATCAAAAGGAATGAAATCTTGCCATTTGCAACGATGTGGATTGAACTGGAGAGTGTTATGCTGAGCGAAATAAGTCAATCAGAGAAAGACATGTATCATATGACCTCACTGATATGAGGAATTCTTAATCTCAGGAAACAAACTGAGGGTTGCTGGATTGGGGGTGGTGGGAGGGATGGGGTGGCTGGGTGATAGACACTGGGGAGGGTATGTGCTATGGTGAGCACTGTGAATTGTGCAAGATTGTTGAATCACAGATCTGTACCTCTGAAACAAATAATACATTATATGTTAAAAAAAAAAAAAAGAAGAAGAAGATAGCAGGAGGGGAAGAATGAAGGGGGGAAATCGGAGGGGAAGATGAACCATGAGAGACGATGGACTCTGAAAAACAAACTGAGGGTTCTAGAGGGGAGGGGGGTGGGAGGATGGGTTAGCCTGGTGATGGATATTAAAGAGGGCACGTTCTGCATGGAACACTGGGTGTTATATGCAAATAATGAATCATGGAACACTACATCAAAAACTAATGATGTAATGTATGGTGATTAACATAACATAATAATAACAAATAAATAATATAAAAAATATATATAGCATTTATTCTTAAGTCTACCTTTACCTCTCATGTTCTAGAATAAAAATGTATTTTCTTGGGGTAGTTACTGGTTGTCATTTCAAGACAATTTTTCTGATATATATATATGTGTATGTGTGTGTATATATATTTATATATATATATATATATATTTTTTTTTTTTTTTTTCCGATAGCCTGGACTTCAAAGTCTTCTCCTTCAAAGAATTTGTCCTATAACGTACTTTAGCCTCCCACCCAATCATTTGGCTCATACCAATAAACTTAGAATCCCTCAAAAATCTCAATTCCAAACCTCCCTGAGTTCCATCATCTTTTTACCTTCCAGCCCCCTCTGTTAACCTAACTGCTACACCCACCAAAGCTGCTAGGAGCCCCAATCCCTCATTGTTCTAATTGCTTTCTCCCCACCACACATCTTCATTTTCCTCTTCATGCAGGATATATTTCTTGTCCATGCTTATAATCATTCCCTGATATGCCTTATAAATCACCTTGTTTCTCACTCCCTCCGTCCTTCAAATGGCAAAAATATCAGCCTTTGTTAAATTCAGCTTTCTGCCAAGTCTGCCCCTGCCCAGCCACACTTGAAAAGGCCTCAGATAAATGGACTACTTCCCAGGAATCCTACACAGTTCCAAATCCATTCACTCTCTCTCTATTCTCAGTAACTCTGTCATATTCACAGCTCTTCTCATCATATCATATACTCTCGTCCCTATTACTTTGGACGAATTCCCTTTTCTTATATATATATATCCAGATTCTCATTTTCACACTAGCTTCTACAACGCTGAACTACCTAAAGATATGGCTCAAATAATTGTTCCTGTTATCTTCTGTAAATATATTCCCCTCTGTATGGTATCATTTCCATCAGCATAGAAACATGCTATGATATCTCTCATGTATAAAAAAAAAAATGATTACACATTCCACCTATAACGATATACATGTTTCTCAGCGCAACTTTGCAGGCAGGTTCATCAGAACTATTTCCTATTCTTGTGATGTCCACTGAAGGAGGCTTCAGTTATTCTTGAAACCACTACACTTAGATATTCAGGAAACGTGTTGTCCTTAGAGTCCCAAGTGACTTCCAAGTTGCCAAATCCACTGATCATTTCTCAGTCCTCATTCACTTGACAAATCAGAAGCATGTGACAATTGATCATGTTCTCCATTATGAAATACATTACCTCCTTAGCTTCCAGAACACCATGTTCAATTGGTTCTGTTGTAATTCAATGGCTAATCTCAGTTTTATTTACTGTCTCTCTGATATATACATATTGGACTGTCACAAGACTTAATCCTTAGTATTCCTCATCTTTACCTATCTATCATTCATTCTTATGGCTTCATATAATGTCAACATGCTAACAACTCCCAAATATGCACCTCCAGCCAGACTTTTACCCTGAAATCCAGACACATCTATACAACTCCCTAGTAATCATATCTTCTATGTCCAACTTTTAAACTTAACATCTCCAAAACCAAGCTTCTGCTTCTCTCCACCAAAACCTGCTCCTCTCCCTATCTCTCTAGTCTCAATAAAAGCTTCTCTTTACTCAGCCTCAAAAGTTTTAGAGTCATTCTTTTGTTTCTGTCTTGCATAGCCACATGAAAGAAATTGGTAAGTTTATGTTCAAAATTCTGTTAAGTTTATATTCAAAATATACTGAGAATTTTACCACTTTTCATGATATACATTTCTGTTACTCTATTCTGAGATATTATCATCTAATAACAGAATTATTCTAATAGCTGCATGATTGTTCTTTCTGCTTTCATCCTTATCCTCATGCCAGTCCAGGTGATCCTCTTAATATTTAAATTAGATCATAAAATTCCTGTGCTCTAGCTACTTAAATGGATTCCCATATAAACAGAGTAAAAGTCAAAATCAGTAGAAAGGATTAGATAGCCTATAGAATTTGATTTCATCCACTACTCTGATCTCATTACCTATCAACTCATCTTTTCTTCTCCAGATACATTAGTCTGCTTATGTTTCTTTAATATTCCAAGCATATTTTGCATCCTGGCCTTTGAACATGCTATTTTTTTTTCTCGTCCAGGAATGTGCTTCTTATGGATAAGCACATCTCTTGTTCTCTCACCATTTTCAGTTACCTGTATGTGTGTGTGTGTATGTGTGTGTGTGTACATATATACATATACTCTGTAACTATATATATAACTATATATATAGTTATACATATATATAACTACATATAGTAACTATTTTATTTTCTGTACATTACTCTCACCAGAATGTAGGACAGCTTTTAGTAATTCCTGCCATATTATATACTTAATAAAATAAATATGTGTTGAATGAATGAATAATCCTGACACTCATCCTTTGGTATTGGGTATTTCTGTTTGGTATTCCTGATATTTTAAGTCATTTTTTTTTCCTAATGGGATCTGGTTTGCCTTCTCTTACACAAGACCTGTGATATCCTGAGCAAAAAAATCATGTTTTGGTACAATCTATGAAGAACTCTAGCCTGAATCAAATCTCATGTTAAAAGAAGAAGAAAGCAAAACAATTTCATTGAAAGCATAATGGTGCTGGTACCTGGTCAAATCACACATGATGTATATTATAGGTACCATTTCAATTCATTTGAAAAGGATCCACTAAATAGTGATACTGAATTGGCCTTCTATTTCAATATAGAATAAAAAGGTGTATATAAGGTAAATTCATACCTATATGGATCAAAGCTATAACTGCAAGAGTTTAAAATAAATTATAGGAAAATGATTTTACCATCCATGGAGCAGAAGATGTTCTAAACTAAGATTTGAATATAGTCATAAAAATGTGATAAAAATCAAAAGATTAAAAATTTGATCAGTTATCCATATGTGTATAACAAAACAACTGAAATCACAGTGTCCTAAAAAAATGAAAACACTTATTATTACTCCTGATTCTGTGGCTGTCTGGTAGTTCAGCTGATCTGAGCCAGGCTTAATCTATCTTTTTTTTTTTTTTTAAAGATTTTATTTATTTATTTGACAGAGAGACACAGCAAGAGAGGGAACACAAGCAGGGGGAGTGGGAGAGGGAGAAGCAGGCTTCCTGTTGAGCAGGGAGCCCGATGCGGGGCTCGATCCCAGGACCCTGGGATCATGACCTGAGCCGAAGGCAGACGCTTAACGACTGAGCCACCCAGGCGCCCCCAGGCTTAATCTATCTTGACTAGACTTGCTTATGTGTGCCTGTGGTAGAATAGTGGGTGGGCTGGGTGCTGACTGGTCCTGGTCGGCCCCATTCACATGTTAGTAGATGGACTGTTGGCTGGAGCAACAAAGGTAACTGGGCTGCTTGTCTCATTTCATCCAGTAGGGTAGTCTGGATATGTTCACATGGTGATTTCTAGAAGAATAAGCTGCAGTGTGTGAGGCTTCTTGAGGTTTAGGTTCAAAACTGGCCTTCTTTCTAATTAGCTGTGTTGTCCAAAATAAGTTACAAAGTGAACCCAAAGACAAATATATACTGAATTCATTAAGGGAGAAACTACAAGTTAGATTGCAAGGGGTGCAGACTGCAAGAGAAAAGGGTGAGGGATTGGGACCATTTTTGCAGTTCTAGAAGAAAATTTAAAACTGTTATTTTCAATATGATATATATGGAAAAGAATCACTAGAAATAATGAAGATAATATTCATGGAGATTCAGACTCCTAAAAGTATGGTGCTGACATAAAAACAGATATATAGACCAATGTAACAAAATAGAGCCCAGAAATAAACCAAAGCATATAGAGTCTATTAATTTTCAATAACGGCACCAAGAATACACAATGGGGAAAGGATTGTCTCTTCTGTGATTTTATTAAAAACATTTCTTCTAGTTTCCTTGTTCTTATCTGTTTTTTCCCACAAGCTCTTCCCTCCCTTTCCATATTTCCTGCACATTACACGTGGTGTAACTTTTCTTACAATGATAATCAAATCAAAGTTTTTCAAAGATGTTCCTTCTTTTCATTATGCATGGGGCAATAACTTTAACTTCTTTGATTGAGACATAAGGATATTTATGACCTGGTGTCTAATTAGATCTTTCTTACCTCTCACAACTCCTATTTCTTAGCTTTTTAAATATTTCAGTCAAATTGAAATACCTGAGTTGCCAGAAATTTTCTGCAGTTACTTATTCCTTTGCCTGTTTGTACAAAATTTGTACTGTTTTAAAATCACCTTCTGTGGGGCGCCTGGGTGGCTCAGTTGGTTAAGCGACAGCCTTCGGCTCAAGTCATGATTCTGGAGTCCCAGGTCAAGTCCTACATCCAGCTCCCTGCTCAGCAGGGAGTCTGCTTCTCCCTCTGACCCTCCCCCCTCTCATGTGCTCTCTCTCTCTCTCAAATAAATTAATAAAATCTTAAAAAAAAATAAAATCACCTTCCGCAATCCATCATTTTTTATCATTGTGAAATCTTTCTTGTATTTCAAGCCTCAGCCCATAAGCTTTGGAATAATCCTTTGGGATACTTCTGCTTCTCTCTCATGCAAACTTAGGCTTCTCCTACTTTGCATCTTATTTAGTATGGTTAGTAGAGATATTATTTCATTTTTGAATTCTCAACAACCAGACAAATTATATTTTCAAGAATATTTGTTAAATGGATGATAAAAAGTTTAAAAAGTATTTATTCTCATATATTTATGTCTTACCAGAATCATGTAAGTTATTTATTTTGCCACCTCTTAAAATTAAGACTGAAGTAAAATTTGAAATGACTTTATAATATTTGATGCAGATCTATATATCATCTGATGTGTCTAGTTTTTATATTTTCTAGTATACTTTATTTACTGGTTGTTATGGAGAGAAAAATAATATATTTTATTTTATTTTATTTCTAAATACAAATTTTAGAAACAGCAAAGTAAATTTTAGTAATACTTGACATGATTCAGTGAATATGTAAATGTACAAAATACTAAGAAAAAATGTTTAATTAGGAAAATGCAATCAGTCTTCATGTACCAAAAATAATTAGCACAGCAGGCTGCTATTGAGTTGTTGATTAAAAGTATATATTAATATAATTATAATAACTATATTTGCTACTGTATTTCACTGTGCAGTGAACCAGAGGAGATATTTTTGAGTTTTTAAGGTCTCTTTTATATGGCAAAGGCTGAAACTTTGCATTCAAAGATATCTAGTTAGTGCAAATCAATGAGACAGTGGCAAAACAGAGAAGATTTATTGGTTTATTTAATAACTCTTCAGTGAAGTAAATGTCAAATATAAACATTTCTGGATAAATATGACGTCTTAACAGTAGCTGCTGTCTCTCAAACTGACACAAAAAATATCTAGAAAAAAAGGGAGGAACCATAAAACTACTAAAAACTGAATGCAATAGATAAAGCTTCTAGAATTAAAAAGGAGGTAGCTGATTTAGAAGGTCCTCAGAAGGTAAAATTAGTTGTGCTATATTAAAATAAAAAAGCACATCTAGATGTGTTTTGATGAAAAATGGTGGTGAAATTGTACATTCCTTATTCTTTGACCTCTGTGGGAACAATTACTCCTAAAAACTAAAGACATTGATATACACATCTTTTCCATGTGAGCCATGTTTCAGTTATTGCCAGAGTATTTTTTCCCCCCAGTCCATTCAGAAATACTGTTAGAAAAAACACAGACAATAAGTTCCTACAGAGGTTTGGAGTTGTTGAGGAGGAGGCCCTTCAGGGTGCTTCTAGCTAGACTTAGAATCAAATTGATGAGACAGATCAACAGGAGAAAAATCAAACTGGAATCCACAAAGATAAGAAATTCCAAAGGCAAGGAGGCAACATGAAACTTGTATGAGCTGGGGAGAGGGGTAGGGTCTGAGGATACAAAGGGGAGGAAAGCCATTAGAAGGAAGGTGAAAGGAGATATTTTGTGAAACAGAGATTGCCCTGTTATGCAGGTGAGTTTCTTAGGTAAAGGGAAGTCTCTGTTCATAGCACCCTTCCTGCCACAGGCTGTACTTTCCAATGTAAATTTGGTCAGTTGAGGCCCAGGAAGAGAGTTTTTCCTGCATCTTCTGGGTTTTGATTACTTGTAACTCAAAATAATGTTAATTTTAAAATGGCCCATCTTGGAGCAGTCTAACCTTGGCCCCTACAGTTGGAAGGAAAATGGAAGTTTTCACCATCTATTGTAGAAAATGTAATAGGAATAAATAATATTTTGGATTTGGGATTTAAAACTAGAAAAATAAATCATAATAGCGATGTATGCTGGGTGCTAGAAGAACGGGGCGGGGGAAGAATAAATGCACCTGAAACTTAAAAATGAGCTAATTTCTGTTCACAACCACCTGCAACTAAAGAGTCAAGAAACTTATTTCATCCCTCATTGGCCCAAGCACAGTGCGCACAGTTACACATGTTTACACACACAAGTATGACCACTGGCAAAGAAAGAGTTAAATGGAGTTTGCTTTTTGCAAGATAATTAGAAGAAAAGTGGTAACAAATATAACAACTTGTATTTTATGAAATACCCAGCAGGGCAAGGAAAGAGGAGTAGAAACATAAGGACACAAAGAATCTAAAAATTATATTGAAAATATCTATACATAAGGGTGCAAACCCAAATGTTATGAACTTGTGTGGTACCACAGTAGAATGCAAGAAGACTTACTTCTTATAAAAAGGAGCAGAATGCTGTAAGAAGATAGTAACTGGAATGAAAATGCCCAGAATAAGATAATCAGGAAGGATAAAATAAATAAGATTTTCAAAGAAAAAAATCAAAATAGATTAAAATATACTGGAGGAGGCTGTAAAGATAAAACAATCAACACTGGATATAAAAAAAATGATTAGCAAACAAGTGTGTAAATATCCTAAAAAGCAGTAAAAAAAAAAGATACAGAATAAAAGTATTGAAGAATTTTTATATAGAGAATGGAGAATAGAAGTAAATTTGTGGATACTAGATTTTCCTTTAAAAATGGACTAGAAGTCACTACATTAAGTAATTGTCAGAAAAGATGAATAAAAAGAGGAAGAGCTAAGTGAGGGAGAAACAAATCAGAAAATGTTTGAAGTTCAAGAGTAGGAAAAATTCTGAGGACAAAGAAAGTCCCAAATCCTCTAGAACTCTTAAACATCTGGGGTGACACTGATCTCATAAACATGCAGTTTAAAATGTCATGGATTTGAACAATCTACAAATGCAAAACATGTCAAAGATTCCAGATGTTCCCTTATGAACAATGAAAGTCTCATTGCGGGTGCTGAAGGAAGAGAATGCTCCAAATAGCTTTTTTTTTTTTTTAAATCAAGGCTGTGTAGCTCTAGAGAAATAAAAAAGCCTAGAGATTATTTTCTAGAAGACACAAAAAGAAAATACATGTAAGAAAGTGATGGAAATACTTAATACTTTGTGGAAAAGATTTCAAGTGATGGTTGACAGTGAGCATCAGAGATCTGGTAGAAAAGAGAAAAGGTGATAGTGAGACAAGAACCTCCAGCCTGGAGTTTCCTGTGAAGCTTTCAGCTGTCTGAAACCACAGAAGCTTTCAGTTGCCCTTAACCACAAAAGCACAATGCTCATCTGCAGCACATTTGCACAAAGAACCTTGAAGACATGGGTCCACCTGCTGAACTTTCACCCACTGACATAACTCTGTACCTGCCCAAGCCATTCATCATATAATGAAGTAACCAAATAGGGCAACACATTATCTTTCTATCCACTTAAATTTGTAAGATAGAAAATTAAAACATTGAATTATCAGGAAAAATCACAATCACATCAACCAGATGAGTTAATTTGCATATAATTTCAATATTAAATGCTACCTATGCCTGTGATTTTAGTAGTTTTATTTTTCTTTAGCAAGCCTCAATATCTCTCACTTTTTGAAGGGTATATTAATAGTTACTTTGTGCATTTATGTGTACATGAGGACAAAAATAAAAATATTCAAAACTTTAAATGTATTTTAAATACAAAACTTCCAAAATATTACTAAATGTACTTGTGCCCATATTTTGAATTATTTAATTTACTCACATACATTAAGGTGAGGTTAGCTAGCTGCCTGGACAGCCCAGGTAAAGATGTAAGATGTAACACACTAGAGCTGAAAAAGGTTTAAAGCAATGTAAGAAACATGCTCATAATCATCAGACAGGATCACTGTGACTCTGGGCAACCTCTAAGAGCAGGTAAATGAAGAAGCCAGATTGTTTTGTTTGGGCAAAGATTTGAGAAGAAATAATACACCCATATGCCCTAATATATTTCCCAAGATATTTATTAAATATGAAAACCAAGGAAGAGTAACTTTATGGTTGAGTAACCCAGCAGACATCAAGTTAACCAAATGATCAATAAAATATCTCCAATAACAAGACAATGGGATCATGAACTCCAAGTTTTGATATATAGAGAAGGGGACAATATCATTTCTGTGCCTAAAATGCATAACTTCATTCCAAACATTGGAAAACGTCAGACAAATCCAAGTTGAAGTCATTCTAAAAATAATTGGTCAGTACTCTTCCTAAATGTCAGGATCATAAAAGACAAGGAAAGACTGAATACATTCTATGATCTGAAAGTGATTAAGGAGAAATCATACTGAAATGCAATGTGAGATCCTCGGTTGGATCCTGGAACAGAGAAATAACATTAGTAGAAAAAATGGTGAAATTAAAATGAGGTGTATAGTTTAATTATTCATATTGTACAAATGTGAATTTCTTGTTTTCGATAATTATATTTTTATCATATAAGTTGGAAATATTAGGGGAAGGTGATGAGGAATATATGAAAACTATATGCACCATTTATGCAACTTTTCTTTAAGTCTAAAATTAGCTCAAAATGAAATGTTTTCAAAAATAAGTTTTTGTTTTCATCTGCACATTATTAATATTACTAAATTAGTCTCTGAAATCTGGGACCTACAGGATTTTGCTCTTTCCCTGTGCTTCTGTTTGTTTCTGCATTTAATGTTGATTATAATTCTAATTCTAGTAATTTATTCACCATAATTCGTTACTTTAAACACCTCTTTTCTGCAAAGGAGAATTATTCCATTTATAAAGTAATCCATGTTAGGCTTATTTATATATATCAACATTGCACATTAAAATGTCACTTTCTTAATGTATTAAGTTACAAAAACATCAATGATATATTCAAAAATAGCCAAAGAAAAACTTCAGAAAACATTTTTGTAAAAGATTTAATTCCCAAATAACCAATTAACTTAACAATCTCGGTTGTGGCTTTATAACCTAACTTTAATTAGTTTTGACTTAGAGATCTGGGTATTCTGGAGATCTGAGAACTACATATGAAATAATTTTACAGAAGATGTCAATGAAAATACCTAATTAAAAAGTTTATGATCATTTAAATTAGCTTTTTTGTCTCAATTAAATATGCATGTTGAATGCATCTTATGAGACTTACAAATATTTGCACCATTTTTCATGTTTAAATACATTTAAGATATTAATAAATTCATTTTCTGTAAATGTCTTTAAAATTGATGCCTTCTGATATAAATACTAAACTATACTCACAAATACACGTGGTGAGGTGGTGAACAGGACAAGCCATCATTATATTGTGTTCATATTCATAAAAACACATTTCATTTTTGTTTGTGAACACCTTCATGTACATTATTAAGTATTAATAATGGGAAAATGTCTAGAAAAGAGTTTTGTGTAAAATGCAAAACTATAAAACTCCTAGAAGATAACACAGGAGAAAACCTAGAGGACCTTGGGAAGGGCAAAAGACTCTAGATACAATATCAAAGGCATGAACTATGAAAGAAATAATGGATAAGCTGGACTTCACTAACATTAAAAAGTTCTGTTCTGTGAAAGATGATGTCCAAAGAATAAGACCAGCCCCAGACTAGGAGAAAATACTTGCAACAGATACATCTAATAAAGGACTGCTCTCCAAAATATACAAAGATTGTTAAAACTCAAAAATAAGAAAAAAACTATTTTAAAAAAATGGGCCAAACTGAGGGTTGCTGGAGTGGTGGGGGGTGGGAGGGATGGGGTGGCTGGGTGATAGACATTGGGAAGGGTATGTGCTATGGTGAGCACTGTGAATTGTGTAAAACTGATGAATCACAGACCTGTACCTCTGAAACAAATAATACATTATATATTAAAAAAAAAAAGAAGAAGATAGTAGGAAGGGTAAAATGAAGGGGGGAAATCGGAGGGGGAGATGAACCATGAGAGACTGTGGACTCTGAGAAACAAACTGAGGGTTCTAGAGGGGAGGGGGTGGGAGATGGGTTAGCCTGGTGATGGGTATTAAAGAGGGCATGTTCTGCATGGAGCACTGGGTGTTATATGCAAGCAATGAATCATGGAACACTACATCAAAAACTAATGATGTAATATATGGTGATTAACATAACATAATAAAATTTAAAAAAAGGGGCCAAAAACCTTAACAGATACCTCACTAAACAAACAAACAAACAAACAAAAAGAATATATAAAGATAGCAAATAAGCAAATGAAAAGGTGCTCCACATCATTTATATCAGGGAAGTGCAAATTAAAACAAGATATTTCTACACTCCTATAAAATTGATCAAAATCCAGGACACTGATACCACCAAATGGTGCTGAGGATGTGGAGCAAAGGAACTCTCACTAACTGCTAGTGGGAATGCAAAATGGGACAACCACTCTGGAAGACAGTTTGGTGGTTTCTTACATAACTAAACATAGTCTTATCATACAATCCAGCAATCGTTCTCCTTGGTATTTACCCAAAGGAGTTGAGAATTTATGTCCACCCAAGACTTGAACAAGAATTACAGCAGTTTTATTCATAATTGCCCAAACTTGGGAGTAATCATGTTGTACTTAAATTGTGAATACATTAATGAGCTGTGGTACATCCAGACAATTCATCCCTATTATTCAGTGATGAAAAAAGATGAGCTATCAAACTGTGAAAAAACATGGAGAAAACTTACATGCATATAACTTACATGCACATAAGTGAAAGAAGCCAATCTTAAAAGGCTACATACTATGGGATTCCAATTCTGACATTCTGGAGAAAGCAAAACTATGGCTATAGTGTTTGCCGAGGGTTGGGGAGTAGGGATAAAATGGTGGAGCACAGAGGATTTTTAGGGAAGTTAAAATACTCTGTATGCTATTATAGTGATTGATGCATGTCATTATACATTTTTCCAAAAGCATAGATTGTAAAAAAACCAAGAGTAAACTGCACTGTAAACTATGGACTTATATTGTCCGTATTTTACAATATGATAAATTGTAAAGTGATTAGGATGTGTCAATGTAGGTTCATCAGTTATAACTAATATACCACTCTGATAAGGGATGTTGATAATAGGAAAGGCTATGCATGTTTAGGAGCAAAGAATGTATGGGAAATCTCTACCTTCCTGTCAATTTTGTTGTAAACCTAAAAAAAATCTTAATAAATGTAAACTCTTAATTTTACTATTTGAATACCTTTTAAGTATACATATAAGTGACAAAGCCTTTTATAAAATAAATTTAAAATAGCAATATTTTTATTTATTTTGCTTCACCTCTTGTATTTGTTTTAGAATTGGAATGGGTGAATTTTTATTTTTAACATTTAGTCTCTTGAAACTTAGTATTACAACCCACAGATTGATGCTCACCAAGAAATTTAGAGTAGAAAATATTAAAACCCTTTTCAGAATTTCTGAAATGAAGTTCATATATCATTCTGTTTAAGAAGTTTTTGAATTTCAATGTACATTAGAAATTCAAGAACTCACTTAGTGCATTAAAGATCATTTAATGCATTTTAATCACTACAGGATTAATCAGAATCAATAGGTTAGCAGTGATTGAGGCTCAGTCCTTATTCCAAGATTTAAACAGTCTGGTAACAACAGACCTTTCCCTAAAATTTTAGATAGTTAATCAGATGAATCAGACACCAGCTAGGGAGAATTCTATGTTCTATAGTTTTGCTTACTAAAATAATATCTCCAAATTTCATCTTAAATCTGTGATTTATACAATAAATGGTGTATAGTGAGGTTTAATATCTAAGTTTATATTCATTTTTTTAAAGATTTTATTTATTTATTTGACAGAGAGAGATATAGCGAGAGAGGGAACACAAGCAGGGGGAGTGGGAGAGAGAGAAGCAGGCTTCCCGCTGAGTAGGGAGCCCGATGTGGGGCTCGATGTGGGGCTCGATCCCAGGACTCTGGGATCATGACCTGAACCAAAGGCAGATGCTTAATGACTGAGCCACCCAGGCGCCCCAGTTTATATTCATTTTTAAACTGAATATCTAACGACAGGACTTGCCACTGATATTTTATATTCTCTAATAATGTTTAAATTACTTAGATTTTAATAATTTCCATGTGGCTATTTCCATATTCTACTGTGTTGTGTTTTCTACACTTTCTTTTCCTGCTTATGAAGGAAAAGAGTTTCTTATGAAACTCAGATTTAGACAAAATGATCACAGATTTTATGTATTTGTTTTCTTTTGCCAAATTTTGGCTTTTTATTTAACTCCTTTTAGGACAATTCCTTAAATTCAATCTCTTTTCATAGAAAGGAAGATGGAAGCTATGCCTGTGCAGCTTAGAAACTACCACTTAAGAAGATTAAAAAGAAAATTGTTGCTTGTTTCAAAATGTTTTTCCTTAAGGAGGATCCAGTCTAATGCTGGCTTTCCCCATACCTGAGATGATTTTAGTCCAGGAACATCATTTCCCTGTATAAAAAGTGAAATCCAAACAAAAAGTTTGATTACTTCCTTCACTACTTCAGTCACTGCTCAAATGTCACTAGCTCAAAGATGCCTACAATTACCACCTTATTTTAAATTACAAATCCTCTGTGTTGCCAAAGTTCATGTTCCACTCATGTTCCAGCACTCATATTTATCATTTGCAATGTACTCTTTGAGTATTTGCATTAATGGCAGTTTTGTGTTTCAGATAAATTACTTTGCTTTACTGCTTTAAAGTAGACAAATTTTATGGTCACATTTCATTCTCTCCCATCTCTGCCCCCAGGGAAAAAAGCAATCCTCTCTCAATGATCTAGTGATCTCAGGCCATGGACTATCTGTTCTCCACCTGGAATTTCAGCTCACCATTCACTTTTTGGATTCATGTCATATTGTTCAACTCTGGACACTGGTGGTGAGGCTCTTAATTTAATCCTGTTCATAATGCAGCCATAGTGTTCAGATAACTTTGGAATAATGGGAGATAAAACCACATACCAGAAATTAGGTTATCACCTAATATACTTAGAGTCACAGCATCGAATGGGGCTACCATCCATCAGTAGTGTACATGCAAGGCATCTTGGTAATATTTTTTTCTTCTTGTCACTTGGATTCCTAACGTAGTGCATGTCAGTTGGTGACACTTTTTGAACTGATAGATTCTTTTTTTTTTCTTTTCCACTATCTTTTTTTTTTTAGATTTTTTTTTAATTTTTTTATTGTTATGTTAATCCCCATACATTACATCATTAGTTTTAGATGTAGTGTTCCATGATTCATTGTTTGTGCATAACACCCAGTGCTCCATGCAGAACGTGCCCTCCTCAATACCCATCACCAGGCTAACCCATCCTCCCACCCTCCTCCCCTCTAGAACCCTCCGTTTGTTTTTCAGAGTCCATCGTCTCTCATGGTTCGTCTACCCCTCCGATTTCCCCCCCTTCATTCTTCCCCTCCTGCTACCTTGAACTGATAGATTCTTGTCAGAGTTTTAAAATAAGTCAGTTTGGCTGTGCCACTGCCCTTTTAAATTTAGGGCTAAACTCATAAATCTGTAAGAATTTAGCCTTCTAATGTATAATATTTGTGTGCATAGTTATTTTTTTTTCCCAAGGGAATATTTAAAGTATTTACCTCTCATTGGTTAAATTACATTGAGTACCCAAAAGACCACATCTTATGTAGGGATGTAAAGCAGATGGGGAGTGCCTAGGTGCTCTTGTATGAGATTTGACAGGAAATGCAGATGAGCTATATAAGAGAAGCAAAGATACGAAATCTCTTCCTGTATTGTATGTATACAAATTGAAAGAACAGGATCTGTGACCTGACTCTCATTCCAGTAAAGATGAGAAGGAACAATGATTCCTTCATAAAAATTGTGGGATAAATCTCTTTTGCAAGAAAAAAATGGTTAATAAAAAAAATCTTAAGACTAATTTAGAATGGTTAAGAGAGAGGAATCCTAGTTTATTTTCTGAATATAGGTTTAAAGGAAAAGTACTGAGATTAAGGACTTCAGAAAATGTGTTGTAGCTGGCACTGATCCGTTGGCAATAGCAACATAAATATAATTGTGCATTACCTAGTTGGAAAAAGTATAGGCTGTGGGGATCTTTCTTCATGCTGGTATGTACTAGAGAATAGAAGAATGGGAATAAGCAGTAAAGAATACCAAAGTGAGATCAAAGAATAGTCACACGGTCAGGAGAGCACCACTGTTTCTATTTACTAATAGTCTCTAAATAACAAAATGAGTATGTGTCACTCTGGATCTAATAAAGAGATGACATAGTAATTTAATAGGAGAAATTTAATATAAAGAATTATTAAGCTGTGATAAGAAAGTAACTGTAAACATATGAAGAGAACTCTCTAAGTGGACCCTAGGGCTGAGGGAAAGTCCCAAAGAAAATCCAATTTGGAAGGGAGGCCTGTTCCCCAAAGCTGGGATTCATACCTCTATAGAAAAGGTGAGGTTGCAGCTTGCTGAAAGGCTAAGAAGTTCCCTGGGTTAGCAAACGAAGAACTATTACCACAATTGTCAGGTGGGCGCACAGAGCACGTCAGGGCACTGCTGTGAGCTCAAAGGCCAGTGTGTACAACGTTTACATCGGGAGACTTATAAAAAACAAACCTCTGGGGGCAGTGGTGCTGATGGAGGGGCCTGCTGTGAAATGGGGACACCTGTGCTGTCACAAGGCCTGGAACACCCCGTGCCCAGAACAGGAGGGCCCTGGGAAGTTGATCACCAGGTAGGGGCTAGAGCTGAAAGGTTGCTAAGAGACTGAACCCACTGGGTCTGTGGCTGGAGCACAGAGCCACCAGATGTTCTCATAGACCCACAAGGTTAATTGACCACATTTTGTATCAGGAGCCAGAATTCATTCCATTATCAGAACAGAGGCCCTGAAATGTAAGTGTAGACCTGAGAAACAATTAATTCATAGTTGGTACAGTCTCCTCTCTGGCTACTCAGTGTCTATATGCATCCTACACATTTGAACTCCCATCCATAAATCAGACTCAATTTTTTTTATCCCACGGTCAACTGGTTGTAAAGAGGTCATAGGTATGGATTGTGGAAGAGGAGGCCATGCAACCAGAATTGATACTAAAGGAGTCTCAGCTACCTGCTTATACAACTTACTTGTACCTTCTGGACCCACCCAAGCACAGTGTCTTATATAACATTTTCATTTGATGATTGATTGCTGATGTGCCCACTCAACCTTATGACTAGGTGGGTCAGACAACACCAACTTCATGATGGGAAGCTCAGGCCACCTGAAGTTGAATGGTTAGGCTTTTAGTTTTTTTTTTTTTTTAAAGATTTTATTTATTTATTTGACAGAGAGAGAGAGAGAGACAGTGAGAGAGGAAACACAAGCAGGGGGAGTGAGGAAGGGAGAAGCAGGCTTCCCGTGGAGCGGAGAGCCTGATGCGGGGCTCAATCTCAGGACCCTGGGACCATGACCTGAGCCGAAGGCAGACGCTTAACGACTGAGCCACCCAGGCGCCCCTAGACTTTTAGTTTTTGCAAAAGAATTGTTATCCAAAGAAGAGGGCATAGATTGTTCCAAAATCCTATAGGTCTGCACTATGATCCTTCTGTTGGTGATTGTTGGAGTCCACATTGGACATCTTTATTTGTGACAGATCTTTTTGGTATCATTAGATCTATTGATTATACAACCCAAGTAGCCATACAACGTGTACTACAGTCTGGAATTGTTGCAAAGTCTGTGTGCTGTTCTGATACCCACTTGAAACTGGGTAAGTCTGAATATGAGTCAAAGTGGCATACTCGAATATTGCTTATGTTGCCTCCAAAATCATAAAAGGCCTACCAAATGTATGCCTTATTTTTTTTTCTTGATTGATGGTGCAAACTGCAGCAACTTGTCTTTCACTTTGGGAAGGTTGTTTCATTAATCCCCCATATCATTAATCCTCCAGAAATTTCCCCAACAGACTGGGCCCTCAATTTTTCTGGCATTTATCTCCCCCACCTTTAGTTTCAGAATGTTTACTAAGGTACAAAAATAACTATTTCCAGCTTATCAGATCTAATCAGGATAATGTCTTCAACATAGTGGATCAGTATGATGTTTTGTAGAATGCTAAAATGATTAAGATCTCTGGGGACTATATTATAACAGACAGCCAGAAAGTTTATGTAGTCTCGGGGCAATAATGTGAAGTTATATTGTGACCCTCAGAAGTAAAAGCAAACTACTTCAACTGGCCCTTGCACATTTGTAAGGGAAAGAAAAAAGACATTAGCCAGGTAAATAGCTGGATAGAAAGGACCCAGGGATGTGTTGATTTTCTCCAGTAAAGATACTACATTAAGAACAGCAGCTGCGGGGTGCCTGAATGGCTCAGTTGGTTGAGCATCCAACTTGGTTTCAGCTCAGACAGTGATCTCTAGGTCATGCGCTTAGTGCAGATTCTGCTTGCTACACTACTCTCTCTTCTCCCTCTGCCCTTCCCCTTGAGAGAGCTCTCTCTAAAATAAATAAATAAATCTTAAGGAAAAAAAAAAAAGAATAGCAGTTGCAATAGGAGTCATCACCTGATAATGTTTGTGATGGTCCACACTCATTTTCCAAGATCCACCTGACATCAGAAGTCAAATGGATGGGTTAAGTGGAATGGAGATAGGTATCAACACTCTGTGGTTTTCTTTCTGGTTTACTTTCTTGGCACAGAAAAATTTCAGGGGCTTTCACTTGGCTTATACAATGGCCCTCACCCCATGAGTCAGAAAGCCAATGTGCAGATTCTTCCAGTTATTAATTATGCTTATTCTGATTAGAGGTGCAGGAATGGGAGAAAAAACACCCAATAGACCGATGGACCAACTGGACCCACTTTGAGTCTGACTTAACTTGCCATCTATCACCAGAGCACCATCGGTCTCCACTTTTATAGACCACTAGTGGTATTTTAGGTCCCCAAGTATTAGTATTCATTTAGAGCAAGTGTCTCAAAGTCTCTAAAAGGTATGGGTATTTCATTTTCCCATTTGGTCACTTCCATATATGGCCATAGCCCTTTAAAGAAAGCTCAGTGTAAGATTTATTGTGTGTACATATGGCAGTGGTCCATAATTGCAAAGCAGGTAGTAAAGAGTGAATTTGGAGCTGAGAGGCAATAAATTGATACCCGGCACAGAGTGTGAAGAGAATATAGAGCATTTCTAAATGAAGGCTCAGACAATTATAGTAAAATGTGGAAAATTTTATATCAAAGACAATTTATTCTCTAAGGAGAATAAATGTCAAATAAGAGGAATGTTTCTTTGAAGGAGTAGATATTTGATATCATATTGTAAAACATAAGAAGAAGTTATTCACCCCTACTCAATTGTATTATAAAGTTAATAATATCAAGGAATGTGTTCTAAGAATACTATCCATAGTGCTAGGTCTGGGCATATATTTGACACATAATAAGATTGTACTGAATGTATTTCTCTTCCCAGTGAGGTTAGACTATATAAATATTCCTCCTGACTAAACTACTTAAAAGCACCTATTCTGTGGGGGAATAAAAGTTTCAGCTATGGACGTATTTTATTAAAAATATGATATTGAACTATAAGCACTTTAATCTTTCTTGATTTTCACCACTCATTTTATCATGTCTGTTAACAACTCTCTATTAACATCAGATGCCTCTATTAATTATCCCCAGAAAAAATTTAAGAAATATATTGTTGTAGCTGATACTATTACCTTGTTGATAGCAACTTAAATATTGGTGAATCTAGAGTAAGTTAGAGTCTTCCTTATTGCTGGAACATATTTGAGAATAAGAAATAAAAATGAGTAAAAATTAGTAATTTTACTATATTTATCAATATTATATAAATGATAAAATAAATATAAAGTGAATAATAAAATGAGTACTTTCCTATCACTATGAAGTAAACTTATCACAGACTTTTTTGCTTCCTTACTTGATTGCAACTAGGCTATTAGGTATTAACAAAATATACAGGAATGTCTGCATTCACTGACTTCATGTGTCTTTTATTTAGAAAAAAAATAATTGAGCAGTTTTTAAAAATCTACATTATCCAGTGTTTAATTCTGTTACATCAGATCTATTACATTTAATAAGTAAAGAAAATACCAGTCCTAGACTTTGTATTGCATCACAGTTGGTTTTATAAATTCAACATTTTATTAATAGAATACATTTGAAAATTGTTCTAGGATGTCATGTAGACATATTTCTATAATAAAACATAAACATATCAGTGAGCATTTATTTCTAACAGAGAGAAAATACAGAATTAAATGTGTGTACAGTATATATGTACTCTTAATAACTGATCTTGTGGGGAGAAAAAAAGGCTGACTTTCTCTATGCCAACCATTAAGTGTTAAAGATTTTTTAAATTAATTGATTATAGACTCTAGATATCGCAGAAAGCAATTAGAGATTTATAGTTTTTCTATGTCCATAGTTAAATTGCGAAAGATGCAAGGAGTAGATGATTCCAATTTCCGACGGGGTTTTCAGAAGAATTAATATTTTAAGGCAATGCTACACGGCAGGACCTTATGGGCATATCATTGCAAATTGGTTATGGTTGGATAACTTACTTCTATTTAAATTATGCACATCCACAACCTTTGTGATATAGATAAAAGCAGCTCTGAAATCTTGGTGCAGATGACCAACCTTCTTTAGATAAGCCATACAAGCCAATGAATTAACAGAAAATAATAAAGGAATTGTGGTATTTCTTCAAACCTGGTAAATATACTTACTAACTATAGAATCTAAATAAAATAGGTTTAGATAAGGGAGTCCTCAGGGAATAAATGTTTTTATAGCTGATCTTGTTCAGAATAGTCTAATTGGCAGGGAATTACTGGAGATTTGAAATATTCCCCCCTCAAAATTTCTTGGCATTTTAAAAATATAAGTTATCTAATGTTCACGTTTCTTATTGTCTCAGTTTTCCTCTACCTGTCACCTACTATGTAAAATGGAGACAATCTGTGTATGAACCTAGTAATTAACCAGGTTAGCTTCAAGTTAAAATAAGGAATTATGGATTCATGTGAATCTAGCATCTCACTACAACTCTTTTCCATTTATGACAAGAAATACTCTTTCCCTGCAGTTTCATCTAGCAAAATATTTTGCTGACTAAACTTAGTTTTACTGTTTAAATGATATCACTATGAAAATATGTTTAGCAAGACATTATTCAAGAAAGTTAGGTGTTTACTGGCAATATAGGGGGAAGACTAATGATGTTATGATGTTAATTAATCTTCCTGGAAAAAGTTAAATTTTGTGCCTTTTTTAAACCTAGAAAAGATTTTAAATTCCCCTAAGCATAATTGTGTCACCAAAGTTCTGAAATAAGATCAAGATAGGTAGGGATTAAAAAGTCTGCATATCTAGGATACAAAAAAATATTGTGAAAGCATTTTTAAAAGTCTACTTTTGTACCATTATACCTTTATTCCAGGTTTTTTGTTTTTTAACTTTGAATCAGGATTATAATTTAATCCTTTTTTTGTTGTTTCATTAAAGAGTAATTGAAGGTCAATTAGTATAGTCTAATAAAATGCAGGTTTTATAGGAAAAGAAATTCTAAATTTTGAAATAAACTGTTTGAAAGATTAAAGATTTTATTATTTATTTAAGAGAAAGAGAGTGGGCACAGAGGGAGAGGGAGAAGCAGACTCCCCACTGAACAGGGAGCCATACTTGGGGCTTGATCCTAGGACCCGAAGATCATGACCTGAGCCAGAGGCAGATGCTTAACCAACTGAGCCACCCAGGTGCCCCTATTTATTTTAATTTTAACAAATATTTTTATTATAATGTGTCAGAAATTTGACCAAAATATTTAGATATTGTTTTGATATATCAAACATACTAAAAGTGTTAACCTGTGAAATAGCATTAGTTGTGCAACATAGGGTAAATAAAGAGATAGGAAATCAGAAATAACTCTTCTAACTACCTCCCGCCACTAGTCTCTTGAAATCTATAAGGCTACTACAACTAGTGCTACAATAAGGGCACCATTAGGTTGTGTGTGTGTGTGTGTGTGTGTCACTGAAAACAGAAAATAGTGAAAAAAATTATTTTCTGACAAAGCTTAAAGGAAAAATAAGGGAATTTTTCAGATATATAAAGTAAAAACTAAAAATAAATGTACTCCTCAATCTTTGCATTTTTCATGTTAAATTAAACAATTTAATCATTCAAAAGAGTATATTATTTATTTTTTTTAGAGATTTTATTTATTTGACAGAGAGAGAGAAAGAGCACAAGCAGGGGGAGCAGCAGGGGGAGAGGGAGAAGCAGGCTCCCCGCTGAGCAGGGAGCCCGATGCGGGACTCAATCGCACGACCCTGGGATCATGACCTGAGCCAAAGACAGATGCTTAACTGACTGAGCCACCCACGTGCCCCTCAAAAAAATATTTTAGATGTCAATAATAACTTGTTGAATGATTTCTAACTGTATAGTATCAGATTTTAAAGCAACATACAAGAACTAAATTAGTTACTCCAAGAAATCATGTGACTACTGTCCCCCCATCTCTTTTCTGGGTAAAATCAAGAAAGACAAAAATAATCTCATACAATTTTCCAACTTCAAACGACAGCTGTGATGCCTGTATCATAAAGCAGGAGACTGGAGTTACCTCTTCTTTTTCTGTAAAAACTGAAGAAAATATTTCCATTTTGGATCATATAGTGAAAAAAGCTGGCTGGTCACTAAGTTGTTTTTTAGTAGAAGATCTGAATGATCTATGATCACCTCTATTTCTAATACACAAAACCCTTCCAATCAGTCTTTCAGTGCATCATTTTTTTTTCTTTTTTTAAATCAGCTTTATTGAGGTATAATTGACAAATAAAATGGTAAGAGATTTAAAGTGTACATCATGGTGATTTTATATATGTGTGGATTATCAAATGATTATCCTCATCCAGTTAATTAACACATCACTTTATTTATTTATTTATCTTATAGTTGAGAACATTTAAGTTCTACTCTCTTAACAAATTTCAGTTATACAAGTCAAGAAAGTTGCAGTATACAAGATCACCTTACAAAAATCAATTACATTTCTAACAAAGAACCATCACAAAGAAAAATTAGTGAAACGATCCCATTTACAGTTGCATCAGAAATAATAAAATACCTAGGACTAAATTTATTCAAGGAGGTAAAAGATCTGTACATTGAAAAGTATTATAAAATACTGATGAAAGAAACTAAAGAGGACAGAAATAAATGGAAAGATATTTCATGCTAATGGATTGGAATAATTAATATTGTTAAAATGTTCATACTACCTCAAAGTAATTTACAGATTCAATACAATCCCTTTCATAATTCCAGTGGAATATTTCACAGACATAAAAAAACATCCTAAAATTAGAGTAGAACCACAAAAGATCCCAAATGACCAAAACAGTCTTGAGACAGAACAAAGCTAAAATCATCACACGCCTTGATTTCAAACTATATTTCAAAGCTATAGAACTCAAACAGTATGGTATTGCAATAAAAACAGACACAGATCACTGGAACAGATTACAGTGCCCAGAAATAAATCAGTTTATCGTTTTTAAATAAAAATAGGTGGCCAAGGATTACCAGATATTCAAAGAAAGCTTACAAATGGAAGCCAGAGACAAATACAAATGAATAGGGAAAGAGAGCCCAGAAGCAACAAAATCAATGAAGAGGTAAGAAGACAAGTTAAGTAAGTTATAATTAATATTTTGGGGGAGAGGAAGTGTTGTATTCATGGGTCAAATACCAAATGCCACTGAAAAAGTAACGACCAGAGATGAGAAAATAGACCCTGGAAATTAAAATATGATAGCCCAAGTTTAGAATTCCATAAAGAGAATGTAATTGAAGTTTTCTCTTAAAAAATACAGAAAAAATAAAATAAAATGGAGGTCAGTGAGAAGAGAAAGCTAAGAAAACAAAAATATCAATTTAGGAGATGTAAAATCTGACATAGGCATTCTAGAAAGGATCAAGAAAAAAAATCATAAAACTATCAGGAATGTTTTCTGGATCTGATGTTCATGAATCCCCAGATTTAAGTAGATACTTTCTAAATACTTTGCACAAGGAATAAAAAAAGAATAGTGCTGAGGATCATAATTTTATGATTTTAGAATGTTACAGATGAGGAGATAATTCTAACATTTTCAGAAACAAAATCAGTTACAAGAACTGAAAACAATGATAGCAAAGGTCTCATTGTATCACTAGAATCCAGAAGACAATGGAGACATGTATCGATCATTCTGAGTGATGATTTTCAAACAAAATTTATATTACTGGCAAAATTATCAGTTACATGTGATGGTATCATAAAGCTGTTCTCATGTGTAATGTTATACTTACCTTCCAGACAACTTCAGAAAATTCTTGAGAATTTGTTCCTTCAAATATGAACAATTAGAGAGAGATTGAGAGAAAACATGAGATCCGAGACGCATAGAATTCATATTAAATGATATCCTAGAGTATTTAGAAGTCCTTGGAGGACAATAAGAAGTCTTGGGAATAAAAAGTACGGCTTAGGGAATCGTATTCCCTATGTATTGTATTTAATGGTATTGTAATAGTGTTGCATGGTGACAGATGGTAGCTACACCTGTGGTGAGTATAGGAAAACATAGGGAGATGTTGAATCACTATGTTGTATACCTGAAACTACTGTAACATCATATGTCAACTATACTAAAAAAAAGACTATTTTAGAGAGCAAAATCTATGAAATGGAACAGGACATCAGAGGATTCAAGGAGGGACTATAAATATAAAGATATCTTTTCTGCTTTAATAGAATATCAGTTCACTAATATCTCATACAATCAGGGATGGATTAACAAGAGAAGCATAAAAAATAAATGGAGACAATAATCTCTAGCTCTGGTAAAATTAAAGTTCAAGGAGAAAAATATAATCATACAAAACTATTTGGATATGTATTAAATACTATTTATGTAGTTACAGGAGTCAGAATACTGAATATGAATTTAACCAGAATGGAAAACACTATTTTATGAAGAGAATGGATGAAGTGTGGATTTGAAAGTGACCTAAAATCTTCATCTCCCGTAAGGGAAGTCACTAGAAAGTTTAAAAGCAAAGAATTAGGAGATATAAAATTATTAATTATTATTTTCAATATATGGCAATAAACTTCAAAACATACACACACATTCACACACGTACATATCTAACTGTTGAGAGTGGTTTCCTCTGGGAAAGGAAGTTTGAGAAAGGAATGAAAGAAGAACTTTTGTTACTGTTATATTATTGTTATGATGTCAAAATGCTTTCAGCCCTTTAAAATGGAATAGCTTACATGTCATAATTTAATAAAAATAAAGAGTTAACATTAATGACATTTAAAGAATGATTCCATGTTTTCAAGAAGTAGTAAATGCAATAATTTAAGTAAATTGAATAAATACATATATTGCTGGAAATTACAGCAGTCAGTTTAACTTTTTCCATTAATT
Organism: Phoca vitulina; assembly: GCF_004348235.1. Taxonomy (NCBI): domain Eukaryota; kingdom Metazoa; phylum Chordata; class Mammalia; order Carnivora; family Phocidae; genus Phoca; species Phoca vitulina. The sequence goes on from NW_022589728.1 coordinate 31,540,060, forward strand.
TGCAAGATACACTCAACTTGATATTTCATTGTCTTCAGCATATTATTGTCCCAGTTTGACATTCCTTAGGCACTACCCTGCTTTAAGAACTCTTCTCTCCACTACTAGTTGGTAAATTCTCCTGGAATGTAAATTGATTTTAATATTAATCTTACCAATATATAATTAGGGAGTTGACCCTGGGGCACTATCATCAACCTTTTGCATAAGAACCTATAATTTTATGGGTGTCATATACTCCATAATGAGGATTTTTTTAAAAGATGTGTTTTTACTCGTTTCATCTCTACTGGACTTATTTTTAATGATTTATTGAATTTTTAATGATACAGTTAATATTACATGATACTCATCTCTGGCAAGGCCCCAAATAATTTGTATTAAAATGCTTAAAAATATTATAGCAGAAACAAAATTAACACAGAGAATAAATGCAGTCATAAAATATAGTTTAAAAAATAATGAATTATTTACTTTTGAACACATCTATAGAAAAATTATACAGTGTCCAAAATGTTTTTCAAAAAGGCATGAAATAACTGATGAATATGAATAATGAGAAGAAGTTCTTATCCTCAAATTCACAGAACACAGAAATTATTACAGTAATGCTCCATTGGTCATGAGTGTATCGGAAGCACTCACAACCCTTAGAAATCCTATTTTGGTCAATAAGTAAATATGCTACTAGGAAAATTACATGATGGATGTCAAATCGAAGAATATATATTTGAAATAATTCCTTTTTTATATTATCAAATCTACCTTCCTATCTTCCTATTCCTTCTTTTCTTTCTCTCTCTCACTTTCTTCTCTCTTCTTTCTGTTCATCCTTCCTTCTTCCAACCTTTCTTTGAAAAACAGAAATACTAGTATTTAGCAAGCAGATGAATAAGAACATACAAATGAATGATCATGTTTCCTGTATTCATTTAGCTAATATTTAAGTAATCATTCAAGAAAATAATTGGATTTATTTTATAAAAATTATATAGATATTACAAAAAGAGGACCAAAATCTCTATGTGATTAGAAACTTTGCCTTGTATATTTGAGTGTCTAGAACAAGGTTTGCAAACTTCTTCATAAAGAATCAAGAAGTAAATATTTTAGGCTTCACATCCTCTGTGGCCGTTGTGAAAGCAGCCATAGGTAAAAACCAATTGACACACTTTGTTATGGCCTGTAATTTGTTGACCTCTGGTCTAGAAAAATGCCTGCTCATTTTAGGTGCTGAATAGATTCATGGGACTGCTACATACATTGATTCAGCATACTATCATGATACTACTTTTTACTGTCTTATGTATGTACATTTGTTTGTAACATTGAATTATATATAAAGACAATTGTCAAATAAAGACAAATCCAGAGTTTAAATAAATGGAGATTTTATTCCAAAAGAATACTGCAATAGAGATAATGTTCTAATCTCAGAAATCTGTAAGCATTTCAAAATAAAACAGAAAAAAAATGTTTTTATTTTATAGGAAGGGATAACTAATACTTTGCAGACACTTTAAAGGGATGTTGGGTAATCAAAAGGGAACATGATTATAGTTTGACAGGAAATCTGCCTCCCGTTGTTAGAAGATACTCAGGATAAGCTGACAAGAGGCATGTTCCCCTTTTTACTGTGTATGTGTTCATTTCTTGGAGACAAGCTAAAGTTCAGGGGCCTGTGGGGAGGAGACATACCTGACTAATATTTGGTCAAGCCGAGCATGGGTAAAAATGGACGACTGTGAACATTTAGTCACAGACTATAATTATTACTTTAACCCTTTTGGCTTCTGGAATTCTCTACTCACTGGCCCTCATCTCATTCACTGGCTGTTCCTTCTCCATCTCTTTCTAACTCACCTTGTCATGGTGACTGAAAATAATGATAATTTTAAAAATTATGGGAAAATTCACAGTACCTATCATTGATTAAAAACAAAATCAAGCATGTGAAGTTAGCAGGAAAATGCAACCAATAATATGGCAAAAAAAAATCAGTTATAGACACAATTCCAGAAATGAGATAAATGTTAGGAATAGTAGGTGAGCAAATGCAATTAAATAAGCTTCATTTGTTCAGAAAGATAGATAAAAACATGAGTATGATAAGAAAATAAGTGGATGACGTACATAAGACTCATATTGAATTTATAGTGATGAAAAACGCTGTCTGAGATGGAATATATCCAGCATATTAGACTCTATGGAATCAAAGATTACACAAACCCTAGCAAGAGAAACTATTTAAAATGAAACAGAGAGAAAAAAAAATACTGATCAAAATAAAACATCATCAGTTTTTGAATAATATTAAATGGTCTAAAATAAGTGTAATTAAGGTCCCAAAAGAAGGGAAGAAATAATGGTCGAGAACATTTCAAAAATTTGATGAAAACTATAAACCCACAGATACAAGAATTTCAATGGACTCTAAGCAGAAGACACTTAAGGAAGGCCACATAAATGTACATCATACTACTTTGCTGACAACCAATTATGAAGAGAATATATTGGAAGTATGCAGAGGAAAAAGACATATATACAGAGAAACAAAATTAGAGTAATAGTTGGCAATTCGAGGCAGAATGCAATGGAAAAAATATCTCCAATATTCTAATAGAAAATGAAGAATAAATTAGAATTACATACCCACTAAAATTAACTTTAAAAAAATGAAATAAAAACATTTTGAGACACATAAAAGTTGAAATAATGCATTACCAGCTGGACAGCAGTGCAAGCAACAATTAAGAAAGCTCTTCAGGCCGATGAAAAAATAATGTGAGCCAAATTAGGATCAACTTAAAGAAAAAACAATGGAAAAGGTAAATATTTGGGTAAAATTTTTTAAAGCTTTTTAAAAAATTTTTATTTATCTGTAAAAGAAAAATATTTAAAGGAAAAATAATAGCAGTGGGATGTGGAGTTCATACAATAAATAAAATATGGGCAGTAGCACAAAGCTGCAGAAGAAATTGGAATTATAGTATGTTAAGGTTCTTGTACTGTGTGTGAAGTATTGTACTATTGCTAGAAGGTAAACTATGATATATTAAAGTTTTATTCTGTAAAGCCCACAGCAATGATTGGAAATTCTGTAAAACCAAAACAATGAGATATAGGTAAAAAGCAAGTAAAACTCATACAAATCAACCATGAAAATATGTTCAATTAAACAGGAAGAAGAAATAGAGGAAAGGCTGGGGGAAAGAAGAGATGAGACAAATAGAAAGTAAATAGCAAATGATAAATTCAAAGCAAACTATATCGATATTCACATTAAATACAAATAGTCTGAAAACACGAATTAAAAGATTGTTGGGTTGAATAAAAATGAAACTTCTTACTATATGCAACCTAAAGGAAACCCACTTTAAATACAAAAAAAAAAAAAACAAACCCCACAAATAAATGAAAAGTAAAAGGATGAGAAAAGATATGCCAGCTAACACTAAATCAAAACATAACTGGATTGACCATGTGTAGTAAGAAACAATCTGATTAAGGAAAAGAAATTGCTTACCCATTTATAGCTCTTCATAGGTATCTTTTCTTCTCATTTTTTTTTTCAAGAGAAAGCAAATAAGTTATTTAAAAAATGGGGATACCTACAGATAGCATTTCATCTGTGCGGAGTAGTTATTTTCTTCTTTAACCTTACTCCTCTTTCAGCAGAGCACAATAATTAAAGTGCTAGGGGCGCTGGGGTGCCTCAGTCGTTAAGTGTCTGCCTTCTATTCAGGTTATGATCCCAGGGTCCTGGAATCAAGCCCCGCATCAGGCTCCCTGCTCAGCAGGGAACCTGCTTTTCCCTCTCCCTCTGCTGCTTCCCCTGCTTGTGCTCTCTCTCTCTCTCTTCATATAAATAAATAAAATCTTTTAAAAAATAAACTGCTGGCGTACCTGAGTGGCTCAGATGGTTAAGCGTCTGCCTTCAGCTCAGGTCATGATCCCAGGGTCCTGGGATCGAGCCCCTGGTCGGGTTCCTGGTTCAGCGAGGAGCCTGCTTCTCCGAACTCTCCCTCTGCCTCTCCCCCGTTCATGCTCTTTCTCTCTGTATCTGTCTGTCTCAAATGAATAAATAAAATCTTTAAAAAAAATAAACTGCTCGGGCGCCTGGGTGGCTCAGTTGTTTAAGCGACTGCCTTCGGCTCAGGTCATGATCCTGGAGTCCCTGGATCGAGTCCGGCATCGGGCTCCCTGCTCTGCCGGGAGTCTGCTTCTCCCTCTGACCCTCCCCCCTCTCATGTGCTCTCTCTCATTCTCTCTCTCTCAAATAAATAAATAAAATCTTTAAAAAAATAAAAAATAAAAATAAAATAAAATAAATAAACTGCTAATAACACTTCATTTGAGATGTACAAGCCCAAGATAATGAGGCTGGTGAAAAAAAAAAAAAAAATCAAGCAAAGAAAGATATGAAGCACTGTGATTGTATTATCATGCTGTCCACCTGAAGAGATAGCTAGTTGCAGACAAATTTGCTGTGGAAAGGTTGAAAGGAGACCATACCACTGCTTGTCCCAGGTTAAAGAGAAAGGACAAAGCACGTATTTCCTGGCTCTTTCTCATCTCCTATTTCCTGTGGCTCATGGTACAGCCGAAGTGGGAACTATCTTCTCTACTCTTTTTTTTCTTTTTTAAAGATTTTATTTATTTATTTGACAGAGAAAGAGACAGTGAGAGAGGGAACACAAACAGGGGGGGTGAAAGAGGGAGAAGCAGGCCCCCCACTGAGCAGGGAGCCTGATGCGGGGCTTGATCCCAGGATCCTGGAATCATGACCTGAGCTGAAGGCAGATGCTTAACAACCGAGCCACCCAGGCTCCCCTCTTCTCTGCTCTTTTTTTGTTCAATGCCCATGAAGTTAGATTCCAAAATTGGCATGGTGTTTATTTTACTGAAGTCCAGAAGTGAGAGAGAAAACCTCACATGAGTAATATGTGAGACAAGATAAAGAAGGATGTAGTTAGGGCACAATTTTTACCTATAATATATTTGCCAACTTTACGTTTTCCTTTTCCCCCTTATTTCCAAAGTTCAGTGCCCCAGTCTATTTTGAGGAAGGGAGATTCATTATAAACAATACTTATTATACCTCTGAACCAATTCATCTTATTGGCACTATTGTAAATAAACTGCTTCTCCTCCTCAAAATAGCATCTTATTTAAATAAGAGAAGAACAGTAAACCAAATAAAGATTTGAGTAAGTTAAAACAATACCGTATTTAGAAATGATAAAAAGAAAAATATTAATTACATTTTATTTCAGTTCAAGGAGGTGAGTTTTAATTTTTGTTGTTGTCATTTTTCCTGTTTATTTTCAATACTACATATTGAATTGATTGAAAAAATTTTAATGCTGTCACTGAAATGGATTAGTTTTCTTCTGAGCAGACCACTTAGCCATTTGATATCCTCTTGTACTGAGAGATTTATATGACAACAAATTTATTTTGGTAAACAAGTGACTGGCATAAAGAAAAGTGGAATGTCAGTGTTAGATAAGACATTTAATTTCTTATCTATGTATAAAAGGCTTAGTATTGGCTGGATTTCTGCACAGCAAATGTGAAAAATAAAATACTATATATTCTTCTTTTGATTTTCAACCAAAAATGTCAGAGGAATGACATTTCTCTTTTATTTATTTATGTACTTGGTTCTAACGGCTAGAGTTTTAAAATTATGAGATAAAGGTGAAAAGGCAAACCAAACACTTTATAAATTCAGAATGAACAGTAGTACAAGCACCAGTAAAATAATACAAGAGGAGAGATTAAGTATGGAATATGTTGATCATTTTTATCTGAACAATTTCCTAAAATTGGTCTATTAAACTTTTACACATAAAAATTGTGTCCTATGTGGCAGTTTAAGACTCCCATAAGAAAGGATGATTATTTGAATTAATAGTTGAACCAGTTAAAATTAAGCAAAATAAACTGTACAGACATCAAATAGAAAGGGTAGACATCAGGGGTGCCTGGGTGGCTCAGTCGTTAAGCATCTGCCTTCAGCTCAGGTCATGGTCCCAGGGTCCTGGGATCGAGCCCCGCATGGGGCTCCCTGCTCAGCGGGAAGCCTGCTTCTCCCTCTCCCACTTCCCCTGCTTGTGTTCCCTCTCTCGCTGTCTCTCTCTCTGTCAAATAGATAAATAAAATCTTTTTTTAAAAAAGGGTAGACATCAAATAGAAAACAATGAATAAAACTGAGTGGAGAGAATATTGAACAGTAGGATAATAAAAATATTAATTTTTAAATTTTTCTAATGATAGAGTTAGATAATCAAGATCCAGTAATGCTATCAAAATATTCTTAGTGAAATTCAAAGAATAATCAAATTATCAAAACCACTTAACACCTATTTACAGTTTGAGAGCAAAGTGAAATAATTTACACAACACAGAGCAAGGAAGAAAATGACTAACCTAAGTAACTTTAAAAATAGTATTTAGAAATGACACTGCAAGCTAATAAAAGATTTAAAAACTGTCTAGAAATACTGCAGTGTGGTTAGAAAATTTGTAAGAAATTCTGAAACTTATTTTATGGTTACGCTTCGATTGAATAAATAGTATTATTGTATATGAAAGCCAGATTTCTCACTCATGGAGAAAGATGTTACAAATAAGAAGTGTGAGAAGAACAGCATGAAAACTTTGGTATCTGATTGGAATCAGAGGTATCAATATGAACTCGTATTTTAAATATAGATGTGATAAATTGATGATGACAGATAGATAGATAGATGATAGATAGATAGATAATGTGTTGGCTAGTATACATACCTGTATCTCTTAGGGTCTATGAGATACCCTAATAGCACCGAGCACATCTAGTGCCCAGATCTTGATACCTAAATTCTGTTCTTCAATGAAAGAAACCAGCGATTCCTGGAAAATTGTTAGATCCTGGTGCTGTGGATGGGAATATATAAAAATGAGTCTGGAGCATTTTGTAGTAGGAAGGATTCAAAAAGTTTTGGGACATGTTGAAAGGACACAGGCATAGCAAGAGCGAGCTTCCAGTGGCCAAAGATGGAACAATTTAAGCAACAACATAAATTATGATTGTACTGTAATATACCCCATGTATAAAATAAGTATCCATGTGTCCATATTGATATAAGTAATTAAATAAATGCATAAATTGGGAAGAAGGGACAGCTGAGCCTCACAGGGCATTCCAATTAGTAGAAGTATGACAGAATTAGAATCAGAGAAAGAGAAAATCACCATTAGGGCACCGCAGTAATAATTGTTGCAGGCAAGATACACCAATGGAAGCTAAAATTATTATGCAAATATTTGATGGGAAACAATATTTGCCTAGTATCAAAGAATGTACCCTATGATGTTTGTTAGTGGCAAATATTAAAATAGTAACTTCATAGTTTAGAAACCAGCAGACACCACTTAATAAAATGATCAAGTTAACATCAACTATCAGAACATTGATTTACATTGTATATATACTCCCTGATATCATATCACTTTTGTGGTACTCTAGAACCTCAATCAAATCATGCGATAACATTAGACAACCCCAGTGGAGGGACATTCTGGAAAATAATGGCTAATACCCCTTAAAACTGTCAAATTTTTGAAAGACAAAGAAAGGCTGAAACTTGTCACAGAAAGGATGTGAAGGGGGTAGGTAACTAAATGGGATATGGGATCTTATACTAGATCCTGGAATGGAAAAAAGCAAAAACAAAGAAACAGTGGGTTAGGGAACTCTGTGCAGTTTTAGTAGCTATTTTGTAAGTCTAAACTTATGCCAAAATAACATAATAATAATTAATTCTAATTTAAATTTGTTATTGAACCCTATGAAAATCATTCATGTTTTTTCTGTACTAAAAAAGAAGTATTACAAATTGTGCATCTTATCTGTGATGACAAATAGCTGTTAATAGTCTGTTACATAAAAAAGCCCATATTTTATTCTCTTAATCTAACTGTAGTTTTGAGAATGAATGAGAAAGTAGTTACCTTTTAGGGAAAAAAATTGAATAAGAGAATACATATGTATACATATATTTACACACACACACACACACACACACACACACACCAGTGTGTATGTGATCTAGTTGTCAGAAATTATAAAGGATGCAATCTGTGCCAAGCATCCACACTGGTGTGTTTATTTTAAAAATAAACTGGAAAATATAATTCATTAACCTTTGCAAAAAAGTCATTGAAAGAAAAAATGTATTGGATTGTGGCTCACTTGTTGAACATTTGTGTATACAGTATCCTCCAGATATTTTGACAGGAAACTAATTGATATCACTGAAAGTAGAAATGTTTTAGTTAACATTTTAAACTCCTATGTGGTTGATCCAAGGAATCAAAAGACAGTATCCGTATTTAAGAATTGATATCAACAGCACACTCTTTACATGAGGGTCTATTTATCATTTTTAAGTAAAATATTCACTTTTGAAACCCAATAGAAATTAAAATTTCAAATAAATAGATTAAAACTCTAGAATATCACAAGATTTAATTCTGTATTTTTTTTTAAAGATTTTATTTATTCATTTATTTGAGAGAGTGAGAGAGAGAGAGAGAGCACATGAGAGGGGGGAGGGTGAGAGGGAGAAGCAGACTCCCTGCTGAGCAGGGAGCCCGATGCGGGACTCAATGCCAGGACTCCAGGATCATGACCTGAGCCGAAGGCAGTTGCTTAACCAACTGAGCCACCCAGGCGCCCTTAATTCTGTATTTTATAAGATCATAAAATATTCAAAATTTTCTATTTTAAAATGTTATCAATAATATTTGTAAAGAACAAAATTGTTTTATAATGTGGATAAATATGTTTAAAATATCATTCATGGGGCGCCTGGGTAGCTTAGTCGTTCAGGCGTCCGACTCTTTATTTCCCCTCAGGTCATGATCTCAAGGTCATGGGATCGAGCTCTGCATTGAGCTCCCCACTCAGAGGGGAGTCTGCTCGAGATTCTCTCTTTCTCCCTCTGTCCCTCCCTCCCCACCCACCTCATGCAAACTCTCTCTGTTTAAAATAAATAAATAAGTCTTCTAAAAAATAAAATAAAATATCATGCATTTAATAATTAACTGTTTAATGTGTAAGTTTTAAAAATTAAGTGATATTAATATATTACTATTAAAAATGACTACAGACCTATAAGAGGATGATTTGTAAATAAAATAAGATATGGAATTAGCAATAAAAATGTTTAAGATCCACCGCTTTAGTGGATCATAAACATCTTCAGGACAATTTTCATGGCTTGTTCCCTGTAAGGTCCTCCAAAGGTTAACCCAGTTTTTAGTACATAGTAGGTTCAAAATAAAGAATAATTATAAGAAGGAATGACTGACTTAAATGAAGAAATGAAGGAAGGAAGAAAGGAGGGAGGGAAGGAGGGAGGGAAGGAAGGAAGGAAGGAAGGAAGGAAGGAAGGAAGGAAGGAAGGAATCATCACATTACAGATGAGGAAAATCATTTTCTCAGATAAGAACTAAAATCCAGGATTTCTGAGTTCCTTAGTGCTAAATCTTCAAGAACCTATATCTTCTCAATTATTTTGGTTTTTTTTTGTCATTGATATCAAGATAGTTAAAAAATTATGGTTGATTGGGCAGAAAAGGAAATATTAAGGAGAAGGATAATTCAAAAACAAATAGGTATAGGAATTGATTTCTGCTAATTCTTCATATGAAGGGTCTGTCAAGATGGCCAACAGACACATGAAAAATAGTCAACATCACTCATTAGAAACGAAATGCAAATCAAAACCGCAATGATATATCACTTCACACCTGTCAGAATAGCTAAAATCAGAAACACAAGAAACAACAAGAGTTGGTGAGGATGTGGAGAAAAAAGGAACCCTCGTTCACTGTTAGTGGTAATGTGAAGTGTTGCAGCCACGGTGGAAAACAGTATTTTAAAAATAGAACTACCCTAGTAATCCAGTAATTGCACTACTGGGTATTTACCCAAAGAATACAAAAACACTATTCAAAAGGATATGTGCACCCTTATGTTTATTGCAGCATTATTTACAATAGCAAATTATGGAAGCAGCCCAAGTGTCTATCAATAGATGAATGAATAAAGAAGATGTGGTGTGTGTGTATTTATATATATATATATATATATATATACACACACACACACACACACAAAATGTACAAAATGTACACAATGGAATATTAACCAACCATAAAAAGAACAAAATCTTGCCATTTGCAATGAAATGGATGGAGCTAGAGAGTAGAGTATAATGTTAAGCAAAATAGTAGAGAAAGACAAATACCATATGATTTCACTCATATATGGAATCTAAGAAACAAAACAAATGAACAAAAGGAAAAAACAAACAAAAAAAGAAAGACAAACCAAAAAAACCAGACTCTTAACTATGGAGAGCAAACGGATGGTTACCAGAGGGGCGGGGGGCGAGGGGAATATGTGAGACAGGTGATGGGGAGAAAGAGCAACTTACCCTGATGAGCGCTGAGCAATGTATGGAGTGTTGAACCACTATATTGCACACCTGAAACTAATATAACACTGTATGTTAACTATGCTGGAATAAAAATAAAAACTTAAAATTTAAGAAGAGTCTGTCAAAAATGTTAAAACTTCACAGATGATGAAGAGAAAAAGATGCTTGTGTGCTCTCTCAGTGCATAATGGATGGACTCTGAAGAAATGGTCTGGATGGACCCCAGAAGGCTGTAGATAAAATATCCTAAGGTTATGTTGACAGTAAGAATAGAAATAATGTGCTATTATCTGAGCTTTAGCAAAAATTCATCAACCATATCAGGAGCTTCCTATGAAGGTGGAGATAAAGTAGTAATATTTTATAGATCATGTAAATCATAATAAAACAAGTTTATGCATAAGTTAAATTTGTTTTAGATCATGTTGTTTCAGAAGTCTGATTATCACATTTCTAATACTCAGTTATGTTACTTTGCATATAAAATTTTTGATCATTAAAATGTGATTGCAAAATTAGTTCTGTAGTTTATCTTAAATTGTACATTTACAGAAATCACGAAGCCTCTAAAGTTTTCCTCATTTTCATAGGTAAGAGTATTAATCCTGTAACCTTGCAAAATACACAGTTTTTTGCGTATTTCTGTTAGTATTGTCTCAAAAAATATTAGAAAAAAGAATAAATACGTGTTAATGCATAAAGTAAATACTCAAGAGTATCTCAGAGTATTTCAGTTAACTCATACAATGTTTCTAAGAGCAGTATACTCTAGGCTTGATGTAAAATTGCCTACTATTAACACTGATTCTCTGATGCAGCCTTCTTTCTTTATAACTGAATTCACACCTAAGTGGTAAAAGAATAATGTTCTTTCCCATTTCTAACTCTTTTAAATAGATTGAAGATATGCATGACCTTAAGCAAATATAAACCTCTGGGTCATTTTATAAGAAAAAAAGGTAATACACCGTAGACACACAAGTTTGTTTTGTTACATTAATCCTATAGGAAACAATTTGTCTGAGAACACAGAGTTCACTAGCACACAATGATTTTATTTTTCTTCAGGGGTTCCAGTCAATGCCTAAAAAAGAAGCAATTTACTAAGTTGTACCTTGCGGCATTGTAATTCACCACACATGGGTGAACAATTTGCTTTGGGAAGGTAGTTACTCATGGCAAGATCAAATCTATCCAGTTCTATTTTGCAGCGACAACAGTAACTTGTATAATAACGATGACAATGTAGAGTCCACCTTTCTTTTGTAGTAGTTCTTCAGCCTCTTAAAATTCTAGTCCACTTTTTAGCAACTTCCTAATTGATTTTCTCTGTGTAATAGTATAACCTTAACAACGTGACATAAGTTAAAAAAAAAAATCACTGAGGCATTTTGTGTATGTGTGTGTGATTTCTACCTCTTCAACAAAGCTTTCTCTTTGACTCCGCAAGACTATACTGATCTCCATTTGTACTAAGTCAAAAGCCACTAATAGTGCCTATCATCCAAGATACATTTAATGAAGTACTAATTTATGTTATTTTTGTTATTTGACCAAGGACCTTTTTATACATTATTTCACTTACTCGTCTCAAGAACGTTAAAAGGGGGCTATCAGTCCCTTTCTCATATTATGAAATTAATGTTAATGAAGATTGATATTATCAAGGTCATATTGTTAGAAATGGCATAGCCTGGGTTTAAAACTCTTCTGCCCATCTTAGATGTAAATTTTTATTGACATTTATCATGTCAGCCAAAATTGAACTAATGTATGTTAATGCACTAGATTTGACCCATACTAGGTATTTATCAGCAATTTAATTTTAAAGGACTTAGACCTCAGTTTTGAAGCTCTGGAGCCATTCAGATACATTGTATCAAAACCGATGGACATCGGGGAGGGTATGTGCTATGGTGAGCGCTGTGAATTGTGTAAGACTGATGAATCACAGACCTGTACCCCTGAAACAAATAATACATTATATGTTAATAAAAAATAAACATAAAAAAACAAAAAAAAAACCTGAAGGGCTTTAGAAAGTTTGAATTATTTCAAATATTTCAAATATTTTTTTTGCTTGTAATTGAAGATTCCTGTTTGGATGCTCCTCTGCCCCCTGCCACAAGACCATTGTATACTTACGTTCTAATATGCCATTGTGACTGTGAATTATCAGATATAATTTCACTCTTGACTGTATCATCACTTTGAAGCCTCTCTACTACATAGGATGAGAAGACAAGTCATGTTTAATGTTACTAATACTGCCTTATTTATTCATTTTGAGTGTAGTTGACTCAGAACATTATATTAATTTCAGGTGTGCAGCATAGTGATTCAACAACTTTACACATTTTGCCTTGTCTTCTGAAAACTGATTATTACATGGAGAAGATGAAGTGTACTAGTAGCCACTTTCCATTTTTCCCCATTTTTAATTTCATATGATGAGTTGAGTTCTGTTTGATGAATGGCTCCCTTTACCTTCAGGACCAAATCCAAACCCCTTAGCTTGGCATACCAGATTCTTTATAATCTGCCTTGTGATTAGTTCTCCAGTTTCATCATTTGGCAGTTTCCCCTCACACCTGTGCCCCAGGCACACTGAACAATTTGTTGTTCTTTGGCAATGCTGTGTTTCCTCATGCCTGGGTGCTTTTGCATGTTCTGCCTAGTGAGTGCTTCTGCTCATTTCTCTGCTTGGCTAAATCCTACTCATCTCTCAAAACTCAGTTCAAATATTGACTAGGAATATTTCCCACTTGACCCTAGCCTTTGTAAGAGAGAGAGAGAGCTTGATAAACATACATACACATTCCAATTTCTGCAAGAATTTAAACTACTTGAAAGCCAATCTCACCTAGCTTGTGTAGTTCTTATAAAAATACAAAAAAAAATTTGCTTATGTTAAATTTAGTAAGGCTTAACATTAAAACTGAATGCTGTAAACACTAAAGGCCAGCAAGGAATTTAGAATTTTGACCCATCTTTTCATTTATCTTCTTATTTATCTGTTCATAGGTGGCATAAAGTGAGAATGGATCAAACATTCAGATCTGCTACAAGACATACTTCCTGTTTCTTCCTGTATTCCATCTAAAGAGTTTCATATATTTTTGCATGCATCAAAGTTTACACAAAACAACGTATATAAAGTATTTTGTGAATGGTTCAAGAGATTTTTAATGTTGTTTTTGACTTAATATTATTGACATATAAGTATTTAGACTGTACCCTTTCATTAAAATGTAAGTCAATTATTTTATATATCCACATACTCCCTTAACATCCTCTGCTTTCTAAAAGTGTCTTGGAACATTTACCACATTGAATTAAATAGTATATATCTTTGTTTCTAGTCAGCTGAAATATTTTTAAAAACAGGGGATATATTTTATTTTGCATAGTAATAGTTCCATTTTGGAGGCTCAGTGATTTTGGGATAATTTAATAAGTTAATGTATACATATCTTAATAGGTATATTTTCCGAGATCACAAGCAGGCTTTAGCATGACTTTGTTATTGAAAAGTAGAAAAGTTGCTTACACTCAATGATATTTTCATCGTTTCTATCAGTCCCTGTTCTATTGCTTTAAGTTCGTCAAAAGAGATATTTAATAAGGACTGTAGGAACAAAAATTCACATAAACTTGACAAAGAGACAATTTACTCAGGATTAAAATATATGAGTAAGCATAAATGTTGGCAGTGAAAAATGAGTATCCGTTTAAGAGTGCTTTGAGAAATGCAGTAGATCCAAATAAGCTTTTAATATTCCAATGATGAAAACTATGTGTGTGTGCATTGTGGAGTGACACTATTGTTTCATGTTGTCAAGTAGCACAAGATGCTTGGAGAGGTAAATAATTATCCATTTTGATATAAGATATTTTCCGTTACTTTGAATCAAAGATGAATATACAAGATATGAATTCAATTCATCTTTTCACTGGCAAGGAAGGATGCTCTTTGTCTTTATCAACTGGATTAAATCTTAATATAGCCACTAGAGACCAGCCAGTTTGGTATGAATTATTTTGAAGTTATAGACACCTACAAGACTTTGAAGTTCTTTTTTTTTTTTTTTTTTTTAAAGATTTTAATTATTTATTTGACAGAGAGAGACACAGAGAGAGAGGGAACACAAGCAGGGGGAGTGGGAGAGGGAGATGCAGGCTTCCCGCGGAGCAGGGAGCCCGATGCGGGGCTCGATCCCAGGACCCTGGGATCATGACCTGAGCCGAAGGCAGACGCTTAACGACTGAGCCACCCAGGCGCCCCTGAGGTTCTTTTGCCAGAGGACATTAGAACAGAGATTTTACTTTTTTATTTTTAAAATTACATTGTTTATGACTTCTGTGATCATTGAATTGATGTTTGTTCTACAGTTTATATAAATCTACTTGGATAGAATAAGGCCATGAAATAATGCTGTTTGGAGCTGTAAGGAGCAAGAGACTTTTCAAGATGATATGATGCTTGATGTATAAATGCTATTGAAGAGAAAGTCCTGCAGAAGTTCAGTTATTCCATATGTTATATTGCTCAGCAAAAGTTGTTTAACACATAATTTATGGGTTTTCACATATGATCTAAATATCAAAATATGTTAAAAATTAAACTCAATCTTTCTTGCTAAATTTTCTGCTCTTCCTTATTAACTTCTCAAGGACAAAATTATCCCCTCTTTCTTGGGTCAGTCCTTAAATAGTAGATGTTGCTTTTTTCAAAGTATTTAGGTTATAAAATAACATATTATGTTTATATTTGAAACTTTTATTTATACAAGAAATCAAAATTTAAAATACACAATTTTTAAAAAGATTTTATTTTTAAATAATCTCTACACCCAACGTGGGGCTCGAATGCACAATCCCGAGATCAAGGGTCTCATGCTCTCTTGACTGAGCAGCCAGGCACTCCTAAAATATAAATTATAAGAACTTATGTCAATATGTGTCTGCCTCATTTATTCATATACTTGGGATAAATTTCTTAGGTGGAGTTTCAAGAAATATTCTTGTGAAAAAATATATGGTAAAGGATATTTGCTAGTAGTCCAAATTTTACAGTGACCTATGACATTTACATTTATGTGATCCTCAAAAAAGAATGCCACTTCCCTATCTTATTTTCCTAGTCATAAAATAGATGGGTTGCAATAGGTGATACTTCATATCTCTTTTATATTAAAATTAAATTATCCTAAGTTTCTGGCAAGTCAAAATAAACCCAGTCCCGGGATTTTTACCACCATTCTTCATTCTTCACTCTTTACTATAGCATCATTGGTAATGTTAGAGTAGTTTAACAAGACAAAAGATTAACATGGGATATTAACACATCTTCTCTTTCTCAGCCTTATTACACTTACTTTATAAGTTAGAAAATAATTAAATAAAATATTCCTCCTTTAGGGTTGAGTTAAAATGTACAAGGGAAATAATCTTTAAAGCTAGATATGTTCACACATATGTAAGTATTGACTAGTCAGTAAATGGAAAATGCTTTTACGTGTACCTAAGTTTCACCTATATTATTCAGTCAATTCATCAATTTATTTTTTAGCAAATATGAACTGAATATCTCACATTTTAAGGGCCTTTAATGGGGATTTTTGCAAGACTGTATAAAGTTATCGTAGCATAAATTACAACAAACCGAACAGAATTACACCAAAACAAAAAAATCTTTAATGAAACCAAAACATTTTCAAGGTCTGTTTGGAGCAGTATAATGAGTTCGATTTTGTACATACTGAGATTTAGATTAAAAAATATATAGGGACGCCTGGGTGGCTCTGTTGGTTAAGTGTCTGCCTTCCCCTCAGGTCATGATCCCAGGGTCCTGGGATCAAGCCCCACATAGGCTCCTTGCTCAGCGGGGAGCCTGCTTCTCCCCCTGCCTGCCACTCCTCCTGCTTGCTCTCTCTCTTTTTCTCTGACAATTAAAATCTTAAAAAAAATAATATATAATATTAAAGTGGCAAGTAAAATAATAATTGAAGTAAATGATTGTGAAAGGGATGAATATATACATATTATAGTATTAGGTTGATGTTAGATGAACAAAGGAATAGTTAAGTGAATGGGAGATGAGAATATCATGGTGAGGGATTCAATAAAGTCAACAATTAGGAAGAGAAGTGGGCATGTTTTCGTAAAAATAATTTCCTATCACTTAAATTATTTGCCATACAGAAGATGAATTTGTACTGTGGTTAGTAGATACACTTCTTTAATTTATTAACTTCTAAACTATATTTATCTTGGCAACAGTAGAGAAAAAAAATATTTGCGTGCCAAGATCAAGACTGCCTTTTTGGTCTCAGCCAAGGGTATGCGTATGATAACAGCTGGGTATCAATGTTGGGGAAGCACAAAGAAAATATAAAATATTTAAAAATTTTTTCAATCTTTAAGATATCCTTTGAAAGTGTATGTGGAAACAGTTGAAAGTCTATTCACTTATGAAACAAAGTAACTAGAATTTATAGAATAAAAAGATTTTAATTTCCATTACTTATGTCAACTTCCTTTATTAATTTTATATGATCTAAGAAATCCATGGTTATATGTGATATAACTATGTAGTATTTTTGGAAGCCATTTGATTTTATTTTAACTTATTAGAAAATGATTCTCTCTACAAATGTAAAATAAAAACAGATCCTCTCATCAGTTCAGGGGAATTAATATGCCATAGTAATAGGTATTATTTGTCAAGTAGAATAATAGGCTATTTTGCTGAAATTTATATACTGATTCCAATTTATATCTATTTTGTTTAGCTTTCTCAGTTTTCAGATGATCAATCTGCATTAATAGATGTTTATAATTATTCTAAATGTTTAGTAGTGGGAGGGAAAATTTGACATCTTTATGTTTTAGTCTAAAATAATGAGTAGCTTTTAAACTTTAAATAGATATAAAGAAAAATGGGAACTTTTTTTTTCTACAGTACATCTTGCCCTACCTTAAAAAAAATGTAAAAGTAAAAACCTAAATACATTGATTTCCTATTTTCATCTAAAAACAGAAATTCCTTTCAGTTTTGAAATGAACAAATACTTCTCAATAAATATAGAACATCCTTTTGTACTGCAGCTTTAGGTTTATTCTAATATTTTAAATGTGATTTAAGAGAAAATGACATTAAATTGCACAAAGGACATAGATTCAAACATACAGATTGGAATATACTCTTGAAAATAGAACCATTACAACAAAATTGTGCTCTTTATCTCCGGAATTAGGGCTCCTGGGTGGTTCAGTTGGTTAAGCGACTGCCTTCGGCTCAGGTCGTGATCCTGGAGTCCCGGGATCGAGTCCCCCATCGGGTTCCCTGCTCAGCAGGGAGTCTGCGTCTCCCTCTGACCCTCCCCCCTCTCATGCTCTGTCTCATTCTCTCTCTCTCAAATAAATAAATAAAATCTTTAAAAAAAAATGATTCATATCTCTGGAATTATAACAAGGTTATTTGTATTTGCAGGAGGGGAGAGCAGAGGCAATAACTTGGTAAAAACAAATGGGGGAAAACTTTCTAAAATAGATGAATGTGCAGACCAACTCAAGGTCGGTTGTAAGCATGATGAGAGAGATAGTTTGCCATCATTTTTTTTTTCACTGAAAATAGGTCTACATTTATACAGATGGCTTTTTCTTTTAAGGAGAGTTTAGTTGTCATTCACGTTACATTTGATCCACTTTGGAATGAATCAAATATGATTTTCCTCCATATGTCTAGCAAATCAAGCCCATTTATAAACACTGGCCACACCCATTTCAATTTGCGGCCACCAAGTGTAATTCCTCAGAGATAAATAAATCTTCCATAAGTGCATCAGATGACAGTAATGATACACTTTAGTTATAATTTCTCTGGAAAATAGTATGATATCCCATGTCATGTTGGTTCTTATGAGCTAGAAAAAAAAATTGCCAGCAGTTTGAAGTATTTTTATTTTATTCACTGGCGTTAGTTAAGATATAATGTTTCCTTTAGTTGAGCCCCACATGAATGCCAATAAATATTTGTATTTCTTAATAGCATTTGGAAATAAGGGAAGAAAAAAAATACATGTGATTTTTATCTTTAGAAAATATTTAAAGCTACAAATTTGAAAGACAGTTGGAGGTCATTTAGTTGAACCATGTAACCTATTTAATTCTTTGTACCATAACTCAGACAAGTAGTTTGAATATGCTTGAAAACTTCTAGAAGTTGAGAAGTTACTTTTATACAAAGAGATTTCCACTGTTAAATTCCTCTTATTAAAGTTTATTTGACCCATTGCTAACTAAGAGGTATTTTGGTTCATGAATGTGATAGAAGCAAAATTTTTGTCGAGAAAATCAAGAGTTCTTAACCTTTACATTGTACCACTCACAGAAAACATTAGTTCAATGTTCATTTTGTTTGCTTGTTTGTTTTTGTCATTTGTCTAACTCTAACCACAGCTAAAAATTCTGTTATTTTAGTCTGTTTTTGCTTTTATACATAATTTATCATCTTTGGGGTGGGAGGAATGGGCTGACTAGGTGATAGACACTGGGGAGGGTATGTGCTCTGGTATGCGCTGTGAATTGTGCAAGACTGTTGAGTCTCAGATCTGTACCTATGAAACAAATAATGCAATATATGTTAAGAAAAAAAAAAAAAGAAGAAGATAGCAGGAGGGGAAGAATGAAGGGGGGAAATCGGAGGGGTAGACAAACCATGAGAGACGATGGACTCTGAAAAACAAACTGAGGGTTCTAGAGGGGAGGGGGGGAGGATGGGTTAGCCTGGTGATGGGTATTAACGAGGGCACGTTCTGCATGGAGCACTGGGTGTTATGCACAAACAATGAATCATGGAACACTACATCAAAAACTAATGATGTAATGTATGGGGATTAACATAACAATAAAAATACATATCAATGTATTTTATCCCCCCCCATGTAATACACATTCTATTTTAAATTGAAGCTTACTGTAGAATTCTCTATGCAACCAACATCCTGTCCTACGTGCCCGATGAAGTCAATTCATCGGGCATGTATAATGTTATACCTAACTCATAAGACGCACTTGTAATTATGAAGTCATAATCGTTATTTGAGAGCCCTGTAAATTCTTGAATAATCTTGTATTGAAGAATATTACTCATAATTGGTTTCAACAACTTTTTGCAGGGCAATAACTGCCACCCACTATCTGCTCACCCTCTTTATTTTCCATTTTTTCCTTATTCTCACACAATGAAAGGGATCCTTCATGTGTCTTGTCCTTTTCAATGTATAAGATTTTATTTTTTAAAGATTTTATTTATTTATTAGAGAGAGAGCACACACAAGTAGGCAGAAGGCAAACAGAGGGAGAGGAAGAAGCAGGCTTCCCAGTGAGCAGAGAGCCTGACGTGGGGCTTGATCCCAGGACCCTGAGATCATGACCTGAGCTGAAGGCAGACACTTAACTGACTGAGCCACCCAGGCGCCCCTAAGGATTGTATTCATATGTCTGAGTACGTAGCATGGCAACAGTGAAGAAACACACCTGTAGGGTGGGGCAGGAATTATTTTTGTACTATACTATAGTTTGATCTGTTCCTCCAAGATGAGTATGAAGTCCATTCACTTCAACGTCAATTATTCCTTAGGAGGCTGGTCCTCTGATGCACAAAGAAAAATATGGCACTAAACTAATGTGGTGCTCTCAGAGCAGAAAGAACCAAGAACATTTATATATATATATATATATATTTTTTTTTTTTTCCTTTAGCAACAATAGGAGCATAATATGAGCACAACTAAGAGCTCGTATAAAATTGAGTTTGAGAAAATGTGTTATGGAGTGCAGTCATGAGTAATTTTTTTAAAGAAAAAAAATACATGTTTTTACTTTCTGAATCCTAGAAAGTCTCAAATGCCTGCATACTTGCATATCTTAGCTGGCTATATGTTTCCTGTATCCCAGTTCTATTTTTTTCAAAAGTTTGAAAGCATTGTTATGTCATCTCTAGTCTTCAATACTGTGGAAGAGAAATTGAGAAATCTCCTCTCTCTCTCTTCCTTCTTCCTTACTGATACTCATTGCTGAATATGCTTACAGCCTAAAAACTTAGGCCAGACCTTCAAGCTCACTTTGCCTGGGGCTCCCTGGCTTGACTGCTTCTGGCAGAGGCACAGATTTGGCAGAGGAAGTTTTATTCTAAGTGTATGGGCACTTCGAGACTTTCTTGACCCCCACTGTTAATAGCCTAAAATAGGGGTTCCTGGGTGGCTCAGTCGGTTGAGCGTGCGACTCTTGATTTTGGCTCAGGTCATGATCTCAGGATCATGAGATCGAGCCCCGAGTTGGGCTCCATGCTGGGCACGGGGTCTGCTTGAGATTCTATCTCTCTCCTTCTCCCTCTGCCTCTCCCACTGCTCACATGCTCTCTCTCTCTCAAATAAATAAATACATCTAAAAAAAAGCCTAAAATGGTGTGATCATAACCTATCTTTGAATCCTGTTGACAAGACTTCTACACTAGCAGAAGAGTGGCTTTATTCTCAACAGAGAACACTTGATACTTCTAGAGAGATAGTAGTATTTCTCCATGTGTATAGGTCAGCTCTTGACTTCTGCTGGGGACCCCCCAAAGACAGAGGTGTGATCTTACTTTTAGAGGTAGGAGACTCCCTGGATCTGTGAGGGAATGTTTGTTCATGTACTTCTCTTAGCTTGTCTTTCTATCCATGACTGCCTGTCCCTTGGGAGAAGATTATTATATCTAATTTCTTAGAATATGAGATTTTTCACTATTTTATAACTTTTGACTTCTGTTTTCTGTGTTCCTACTATTAGGACTTGATAGGTAAGACTCACTAATTTTCCTTTTATCTAGGTGGGTAAATTTGTCTTCTCTAAAACTCTAGTCTAACTTGCAGTATACTTAGAAGTCCAAACTCAGTGATCAGTAATAGAAGCCTAATTTGGGGTCAAAGGTCATTCATCTTTATTGTATTTGGCTTTAATAGCAATTAAAAAAAAAACTTTGATTTTCATCTTTCTAGTTCCTATGTCATTTCACATTCGGTTAGAAAATAAGGTATAAAAGAGAGATGCTTACTGGAATTCAAAAGTATGGACTATTCACTTGAGTTCAAAAAATATAATATGTTCTAAGTGTCCAAAATACATGTCCTTATAGTAACATACAAAGATATATGTTAGAAGGTGGAGGAGGAATGGTAAAGTATCCTCCAGACTGAAAAGGCACTTTGAGATCAAAAAACGAGGCAAACCACTCCATATCGTTTACATAGTTTTATTCAGGGTAACTTACTGGCAGGGGAAACCAGGCAGATGGATGATCCAGGGACTATGCAGCTATTCTCTGGAAAGTTCAGACCTTAATCCATAGATTTTATAGAGTAAGTGGATGTGCGAGGGTCACTTTGATGAGGTCATAGGGTGTAACATTTACAGACCTTGTGGAACCATTTGTGCATGAGAGAAGAGGGTGGAGAAGAAACTATGTTATCCATACTAGTTATCTAAACAACTTTAGGGAAGATCAGAACAAGCCTTTCCACATTCCAGTCAGGGCACATATTAACCTTAAGGAGCCTGGAGCACGTAGCCCTGAGGGAGGTCATTGCACGTAGATAAACAAGATCCAGGACCAAGAGGGAGTCAGTATAGTCAGCCCTCCAACAATGTAGTATGGTTTTAAGATGTTTGGATTTCTTGATTCTCTGTTTCTGGTGACAACAGGTTTCACAGCGGGCGTCATAACAAATGAGAGATTCCAAATGCCTGAAGGGATCAAGATAGAATTAAGTTTAAAAGTCAGGGGTGGGGGGGTCAAATTGATTCTGCTCTGTAATTATGTATAAGCACTGGTCCTATCTGAACGGTAACATTTAAAAAGTATTTATGCATAATTTGCGTCATTAAGATAAACTTATTTTATGTATATTATTGAATAGCACTCAGCAATGTATTCATCTATATAACCACCACTTTAATAATATATAGAATATTTTATTTCCTGTACCTGTACTTTCCAAGTCAGTCCTTGTGCCAAGGGAAGCACCAATCTGCTTTCCAACTCTACAAATTAGACTTGATTTTTCTAGAATTTTGTATTGATGGAATTATATCGTGTATACCCTTTTGTAGTTGGCTGTTTTTTGTTTTTTTCTCAACACAGTGTTTTTCACACCCATCCATGTTTTTTTGCTCATATCAATAATTCATTCTTTTCTATTGCTGAGTAGTATTCTATTGAATGGATGTACCACATTTGTTTTATCATTATTTTCTTTTCTCTTTTATAGAAACTAGGTGAAATATCAGCCCCAATTAGCATAATTGGATAGAAATAATTTGTAACTCAAGAAAGCAAATAGAAGATACATCTTCTTTTGTGCTTGCTTCACAATTTGTATTATAGACCAAATTACCAAATTATAGACATCATTTTCCAAGATTTCTATATAGACACAGTTTATCACATGCAAATCAGCATGAACAAAATGATCTCTTGTTGAAATATCCCCTTCCTAATATTGCCAAAAATTGTGGCTTTGAAATTGCTATGCATGAAACCATAATACTTGAATAATAGAACCCTAATGAATGTAAGTCACTATTTAAAATGGAAGCTAATCAGTGGGATAGAGCTGCAAGTGTTTGAAGATTGATATTACTGCTGTGTAGTAACATCAGTCATGTTTCTAAAGCACTTTAGGCATATGCTTGTCTTAAATATATTTCCATCATTTAGTTCTAAGAGACATGCCATTTAGACTGCAGTAACTGAAAACAACCAATAAAAGGAAGAGTAATCTAAGAAGATTCCTAGTGTTTTTTCTCTCATGCTTCTCTTTTTTCCCTTTCTAGTTTGCTTCCTCTAAGTGCCATCCTTAGACTCAGGTATGATGTTACAAAGCACAGGGACCTGCATTTACAAGTTTCTTGAACTTTAAGGAGGCTCACTCTTGACCTTCTGTGGCTAAACCCCTTTCCATGGGGTCAGGAGTTACCAGGCCAAGAGGTGCCTCCCATCTAGAGCACAATCCTCTCTGTTCTAAAGCATGGTCCAGATACCTGGTACTTTTCTTTAAAGGCCCTGAGCCTGCTTTCTGGTTCCTGTGCTGGTCTTTTCCCAAGTACCTTCTTTCTAAAAGCAGACCACACTACTACTATGTGTATCTGGAGCCTATTTTAAAGAGATGGAGCATAGACAGCAGCAGGTGCTTGGGTTGGATTGTCCACATGCACCTGTGAGATGGCAGAAGAAGAGGTGAAGCTCATGGGCTATAGGAGCCGGTAGGCAGTGGCCAGCTCTCTTTTTTGCTGCTATGTTCTGCCATGGATATATGAGGAATAGAGAATCCTAAATTTGAACCTTGTCTTGTAGGTGATCATGAAGATAATTTGTCAAGGTTTGAAAATAGGATATATTTTATTTAAACATTTGATGGCTTAATTTAAATTATAAGGTGTTTATATATATATTGAGTCTCCATATATATAAATAGTTTAAGTCTCCATATATATAAATAGCTTAAAAGTAAGTTTGTATTCTTACTCAAGTCCTGAAAATATAAGGGGAAAACTGAATTTATATTTTAGTCTTTTTTTTTAAATTTATTTCTTTATTTTAGAGATAGAGAGCATGAGTGGGAGGGGCAGAGGGAGAGGGAGAGAGAATCTCAAGCAGACTCCATGCTCAGTGGGGAGCCTAACATGGGGCTCAATCTCAGGACCCTGAGATCATGACCTGACCCAAACCAAGAGTCAGATGCTTAACCAACTGTGCCATCCAGGTGCTCCAATTTTTGAGACTATTTTTAAATGAGTATTATAAACCAAGTATAAAGGAGTGTGTTAAGTAAGTCTTTGTTTTCAGTAAACCTTTCCTGGGATATTCAATTAGAGTCATCTCTCAATACCAAGGAAGCTGATGGATCTGATTCTTTCCTCCTTCCTCTGCTTCCTATCACTGAGAAGTGGGGAAGGAGGGTCTAGGTTGTTTTGTTGTGTTTTAATAAAGCCAGGCTTCTTCATATTTTAGTCAGATAACCACTTATTTAAAGTAGTGATGATTCTTTTTAATCTGTTTCAAATAGATAATCACACCTCTCACCTAGCTGTTGTTAGGGAGTTTTCATTTGGTTTGTTTATTTGAAGAAAAACAATTCAAATACTAGAAAAACAGTCAAAAAGTTAACTTTTCTCATGAATTTAAATATGTATATTAAATGCTAAGTCCTCTAGAAAAGATGAAGGAAATAGGGAAATTTATATTTTAAGACTTGAAAGTTTTACACAAAGTCTTTTTTTTTTTTTAAAGATTTTATTTATTTATTTGAGACAGAGAGAATGAGAGAGAGAGAGAGCACATGAGAGGGGGGAGGGTCAGAGGGAGAAGCAGGCTCCCTGCCGAGCAGGGAGCCCGATGCGGGACTCGATCCAGGGACTCCAGGATCATGACCTGAGCCGAAGGCAGTCGCTTAACCAACTGAGCCACCCAGGCGCCCCTACACAAAGTCTTATAAGGATACATTTATGATCTATGTAAGAACCCAACACAATAGATTTCACTATATAAATTTAAACTATGTATGACAAAAATTTCATAAAAATAAAAAGAAAATAAGAAGAAAGTTTATAACAAATTATTTGAATCTTCCAATAAATTAGTTATAAAGCATAACTATAAGGAAGAATCAAAAATATAAACAGTTCCAGAGAGTAACTGGGCAATAGGCAACAATAAACAATTAACTGGAAAAGTAATAAAATAGCTAAAAATATGTAAAATTTTATTGAGCTTATTACCTGCTAAGTTTTATCAAAATGATGAAACAGAATAATAACAGTTTTTAAATTTATCAAATTACATGATACGTTAAGATAAAAATAATGTTTAGTGTTTGAAACTGTGCATTCAGATTGGTATAATATTCTGTCATTTGGTTTGTTAATTCATCAAAAACAATTGAGCAACATATATTAAGAAACGCATCTAAGACTATAACCTAAAAAAATAATCTGGCACACAAAGATTTATGAATAACTTTTCTCATCTCAACATTATTAATATGAAAAAAATCTATGAGGAAATCTATAATAAATTATGTGACAAGTACATAATGAAATATTCTGCAACCATTAAAACAGCGTGTTCAAAAGATATTGATGCTATTGAATTATTAATTTAAACAGGTTCTGCATTAAAAATTGTACTGAGAGAGCACATTTTTCAAATATAAATGACCAAAAAGAAAACATTTACTGTCTCTGGCTGTGTAGATTATAGATTATTTTTTTGTCTTCCTATGTCTCTTCATATTTTCCAAACATGTATATTACTTTTTTTCATGTATTACTTTTTTAATGAGGAAAAATGTCATATTTTGCAGGGCCATGAATTAAGCTCCTCATTTTACTGGCTTTGAGGCACAGATGGGACTTGGGGGTGGGGCGAGGTTGTTCTCACAGAGAGTTAATTGATCAACTAGGTCTGTAACCCAGTATTCCAAACTAGATTTCTCCCTGGGATATTTTTTCCCTCCAAAACCTCATGTCCCAGATCCTTCATATGGTATTGCCAGGATTGATCTGTACCTGAATTCACCAAAGTGCTTACTCCGTACTAAATTCAGTCATGGTCTTGCAGTGGATAGACAATGAATTTAAAAAATAATTGAAGTTTGGGCGCCTGGGTGGCTCAGTCGGTTAAGCATCTTCCTTCAGCTCAGGTCATGATCCCAGGGTCCTGGAATCGAGTTTCTCATTGGGCTCCCTGCCCAATGACTCCCTGCCCAGACTCAGCAGAGAGTCTGCTTCTCCCTCTACTGCTCTCCCCTGCTTGTGATCTCTCTCTCTCTCGCTCAAACTTTCTCTCTGTCTCATTCAAACAAATTAAAAGAAAAAAGAAAAAAAAGAATTGAAGTTCAAATGTTGATATATTAAATAACTTCACAGTAAAACTCTAAGTCATCCCATAAAAGGGATGGATGGAAAATAGTTGGTGCTAGGAGTTTGGAGGGGGGGATAGACAAGTCTCTGAAAAATGAGAATTTCCAGGTTAAGCTTTGTGTAGTATTCAGATGAAACTAAAATAGGAGCAAAGTGAAACCCTGTAAAATAGTAAGCTTAAATCATGGAGCAAGAGAATAGAGCACATTGTGTAATAAAAGTAACCATACAGCATTAGTAAAAGGGAAGAAAGATACTCTTCTTCAGGAAAAAACTTGAACTATTCTTCTGAAAGTTTATGTCCTTTCCTATTTTGGTTAGGAAAACAAATTACTAAATAAAAGAGCACCAACAATATTACATTAGTTTCATGTGTACAACATAGTGATTCAACAACTATATATATTATGCTCTGCTCACCACAAGTATGGCTACCGTCTGTTCCCATGCAACACTATTGCAATACCATTGACTATATGCTGTGCCTTTTATTCCTGTGACTTATTCATTCTGTAACTGGATGCCTAGATCTCCCACTCCCCTTTGCCCATTTTCCCCATCCCTCCACATCTTCCCCTCTGGCAACCATCATTTGTTCTCTGTATTTATAGGTCTGATTTTGCTCTTTGTTTATTTAATTCATTTGTTTTGTTTTTTAGATTCCACATAAAAGTGAAGTCAAATGGTATTTCTTTTTCTCTGTCTGACTTATTTCACTCAGCATAATACTCTCTAGGTTTATCTATGTTGTCACAGATGCCGAGAGCTTATCCTTTTTTATGCCTGAGTAATATTCCATGGTATATCTTTATCCTTTCATCTATCAATGGGCATGTGGGTTGCTTCCACATCTTGGCTATTGTAAATAATGCTGCAATAAACAGGGGTGCATATATCTTTTTGAATTAATATTTTTGTTTTCTTTGGGTAAACTTCCAGTGGTAGAATTAATTGGGTCATATACTATTTCTAGTTTTTAATTTCTTTTTTTTTTTGTTTTGAGGAACCTCCATACTGTTTTCCACAGGGGTTGCATCAATTTACATTTCTACCAACAGTGCATGAGAATTCCTTTTTATCCACATCCTTGCCAAGACTAGTTATTTCTTATCTTTTTAAGTCTGGCCATTCTGACAGGTGTGAGGTGATATTTCGTTGTGGTTTTGATGTGCATTTCCTTTATGATCAGTAATATTAAGCATCTGTTGGCCATCTGTACGTCTTCTTTGGAAAAATGTCTATTTAGGTCCTTTGTCCATTTTTTTCAATGGATTTTTGGTTTTTGGTGTTGGGTTTTATATAGATTCTCTACATATTTTGGATATTAATCCCTTGTCAGCTTTTAATTGTTTTAAATTTTATTTAAGAAAATACTAAAGTTGAAGCATATAGTCCAGTAAGGAAAAAATGCTAATTAGTTTTCACCTAATACTCTTCTCTTTCCCGTCATAAAAATGCATATAATATTTAAAGCAATGAAACTAACTTGAGAGAGTACATGAAAGTTAATCTATGGATTTTTGAAAGCTGTGTAATTTTTTACCCATTTAACAGCCTCCTGACTTAGATCATTTGGCTCACTAAACCATTTAGAGATCTACTAATCATTCACTGTAGTCAGGAAACATTTTTGTTGCACTTACATTTATTGTTAGTTTTACTGACTTTACCAGTGGGCCTTTTCTATTTGGTAGGTTTGGAATTCTAACATTTTCCAGTCTGCCCTATGAGTCAGCTGAACACTTTAGTTTCTCAGTATCTCAGATGTCTCTATGGTAATCTGCAAAAGTTGTGAGTACTGCTACTAATAGAAATATAATGTAAGTCAGACTTCTGAGTCACATATGTAATTTAGAATGTTCTTATAGTCACACTAAAATAATAAAAAGAACCAGGTATGGGGCACCTGGGTGGCACAGTTGGTTAAGCATCAGACTCTTGGTTTCAGTTCAGGTCGTGGTCTCAGGGTCCTGAGATCGAACCTGGAGTCAGGCCAGATATTTCAGATTGTTGGTCTCACAATTGCCTTATGAATTGTTGACAGTACTAATTCCATAAAGTTATTAAACATAATATCATCAAAGCAATCTTTATTAAAGGTATTAATGATGATATTAAATTATTTTAAATGAGCACTTTATGCATCAATACCTAGAGGGGAGATAAGGAGGGAGAGAGAAAATACTCTCAAATAATCATTTTTTTTTTTTTTTGAGGGAGGTTTTTGAATGTAAAGGTCAATAAACATGTAAAAAGAAAATAATGGGTATCTAATGAACTGAAATGAAAGTAAGTCTCAAAAAATATAAACTATAGCATGTAAAATAGTTAGCTTATTATCAAATATTTACATGAGAAAATACTCATTAAAATAATGAAATAGAAGGTGAAGAATAAACGGAACATTTTCGATGTCATAAATAAAACACATGAGCTGAATACCTGATGAATGCCAGACATTAAGTTAATCATGTGTTTGTACCAGCAATCTAAAATGAAGTGTGAACTTGACACAGATGATGAACTACTTCAAATTAATCATTTTAGATTAGAGACTATAACAGTAACATTGTTGCTAATAACACTGGTAATTTTTTAAATTAATAGATTTTATTTATTAGAGTAGTTCTAGATTTATAGAAGAATAGAAATGAAAGTACAGAGGATTTCCATATACTACCTTTCCCTACCCCCACTCGGTTTTCTTATGATTAAAATTTTGCATTGGTACGTTTGTTGTATCACGTGATAAGACTATGTTTACCTTTGTAGGAAGCTGGAAAACTGACTTCCAAAGTGGCTGTACCATTTTGCTTTCCCTTCAGCAATGAATAAGAATTTCTGTCACTCTGCATCCTCACCAGCATTTTGTATTGTCAGTGCTGTGTGTTTTAGTCATCCTCATAGGTGTGTAGTAGTATCTCGTTTCACGTGTATACGACATGTATGTGAGAAGCATGTCATATGTGAACAAAGATAGTTTTTAATCATTTTCCCAATCTGTATTTTTTGCCTCTTTGTTGTCTTATTGCATTAGCTAGGTCTTCCACTGAAAAGTCATGTAGGAATAGTGAGAGGGCATATCCTTGCCTTGCTCACCATTTTAGGGGAAAAGTATCTGGATAAGCATGATGTTAGTTGTAGATTTTCTGGCAGATGTTCTTCATAAAATTGAAGAAGTTCTCCTCTGTTCCTAGTTTGTGATAGTTCCTTTTTTAAATCACAAATGAGTGTTAAATTTATCAATACTTTCTTTATGTTTATTTATATGCTTATATAATTTTTCTCTTTCAGTTTGTTGTTGTGTATGTGGTATATTTAAGTCCGTCTATATACATGGTAATGATTAAAGTGCAAAAAAGATAAGCAAATAAAGATGACACTATGATATCTGTCTCTGAATAGGAAATTGAATCCATGAAAACTGTATTACATGGCTTGGTAGGGGCTAGACATATACAAAGTACAAGAGTGAGTCACAGTGATTTCCTCTAGAAATATGCTAAATTAATATAAATATGGCAAGGTTAAATACACTGGTGTTATAAGTTTATTAAAAGTATATTTCTATTTATAAAACAAACATGTTTGATGCATAGATATTTCCATATTTCTGATAAATGCCAGTTAAAATGCTTGCTCATGAAACCAAATTTTTACACCTAAAACTAGCATTAAGTAACATATTCACACAAATATTTGTGTCAAATAAGTTAATTTCACAATCAAGTTAAACTCAATCAATAAACTTATTTGAAAATAGGGCATAAGAAGTCACTATGTTAGGCAAAAAGGTAGATACATGGAAACATAAAATGTGACCATTATTTTTGAGAACCTTGCATTCTATTTAGGTAAATATGTAAATGATTGCATTACTGTTTAAATAATAAATTATTTTAATATCAGTAAAATACAAAATAGAAGAAATGAAAAGTCTCAGGGCAAAAACTGTCAAATAAATCCTACAAGCAGTAATTATTTGGGCTTTCAAGGGAGGAAAGGATCAATAGTATTGAAATACATATCACTTACACCAATTAGCTTCATAATAATAAATTTGGCTATTTCATTCCCTGGTGCCTAATATTTACTGCTAAATAAATTACATACTCTGTAACATGCACTGAAGATTATTCATGATGTTATTTTAGACTACCTTTTTTTCCCCATTTATTCTGTTACTGTTTATACGAATTTATTTTTGTAAACTTTTGTGGAAATAATATCTTTAGTTGTGAAGAAAAATTTATTTAAAGTTCAATCATTCCTTCATTTTCAATTGTTTTTTATTTTTTATTTTTTATTATGTTATGTTAATCACTATACATTACATCATTAGTTTTTGATGTAGTGTTCCATGATTCATTGTTTGCATATAACACCCAGTGCTCCATGCAGAATGTGCCCTCTTTAATACCCATCACCGGGCTAACCCATCCCCCCACCCCCTCCCCTCTAGAACCCTCAGTTTGTTTCTCAGAGTCCATAGTCTCTCATGATTCATCTCCCCCTCCGATTTCACCCCCTTCATTTTTCCCTTCCTGCTATCTTCTTCTTCTTTTTTTTAACATATAATGTATTATTTGTTTCAGAGGTAGACTACCTTTTAATCATCATCTCCTAATTATATTCCATTTTCTACCTCTTTTACAGACTACCCAAACAACTAGACTACTAATTTTTTTTTTTAAAGATTTATTTATTTATTTTAGAGAGCGAGAATGAGAGAGAGAGAGAGTACATGAGAGCGGGGAGGGTCAGAGGGAGAAGCAGGCTCCTCGCTGAGCAGGGAGCCCGATGTGGGACTCGATCCCGGGACTCCGGGATCATGACCTGAGCCGAAGGCAGTCGCTCAACCAACTGAGCCACCCAGGCGCCCTAGACTACTAATTTTTAACCTAAAAATGTTACATAGCTTCATACACCAGTAGCTACTGTGAGCTTGACATAAGCCAAAAATGCCAACAATGACCTTAAGAATTTGCGTGAGAACAAAGTTAACTTCCACTCCCCCACACAAAAATGGGATAAAATAAATTGAAAAGTAGAGCTGAAAATGGGGAGAGAAAGCTCACATAAGCACTAGAATTTAAATCTAAGTCTAATACTATATCCCTTTATATTTCCAATTTCCTAGAGAAAAATTAAAAAGGGAGATATTTTTGAAATTTAATTCATTGAATTTTGTCACTTGGGTCTATAGAATCCTGATAATTCAAAATTATACATTCTATTAAGTAGTACTAGTCATTACTTAATACTTTTCAGAAATACATTTAACACCTGTTTCTCTAAATATCAATGTGAAGTGCCAAAACATTCTGCTTATAATTCCCCGTATACCATTAGGACATAGTGACATTTTTGTGCAAGATGATAAACCTATCTGCTTGTTTGGCACCCAAAACTAAGTCCAGAAAAAAAATATTTATTGGCTTCTTTTAAATTTTGAAGTGTGTTCTTAGAGCTACAGAATCAACAGATCAACAGATGTCATCCAAAAATACAACTGTACATATAAGTTAGTGGACATTTATTGAGACCTCCTGAAATGTACAAGGCAATGTGTCATGGGTATATAAAAATGATTTTGATACAGTTTTTTCAATCATGGAATTTTCTGGTCTATTATGGGTTATACACTTTCTCAAATAGGTAAAACATGATGCAGAATACAATCACCATCATCATCACCACAAGAAAAATACTTAAACCACCAAATTTTAGAAAATAGTGAAAACTAACAAAAGATTTCTGACACATTTCAAAGGAGATGGTACTGATTGGATCTCCTTTCACTGCATGGGAAATTTAAATATTTTACTATATTTAAACATATTACCTTTTTGCTGCATACTATTCATTCAATGTGTATTAGCTAACTTAGAAATTAGATGCTCCACATAATTACTTTGTCATTATTAATTTTTTTTATCAACTAGAACTGCAGCATAGGCTGATTGAGACTTAAAGAAGACCAAGAAACAAGTACTCATTAAGAAAATGTTTCTCAAAGCATGTATGGTTCACTGATACATCATCAGTAACATCTGGCATATTTTTCAAATTCAGATTCCAGGAACTTCTCTGAGTCCAATCAAATGGTGTTTACCTTTTTCTGGTTAAAAGAAATTAACAAGTAAAACCAAATTGTTTTCTACTTATTATTTTGATAATTGGAAAGAAATAATAATGCTTCTTTTAAAATATTTTCTTTATTTGAGAGACAGAGAGAGAGAGAGAGAGAGAGAGGAGGCAAATGGGCGGGCCATGGAGCCAGTGGGGCTGGATCCCAGGACTCTGAGATCATGACCTGAGCCAAAATCAAGTCTGATGCTTAACTGAGTGAGTCACCATGGTGCCCCAGTAATGCTTTTTACTCTTACACTTTCTTCAACCAAGTCAGATCTCTGTGTTTTTATTTAAGGAGTAATATGTAATATGGTAAAAGTCATCAACTCTTAAACAACATCTTTGTTTAATAGGAAAGAAAGGAAATCGTCTTCCTCCACCCCATCCTCCCACTATTCTTACCCTGCTCTGAAATGAATTTTGCAAATGGTTGTCAGCTTGATCATTCTTGTTGTTTATGTTTTCTACTTGAATTTCCAATGTTGGAGCAACTCCTGAGTTGTCTTGAGAAGAACCAAACCTATTGTCTTGGACAATAGTTATACTTTGAGATCTTTTCCAATCTTATCCAACCTCTTTACTAGTTGGAAAAATTTTTCAAATGTTCTGATCCATTATATGCACCTTTTAAACTTTTCTAAATTCCTAGTGTTTACAGAATTTCAATTTTTAAAAAGAAAGAATATCTCTTCATGTATTTTCATTTTTTAGTGAACTCGGGGGAGATAAAGAAAGCAAGTAAATATTCAGTCCACTTTTTAAAATGAAGCCTAAGGGCGCCTGGGTGGCTCAGTCGGTTAAGTATCTACTTTAGGCAGGGGTCATGATCTCAGGGTCCTGAGATCAAGCCCTGCATCAGGCTCCCTGCTCAGCAGGGAATGTGCTTCTCCCTCTCCTTCTCCCGCCCCCCCCGCCCCACCAACTTGTGCTCTCTCTGTCTCTGAAATGGATAAATAAAATCTTTTAAAAAATAAAATAAATGAGAATTCTATTATTTTATATTTTCTTCTCACCTCCTCTGAATTAACTATTGCTCAAATGTGTTTGGAGAAAGTATTCTAAATACTTGGGACACTGAACGATATTAGAACAGTAATCTTTACAAATTATTGTATGACTTTATGCAATCTTAATTCAATTTTTAAACTATTTATCTTATACACCAGTTTTTACATCTGCTATTTCTTTGATCTATTAGATAGGAGAGTATTTTATTTTTCTTATTTTTTAAAGATTTTATTTATTTATTTGACAGAGAGAGACACAGCGAGAGAGGGAACACAAGCAGGGGGAGTGGGAGAGGGAGAAGCAGGCTTCCCACCGAGCAGGGAGCCCGATGTGGGGCTCCATTCCAGGACCCTGAGATCACGACCTGAGCTGAAGGCAGATGCTTAACGGCTGAGCCACCCAGGCGCCCCAATAGGAGAGTATTTTAGATAGCACGTTCAGGGTGCTCACCTTCCCAAATTTATACAGCTCTTCTAGATAACCCCTGAAAAGGGTGAAAGTGAATATAATATTTTGTGTGAGGACAGAATTAAACAGTGAAACCCAAAACGTTCAGCTCTATAATCAGTCTTCCCATCCATGGCTAAATGTAGCCCTCTGATGAAAAGTGAGAACATAGAAAGAGAAAGCCCTTTTTGTTCCTGCCCCTTCATTTCTGACTTGCAACTATTACACAAGCATCTGGGGCTTGGAGCTAATGCAGCCATCTCACAACCATGAGCAGAGACGTTCTCAACACACTCAAGATGGCAGGGTGGGGACAGATGGCAAGACTCTGGGTCCTTATTTACATCACTGGGCCCCTTAAACCAACCCTGAAACACCTGTCGCAGACCTTTTATTTACTGAGATAATAAATGATGTTTGTCTCTTGCAGCCCAGACCACCTTAACTCATACAATGCCCATTACAATCTGACCCCAGTAGCCTAACATTCCACTTTCACACCGTATTCTAACCACGCTCTCCTTGTCACCCAAAATATCTTTTACCATAGCAGAATTCTACTCACTTTTCAAGGCCTAGTTCTAATGTCACTTATTTTTTGAAGCTTTCCCATGAGGGAGTTAAATAGTCTCTCTTCCCTGCTCTCATACCTCTTTATGAATATTATAGCCTTTATTAAAATAAATTGCAAATATTCCATTATAGATTAGGAAGAGCATAATGGCTACATCTCTGAGTTAATTATTGTATTTTCCAGCATGAAGATCAGAGCTTAGAATATAATAAATATTTAATAAATGCATGTTGACTAAATGCAATTTAAATAGATAAAATTTCAATTAAAGTAATTTAAAAGTTTGAGTTTCCTGGGAATTCATACTTTAATAAAAAATGGAAAAATACCCATCAAAATAGTCTGTTAATGGCACTTTTAACAATTCAGATTATCTGTATGAATTTGAATACCTGACTCAAGCAACTTGCTCAGGAGAAGGCTGGAATGAAC
The DNA here is from genome assembly GCF_004348235.1 of Phoca vitulina. Taxonomy (NCBI): domain Eukaryota; kingdom Metazoa; phylum Chordata; class Mammalia; order Carnivora; family Phocidae; genus Phoca; species Phoca vitulina. The sequence goes on from NW_022589728.1 coordinate 31,575,118, forward strand.
CTTATAATTAGAGAGTATTTATCAGATATAGGAGATATTATCCCTACTGTGGGATTACACAGTGTAGGCATTTTCTAACTAGAACTGGCACAAATATCATAGAGTTCCAATAAGTAAGAGTAATGGTGATTAGTGTTATCTCTAATTTTTCCTTTTAGCTTAATGTTGAAAAATCTAAACGCAAAGGCTTTGAGGCTATGTAGTAGCCAAGATAAAGCGTATGTGCAAGAAAAGAGCATGACTTGGCACAATATTCCCAGGGAGACTTGAAATTACGTCTTGACTCAGAAGAGCGTATGTTTTCTTCACACTATGAGAGAAAGTGTCTAAGTCTTTTTTTTTTTTTTAAGATTTTATTTATTCATCAGAGAGAGAGAGAGAGGCAGAGGGAGAAGCAGGCTCCCAAGGAGCAGGGATCCCGATGCAGGACTCGATCCCAGGACGCTGGGATCATGACCTGAGCCGAAGGCAGACGCTTAACCATCTGAGCCACCCAGGGGCCCAGTGTCTAAGTCTTTTTAACGCTCTTAGAAACAGAGCTTGTTCTACAACTGGAAAAGTTTGTCGTCTGCTACCAACATTGCAGAAGACTTTTGGTAAAGTGGTGGAGGCTGTTTTGTCTTAAAGGAAAATTTAGCCGAGCGACATTTACATTTATCTTTGAACTCTATTTGAATAAAGTATGTATGAAGCAAATTAATAGTGTAAACAAAAACTAGAGGAGAAATATTTTCCCACTTAGGGAAATAAAATATATTAAGGACATTTAGATAAAAACAATTGGCTAGTTATATATGAACTATCTCTTTGTTATAGAAGACAAGTGGGACTTCAGTGTATTAACAAATCATTAGCATTTAGATAAAATTATCTGCCATACTATACATTTGCATATGCATGTTAGACATACAAGGACTTTAAAACTTCAATAAAATAGGCTTTTCATTAATTTATAGCGGCCCTCTCCCTAATTAATTTAAAATAATTGTGTCTTACCATGACACGTTGCATGAAAGGTAATTGTACAGATAAGCTCATTATCATTGTATTCTTTTAAAAGAGAAACCATGGCAATTAAGACACAAGAAAATGTAAAGAAGCTAAATATGCATATTGTACTAATGAACACCTGGCTCAAATGATAGTTACATTTTAATTATGGGAAGATTTTGCATTTAAAGGTAGATCACAACTATTATTCTGTTCATATTTGTTGTAAAAATTTCCCATAAGAAGTTTTGCAAATGATATAAATGATGCAAATTATGATATTTTTATGACTATTATATTTTTACGAAATGTCCACTGAATAGGAAATTCTCATCTGTTTTTTACCCATTTAATATTCCCATACAAAATTTGAGGGGAGGTATAATACAGGTAAGAATAAATTCAATTACAATTAAGGAGAGTTAAGAAGCTTATAAAGACAAGTTTTGAAGGTTGTAAAGTATTTCTCTTAATAATGTGGAGCTATAAAAAATACGACCTTTCTCTAAAACTGAAAATTCTTTTAAAGTAACTATTAGAAATATAAAAGAAAGTTTCTATTTTCTCACAAAACCCTATCGACATTGGTTAGTTTATACAAGTGCAATCATGCTAAATTAAGAATTAAATAATGTGAAATATTTGAAAGAAGCATGTGGGAACTGGTATTACTCTTTGCTAATTAAGATGACTGACATGCATAACAATAAGGAAGAAATTAAGAAGCAAAAGAAAAAAAAAGAAGTAAAAGGTGACTAATTTAAAACATTTTAAAAAGTCGGTAAGTTCCCTAATGCATTTAGAAATACAACTTGTCTTACTAACATAAAAGCCTGTCAGCTGTTACAGACAATAGCAGAAGACTTTTGGTGGGTTAGCAAGAAGTTGTTCTAACTAAAAGATGTAAAGAAGTTAAGAGGTTGTTCTTAGAAAGATCCCAGTTGTAGTGTGGAAAAGTATTTGAATATAGAGGCTTCAGTATGAATGTGTAATGAGAATCATGCTTAGGATTAGTGGTGATAGATACTTGAATGAACAAACAAGGAAAGTGATCTGAAATACAAAACGAGTAAATTATGGGATGGAATGGTAGGTCACATAGGGAGGCCTATGGCTTAGGCAAGTGTAAATACAAGAGGCAGCAAACGTTGGCTTTATTCTTGCCTACCTCATAATCAGTAATCACAGATTTCTGTTTACCTTTTATTCAGTATTTCTTGATTTCTTCAGATTGTATTTTCATTTCTTGCTATATGTTTGAGAAAATGTTTCTTTTTATCAAAACCCTAATTTTTGGTTGCTCTTAAATCTGTTATAAATCTAATACTTTAGGAAAATAAACATAGAGGAAATATGGGTGTCTTTTGAAATAAAACTTAATTGAAGGGCAAAGAAAAGAAGATGAGATTGAGGTGACTTAAAAAATGCATTTCTTCTTTTTTTTTTTTTAATTTTTTTATTGTTATGTTAATCCCCATACATTACATCATTAGTTTTAGATATAGTGTTCCATGATTCATTGTTTGTGCATAACACCCAGTGCTCCATGCAGAACGTGCCCTCCTCAATACCCATCACCAGGCTAACCCATCCTCCCACCCAAAAATGCATTTCTTCTGAGAACTTCACTTTGCATTAGCACAGAGAATGGTTTCTTACCATTAATTTTCATTTAATAAAGCTAATATATTTGTAATGTCATTAAATATTTGATTTTTCTTTTCCAGAGAAAATATAAAATGTTACAATTAGAAAAGAATGTTAGTATCCGATAGCTCCACATGAACATTTTCTCCGATTTTAGTGAGCACCTTCATTTCTCTAGGAAGACTTCCTGAGTGAGTGCTTTTCCTTACAATTAGGCTGGCTGTGAAATTCAGAATCCTAGTGAGATTCGGTTTCATTCTTTCTCCAAGACTAGAAGAGACAATTTGATTCATCGTTTTAATGAGTGTGGCTTTAATTAAAGCTTAAATAACATCAGTTGCTCTAGTTGTTTTTTCTCTTCAGGGATTCTATTCATTTTTAAGATTGTATTTTGGGAGGGGACACAAGTCTTTGGTTAACAAGAATGGTTTCATTGTTTGGAAGAGGGAATTTCAAGCATCATTTTTACCAATTCTGTTTTCACTAAATTTATTTGTACTGTGCATGTATGTGTATGAGAGAGAGAGAGGGAGAGAGAGAGAGAGAGAGATTTCTAATGTAGATTTACAGTACTTTTTCATTCATTATTTTGCTTTAATTACTTTTCCTTAAAGGATAGGTTGAAGATTAATTTTCATGTTTTCCTGCCTAAAGCTGATGCTTTATCTCCAACTAATAATTCACTCTCTTACCAAGCTTGGCATGACTTTGTAGGTCATTTTAGCATTTGGGACACAATTCACCTCTAACTAATAGGGGGCTGAGCCATATTCCAGGTACTGAAACAGACAAGGAAATGCTCTAGAGAGGGTATGGGTAGTTGTTTGCCCTCCACACCTCATTTTTCTGGCTTTTAAGGACAGTCCATTTTCATGTGACTTCTGACTTCAAAAATCAGAGGGAAACTCACTTATATAAGGTGTAGCATATTCAAACTCCTCCTCTCCACAGACCAACAAAATTAGTTGTCTATAGAAAGTGAGATGCTTGGTGTTACAGAGTGATTTTAATTCAAGAGTTCATGTTGTTAAGAGTTCTATCATCAATTTGAGGAGAAAACTAATGATATAATGATAGGATATCGATAATTATACTCTCAAAAAAGATCCACTGAACCAACCACTAACGGCTTCACAAGGACAGAAAATTGTGACTAATTGACTATGTACACTCAATATCTGTTAGGTAAGTAAAGAGAAGGAAGGAATAAATGAATGAAAGAAGAGAGGAAAGAGAGAAGAGAGAAACACTCCTCTTTAAAAACCTTCAAAGAGGGGCACCTGGGTGGTTCAGTCCGTTAAGTGTATGACTCTTGGTTTCAGCTCAGATCCTGATCTCATGGGTGGTGAGATCGAACCCAGAATCAGGTGCCCTGGCTCAGCAGGGAGTCTGTCTGAAGATTCTCTCCCTCTGCCCCTCTGCATCTCTCTGTATCTCTAAAAGATTTCCCCTTGCAATTAATGAGACACACTTTTCTTACCTGAGTCTTCAAGGGAATTTATGATCCAGCCTTTGCTACCCCTCCAAACTCATCTCCCTCCACTCCACCACTTAGTTATGCTTAGGACACTACTCTTATTTCAGGCCTTCTAGACCTCTAAGCTGTGCACTACCTCCAAGAACTTCAAATGATTTATTCCCTTCCCCTGGAATTTTTTTCTCACACGTCTCAACCTCTCTACACATTTGCCTGAATAACTGTGTTTTCAGTTCCTCATCTTAAGCATCATATTCTCCAATTTAAATTGTTCCATCTCTGCCCCAAAAATATTTTTGGTAATATTTTTATTTCTGGTAATAGCATTTATTACAGTCTAGTAGCTTGTATATTTGTTTGCCTCAAGTCTGCCTTCCTCTTTTGACTGTAAACACCAGAGCATCAAGCCCCGTTTCAGACATGGTATTCCAGTATTTGTTGGCTGAATATATTATTACATTTAATACCCATAATGTAATTTAAATGAATTAAAATTTTTAAGCATAAGAATGATTTATTAAGGAGTAAATATAGAAGACTCATTGAGATTGAATAATAAGGTAATTTCTAATAATTCTCTTATAATTGGACATGGAACCAGGGTAGACATATGCTTTCAAGTGAAGTTGAATAAAAGGTAAGGTTAAGAGAGATGGATAATCTAGACTCAGTCTTTTTTTTTTTTTTTAATATTTGTTTATTTTAGATAGAGCGGTTGGGGGAGGAACAGAGGGAGAGGGAGAGAGGGAATCTCAAGCAGACCTCCCCTTCCCCTGAGTGCAGAACCTGAGGCAGGATCCCAGCACCCTGAGATCATGACCTGAGCTGAAGTCAAGAGTCAGATGCTCAACCAGTTGAACCACGCAGGTCCCCTTTTATTTTCTTTTTTTAAGATTTATTTATTTACTTGAGGGGGGGAAGGGGGGGAGGAAGAGGGGGAGAGAGAATCTAGGCTCAGTCTTAAGGTTTAAATTGAGATATGGCTCAAAAGTGGTGTGGAAAATAACAAAAAAGAAAAAACTGTTAAAAACAAATACAGCCAAGATAAAAAATTGTGTTAGAAAGAAAACAAGAGATAAGCAACTGGCTGGAGAACTAAAGCAACAAATTAGCTCTGTGGTCATAAACATGTAACTTTAGAGTTTTACAGAGAATTTACTGGAGTTGTTATTTTACCCTCAAAGTTATGAAATACAAAATCATCCTAACCATGCTAATGAACTTATACAAAAAATGAATAGAAAATATAGTTTTAGTATGGGTAGTAAAGACCAAAGGAGAAACAGTGATAAATACAGAATAAAAGCCATAGAAAGTTTCACTATAATTTATAATCTTAAAAAAAAAAAAAAGGCAAGAAAAAGGAAGGATAGAAGAGGGGTTAATGGAATTTTGACCTGCTGTAATACTCTTCTTTTAGTTTTTATTTTTAAGTATTTATAGTGTACATTGTCAATTCTTTATGCTTTCAAAAAAAGTAATTATCAAGAACTTACTGCTTGGTTTTCTTTTCATTGTAATGTGTCATTTGCTAAATAATAATTAAAACAAAATACTATTTAAAATATTCAGTTAACACAAATTCAAAGTAAAAATCTTTCCCTCAACTCTATCCCCAATCCTGAATGTTTTATTATTGCTATTTTCCATTTAGTTAAATGTTAGAAATAATTGTAATACATAACATTTTCTCATATATTACATTATTTATATCCTCAGCCTCCTGGAGATGACAGAGCAAAGCCATTGTTAACATTCAACATCATGAATTGTTTAAAATATTTTGCATGTGGCAGCTCTTTTTGAACTTTTATAGCTTTTAAAGTGCAAAAGTATCAGATATAATACTAACTCTCTTTGGTAGGTAGATACGTTCTAGGTAGTTGGGTAGATCAACATCCCTGCATGCTGTACATTTTAAAAATGATCTTGAAACCTATTATTTACTAAAGGGACAATAAATTGAGATAAATCAATTATCTGACATAATCGGTGCCTAGTGAAGTGCCTTGAGCATAATGGATTTTTAGTAAGTATTGATTTACATTAAATGATCAAGTGTTCTTGGTTCCTATAACTGAGTCTTTGCCCTCTATGTGTTTGCTAACCCATAGATGTGTTTTAGGCTGATGTGGGCTGCTGACAGATACTAAAGAGTGGAAATGATTTTTCTTTCAACATCTGAGTAAGGGAATAGTTCTGAGGAATATGAGCTGAGCTAGGATCACCAGGGCAAAAATCAAAAGGCAGAACAGAACTCATACTGAATGAGTATGACCTTTAATAGAACCAAGAAATAAGGTTGCCATTTAAAAGAATTCAAGAATATTCTACAGTACAAATCATTCAGAATAGGGATAGAAACATATATTAGAGGCTAGGGAAGTATTTTACAATCTGGCAGATTGACAGATTAAAGATAGCACAGTACTGAAGACTATAGGAAACAGCAAGGGAGTGGTTTGGGCTGTGACAATTCAGTGGAGAAGTCCTAGAAAGAGTCTAGGGGTATCATACTTTTTAGGTAAACAAATCAAGGTATAATGAATTAGAAATTTGGAGCAGCATTATAAATATGACTGTGTAGAAACAAAGGCCCATACCCAAGATTACAAACTCAAGGCAAGAGCAATGGAGGTCTTTATGAGGAAACAACCTCCTGCCAAATGCTGTATATGTATAAATGAAATGATACGGTATTTTTCTTTTTCTGTCTGACTTGTTTCACTTAACATAATACTCTCTAAGTCCATCTGTGTTGTTGCAAAAGGCAAGATTCCATTCTTTTTAATGGCTGAGTAATATTCCATTGTGTGAGTGTGTAAACATATATATTGTGTGTATATATACATATATATATTCATCACATATGTATGTGTATATAGACACACATTCTTTATCCGTGTATCCATTCATCCGGTCATCTTTTAGTGGACACTTACTTTGCTTCCTTATCTTGGCTACTGTTAAGGATACTGCAGTGAACAAAGTGGTGCATATATTTCATTGGCTTGGTGGGTTTTTTGTTTGTTTGTTTTGCTTTGTTTTGGGTTTTTTTGGATAAATACCTAGAAAGGGAATAGCTAGATCATATAGTAGTTCTATTTTTAATCTTTTGAGAACCCTCCATACTGTTTTCCATAGTGGCTGTACCAATTTACATTCCCACCAGCAGAGCACAAGGGTTCCTATTTCTCCATATCCTCATCAACACTTGTTATTTTTATAGATTCTTGTAAATCTCAAATTCTGTGAAAATTAGAAAGGTGTTTCTTAATTAGGGAAAAATAATGACTTGTTTTCAGTGTCTGTGATCTCTAATTTATGAAATATTCAAGACCAACGTGTTAATGGATTAAGAAGTTGACTTTCTTATAAGATTTGACCCATCAATCAGTGATGTTGAAGCAACAATTAGTTGAATTCCTGGGTGATTTCCCCATAAGAAAATAAACAAACCTTGACCTATCAGAGTTTTAGTAATTATTACAAAGCCCTCTGCCCCTGACAGCTCCTGTTTTTTTTTCCACTTAGTTATTAAACATACGTATTTTTTTTCTCCAGAAAATCTGGATCTTTCCAAAACATCTTTGGAACAGCTGCATTCTGTGTTTGTTACTTTGTATTTATAACATAAAATTTAGGTGGGCTCATTAATGCCGTTTAACATTTGCTGTATTAATAGTTACATTTGGTATATTTGATATAAAACAAAACTTCATTCCATACTTTTCATTAGACTTTTTACAACGTAGAAAAATATTTCCAAGTAGTCGAAAATTATAGTTTTCTAAACATACTTTATCATATACCATAAAAGAGATCTATATACTTTAATGAAAGCAAAATTTGACCTATATAGGAAAACTTCGGCCAAATCATTATAAGATCAAATTGTTTTCACTTCTCCATGTCTTCTTATAAATTTCTGTTAGGAATACATTGTTTTTAATGATTGAATGGCAGATTAATTTCTCAAATTTCCAGAAGCATCATAAAATATCTAGAAATATGCTATACTTACCTCTGATACATATTCTGTTGACACTATAAAAATCATGACTTACTCTGATCACTTTGTGTACTTCTAATAGCAGTGATACTCAAATGATACACTGATTTTCAAGTCTTTCATCATTGAACACTCTACTGTAAATTTACGTTTCTGAGCTTTATCTCTATTTAGCACATAGTAGTCAGGTGATGCATATTTCTTGAAATAATAAATAAATCTGAGAGATGGTCTAGGAAAGTAATAAATATAAAAAACATAGTAGGAAAGCCAGAAGGTGGTAAGAAGTGTGCTGAAAATCTGTATAAACAAATTTAATGCTGGAAAATTGAGTACATTCAGCTGCCCTCTTTGAAACCAACATATAATTAAATACAGTTGTCTCTTAACATACTCAGTGGTTGAGCTTCTCACAGCTGAACTAAAATTGTTTAAATAAAATGAGACTCATTAACTTTTCTAATTGTTGTTTGTATGAAGACTTGAACTTTGCTTTTAAAAAGAAACTGCTCCATCTGCAGCTAGTAAAAAGTATCAGCTGGCAATGTTTAACCTTCATGAATCATCCATTTATTTTTCTTTCTCAAACCAGTGAGCGTTAGGGAGAGGAGATTCTATAAAAAAAAAAAAAAATTTCAAAGAATGTTTCTGGAACGTTATTTTGTGCCTGTCTTCTGAGCCTATGCATACCAAAAGGAATAAATAGTTGCCTAGTTTGTATAAAGGTAAAAGTACATGCATCATGGGAATGTAACAGCTGCACAACTTTAGCCTTTCTTAGTTGTCAATAGAGAGGAAACAGATCATCAACACTTGAATGCTTCATTTTATAATGATGCTTCATATTGTACAGCTTTAAAAATGGCAAATGTCTCTTGACAAAGAAATTGTTTCATTGCTGCTAGCTGATAACAAACACATGTTTTCCCTTAAGAGAAGTAAAATAGCTGAAGTCTCAACTTGATTTTTAGAGTTTTAAGGTTAGTATAAACAATAATAAAAACATAGGGGAAATCTTCTTACGATTGGTTGAGATTCTGTAGAAAACAATTCATCGTGTCCCAGTCATTTTTGCATTTAATGGTACTTTTTTGAATTAAGCCAATTTCATAAATGGAGCTATTTTAGAAAACGTAAGTCTGCTAATTTTTTATTATTTGGCAATTACTTTTGTAATTTAACAAAAAATATATTTGTTCCATGTTTTTCTTCTGACTTTAGTCATACTTACAGACTTTTTTTCTTAAGTGCAGATACTATTACAATTAAAATCCATTGGTGTAAGAGTTAAGAATTTCAACCTGGGAAAAACAGAGATTGGACTTATTCTCACATACAAAAGAAGGGTGGAGGTAGGTTTTGCAGGCAAGTGTAGAAGCTCCAATATTATCAGAAGCCCATGTTCTGTCCAATTTTTCCCTCTGCCATCTTTAGTGGGAAGCTTCCAGGCTGAAGTTACTTCATGGTTCAGTGGTTGTTGAACATCCAGTCATTGAGTCCAAAGTTCAGAATGCAGGAATAAGAGAAAGTGGGAGAAGGGTTAACCTCTTCATAACAAAGAGACTACCTGGGAACTCTGTGCCACATTTCCGCTAATTGTTCATAACTAACCTTGGAGAAATGGTACCATGCCCACACCTGCATTTAACGATGCTTCAGAAATAGTTTTCTATGAGGCACATAGCCTAGGGTTTTGCTACAAATGAAGAGGCAGTGAAAAAATTGGAGAGGCAATGAATTCACCAGCACACACCAAAAAAATCTATCACAATTTTATACAACAATAGTTAAAAACAGTTAAAGATTTAATATAAAATTTTAAATTTTTTTTTTGAAGATTTTTATTTATTCATGAGAGAGAGAGAGAGAGAGGCAGAGGGAGAAGCAGGCTCCCAAGGAGCAGGGAGCCCGATGCAGGACTCCATCCCAGGACGCCGGGATCATGACCTGAGCCGAAGGCAGACGTTTAACCATCTGAGCCACCCAGCGCCCTAAAATTTAAAATTTAAATCCAAACAAAAAATAAGACACAGAAATAAATCAAACTAAAAATGTGAAAAACCTTTAGTAGGAATTGATTAATATTTATTGAAAGGCATTGACATATAAATAAATAAATAAATAAACAAACAAATAAATAAAGTTCATTAATGGGAAAATGCTATACTTAAGCAATGTCAATTCTCAGTAAATTCAATTCTAATTAATACAATTCCAATAAGGATCTGAACACACTTTTCTTCGGGTGTGGCTGAGGAATGTGACAAGTTAATTATAGAGTTGATATGAAAATGAAAGAAGACCAAGAAGAGTTAAGATATTCTTTGGGACAGGGCGCCTGGGTGGCTCAGTTGGTTAAGTGACTGCCTTCGGTTCAGGTCATGATCCTGGAGTCCCGGGATCGAGTCCCACATCGGGCTCCCTGCTCAGCAGGGAGTCTGCTTCTCCCTCTGACCCTCCTCCCTCTCATGCTCTCTGTCTCTCATTCTCTCTCTTGCAAATAAATAAAATCTTAAAAAAAAAATTAAAAAAAAAAAGATATTCTTTGGGACAATGAACCTAAGTCATAGCTTATATTGAGTGATTATTAAGTTAGAGTAACAAAGGCATTGTAGTTTTGACAGAAGAAGAAACACATTTGCAAATGCAATATAATAGAAACCTCAAACACATATGCTATGTTATTTTTTAAGATTTCTTTATTTTATTTGAGAGAGAGAGAGAGGGTGTGCAGGGCGGGGATGGGTAGAGGAGAGGGAGAGAGAAACTCAAGCAGACTCCACACTGACTGTGGAGCCCATTGTGAGGCATGACTCTGAGATCATGACCTGAGCCAAAACCAAGGGTCAGATGCTTAACTGACTCCCCCATGCAGGCACCCTTGATTTTTAAAGAATTGCAACATAGAAGAGCTTGTACTGGAGATCAGTGGGTAAAAGGACTATCCAGTATGTGATGCTGGAAAACTGTTTATCTGTATGGAGAAAAGTGAAATGAGATTTGTACTACACTATAATACATAAAATTTGTTTCTGATAGGTTATAAACATAAATGTTAAAAGCCAAGGTATGAAAACTTTTAAAAACCATGTAGGAGAGGGGCACCTGGGTGGCTCAGTTGGTTAAGCCTTTGATTCTTGGGCGCCTGGGTGGCTCAGTTGGTTAAGCGACTGCCTTCGGCTCAGGTCATGATCCTGGAGTCCCGGGATCGAGTCCCGCATCGGGCTCCCTGCTCAGCGGGGAGTCTGCTTCTCCCTCTCCCGCTCCCCCCTCTTGTGCTCTCTCTCTCTCAAATAAAAAAAAAAAAAAAAAAAAAAGCCTCTGATTCTTGATTACGACTCAGGTCGTGATCTCAGGATTGTGGTATTGAGCCCTGCATCAGGCTCCCAACTTGGCAGGGAGTCTGCTTAAGATTCTCTCTCTCCCCCTCTCCCTCCCCCCCCCCCCCCACACAACTCTCTCTCTCTCAAATAAATAAATAAATCTTAAAAAAAAACATATAAGAGATTATCCTTATGACTTAGAGGTAGGAAAGAACTTTTTAAACAAGTCCAGAAAAAGTGGAAAGAAAAACTGATAAACTAAATTTAAATATATGAACTGTGCTTAGTCCAATGGTACCTTACAGAAACTGAAGAGACAAACTACATTTCTGGAAAAGATATTTAAAACACATGTAATCATAAAAAGTATTTGTATTATATAAAGAATACTTTGAAATCCATAAGGAAAAAAAGACAATTTAATAGAAAAGTAGAAGATATGAATAGGCATTTTACAGAAAAGGAAAGATGAATTTTCCATAAATATGAGAAAGTATGTTTAGCCCCATTATTTTCAGAGACAATAAAATTAAAAGTACCTGAAATAATATTCTGTTCCCACTGGCAAACATTTGAAGACAATAATAAATGTTATGCAATGAAACGGAGTAACAGGGATTTTTATACTCTGCAGGTGAGGAGTGTAAACTGATTCAACCTTACTGGAAAGCGATTTGGTTCTGCAGGATTGCCTTAAAGATGTGCACACCCTCTGTCCCAGCAATTCTGCTCCTTGGTGAACACACCCAAGATAACATTATACATATACTCAAGGAAACATGTTCAAGAGTATTTCATTGCAGCAGTATTTTTAATATGAAGAAACTAGAATGAGTCCAAAAACATCAATTATCAAATAGATGAATAAATAATTTGTATTTGGAAAGCAGGATGAATTACAATTGTAGGACTGAATCTCAAGAACATAATGTTAAATGATAAAAGCAGGCCAAAGAAGAATTTACATGCTATGATTATGATATATTTTATGTTAGTTTTTTCACCATGCTGCACATTATATCCCCATGACTTATCTGTTTTATAACTGAAAATTTATACCTTTTGACCACCTTCACCCATTTCACCCAGCCCCAATCCACACCTCTGGCAACCACCGATCTGTTCTGTGTATCTGTGAATTTGGGTTTATTTGTTTGTTTTTAGGTTCCACACGTAAGTTAGATCATATGGTATTTGTCTTTTTCTCTCTGACTTATTTCACTTAGCTGACACCCTCAAGGTCCATCCATGTTGTCGCAAATGGTAAGATTTCCCTTTTCTTTTTTTAAATATTTTATTTATTTATTTATTTGACAGAGAGAGACAGTGAGAGAGGGAACACAAGCAGGGGGAGTGGGAGAGGGAGAAGCAGGCTTCCCGCCAAGCAGGGAACCCGATGCAGGGCTTGATCCCAGGACCCTGGGATCATGACCTGAGCCGAAGGCAGATGCTTAATGACTGAGCCACCCAGGCGCCCCAAGGTTTCCCTTTTTATTTTTAATGACTGAATACTATGATTCCATTTTAGAAATGATTTTATAAAATCATAAGCAGGCAAAATTTAATAATATATATCATTTACCATGTATGTGGTAAATTACAAGGAAAGACAAAGGAACGATTAACCAAAAATTCATGGTAATTTTCATATGAGGGTAGGATTTAAGTTAGAAGAGATTGATTATAGAAAGGCACAGAGAGAGCTTCAAAGTATTGATAAATAATATTTCTCAGGTTGGGAGATAGGCATGTGAATGTTCATTATATTTAAAAATAATATATGTATATTATTTTACTCTACAAATGATGTATCTTATAGTAAAACTGATTTTGTTACGTGCTAAGTCTATTTGATGGACTTTTTAGGAGAGTAATACATAAAGATATAAAAAAATCTGCTTATGTAATATATTCATGGTGAGGCCAGAATAAACATTTTATGGTACCAGGTATTAAGGAATGCTGATTTCTTTCCTGCATATTGCCAATGCAAAGTTCTTAACGACAGTTGTTCTTTGGAATTCATCACTTTCTAACATATATTTTAACAATACCTGGAGGACTTCCTTCAATTGAGACATGATGTATTATTCAGGAGTCTTTCATTGCAGTTGACAGCAACCCAGTGGAACTTAGGCGGAAAGGAAAATTTAGAAGCTGACAAAATTTTGCCAAAAAAGAACAGGAGTGCCAAAAACTCAAATCGAAAGAACAAAAACACAGGTATTTACAGTATTTTCTACTTCTGCATCTCTGCTTTCCTTTTTGCACACTAGCTTTTGAAACCAATAAGCTGGACAATTACCGTGGGCTGCTCAGGGCTCACATATTTTTCAGCTTTACTACAGCAATACACATTAAATCTGCATCTCTAATGGACCACTTTCACAAACCCTTCGGCATTTCAGTTATTTAATTCCTTTGTGAAACAATTAATGAATTTGAATGCCAAACATGTAGGAGACATGGGGAAAACAGGATGAAACTCTTTTTAGGAAGTTTATTGCTAAAAGAAGACATGAAGTATGTACATCAATAACTATCAAATAAACAAAGTGTGTATGTGGGCTGCTGATATCATATAGAGCTGTAAACTATTGGACCCCGCCAGGAAAATGATGAATATTCCACTCAGAGAAATATTGAGCTTTAACCAGTCTGGCTCAAATATTTGGAATTTTAAAAAGAGACTGGATTTTTTTAAAAAAATCCATGTATTTGGGGCGCCTGGGTGGCTCAGTTGGTTAAGCGTCTGCCTTCAGCTCGGGTCATGATCCCAGGGTCCTGGGATCGAGCCCCACATCGGGCTCCCTGCTCAACGGCGAGCCTGCTTCTCCCTCTCCCACTCCCCCTGCTTGTGTTCCCTCTCTCGCTGTGTCTCTCTCTGTCAAATAAATAAATAAAATCTTCAAAAAAAATCCATGTATTTAATTTGGACATACTAACTATACATACCATATTATAAAATAAGAATTCAAAAAAAACAAAGAGCATACTTTCTAACAGAATTATATTAAAATAATTAAAGTGTTAATAGAGTCTAAAAACATATATGTATATACACATATCTATATCTAATTTATGCAAAACTCTATAAATCAGTTGTGAATAAATCACTCATGAGGAAAAAAAAGTATAGTCAATTTGCTTTTACATATGACATTTAATATTAGAATAGTCTTATCCAAGGTTGAAATTTTACCTGTGCTATTCATCCTATCTTACGTGTTTTTAAAAGCATCCTTTTAAAAAATGTGCACTTCCTTTCCCAACTGCTTGTCCCAATAGTTTTAATTTTTACCCTGCCATTATTCTATACTTTCCACTTTCTATCTAGAATAAAAAAATAACTAATAACCCAGTCAACATCTGCTTTGGACACACCAATCTACTTGTCTCCCCGAAAAGACTGAAACTCACACGGTTTATCATTTTAACCATTTCCTTATTGGCACTCTACTCCCTGTCTCTGTGACTTTTAACACTTTTATTTACAATGGGTAATAATTTTAAGTCTTTATCTCATAGACTTTCATGGAAAATATCCAAGTTTTTTCTTTATCCCTTTACTCCCATTTCTGAGATGATCCATTTCCCTTGCCCAAGGTTACCAAAACTTTCTTTAATATATTCTTTTCATTTTTTTTCTTCCCTTTTGTGTACTTGTTCAAGGCCATCATAGTCTCACCTCTATCCACCCAGTCCTTATCCCTGGCTCCAATACCTCAGCTTTTATATCCACCCTGCACACTCTATAGCTTTTCTGCCTTGTAGATATTTTATTTTATTCTTTGAATGTGCCAGTCATATGTCATCATAGTATGGCTTTATAAGACATAGTATAGCCTTGTTCAGAAACTGCCCAATACCTTAGATCAAAGATTGTTTGAATAATGTTTAGTATTTTGGGGGTTATATTCTGGCTAAATTATATTTCTCAACCTGTGATACAGAGGAAATTCTTGATTCCAATTGGGATCAGGCCTCTATTCCTTAGAGTATTCCATTTGACCTCCTTGGGACTATTGACACATACCCCCAAAGATTTGATAATATAGGAAACATACTTTGTAAATGTCAATGCCCACCCAATCCTCTGAGTGTCAGTGGGGTCTACATTTCATTATCTGATCAGAAATGAAGAACTCTGGACATCCTTACCACTTGGATAGAAACATTACTTGAGGTCTTCTCCAAATCATATTAGGCTTTTGCAGCCAAATTCAAACATAAAGGGGTGCAGGTGTGGAGAAAGGAGTAGAGTTCTCCTAATGTGGCTGAGTTGGTATTTTAGTTTGGGCCTTCATGGCAGAGACAAGGACACAGTTTTAAAAAGCAAATTACAGATTGTGTTATACTCCTTGTTAAGGTTGACCTATTCCGCAGAAATTTCCAGAGAGTATATTCTGACTGAAACCCAGTAGGTTAATTATCCAGAATTGAGTAATCACATAGTGAAATCCTAATTTCTGTAAGTGCTTGAGATCAATCATAATCCACTTAAAATTTTGCAAATATGTTTGAATTATTTAAGTTTTACTTATTCATTATTGATGGATGAGATGGGAGGGAAACAAGCGGTGGCCAAGTGATATCCTACTTAACAAATCATTAGAATGTTAGGATATCAGAGAATAAGTTTATACCGAACTGGACAGAAGTTCTTTCACTTTATACTAAAAGTGTTAATGCTATTGGTAAAAAGAAGAGAGTTTCTAATTATGACCTCACCTTTTATAGAACTGTAGCTGAAATAAAGTGAGTTTGCTCCTTAGTGAGTCACAGATAACACCAGGTGGAGTTGTCACACAAAGTAAACTTTATTTGCAGCATGTAAGGAGATCACATGGAATAACTCCCAAAGTGGTGACTCACTGAGAGAGGGTGAATGGGTACCTTTTGTTTAGAGTTAGGATGAATATTTAGATAAGGAAGCCTTGTCATCATATGTAGAGGTGGGCATTAAGGAAAGATGCCTATACATACATTGTACGTTATGTAAATGAAGCTGAGGCTCCCCCTTGGGTGGAGATTTTAGTATTATAATGAGGTAAAGGTAACTGTGGTCATCCAGGGGTCACCCCATGGTTCATCTACACAGGTGCATGTAAGAGATTTAGCTCAAAATGTCTGAGTGGTCTGGGCTGGTGGGAGGTCTTATCAGGGCAGTTACTATCACTTGAGTGGTGGTTTTGAATATCATTTGCCTGAGTGAAGATGTGAGCTGGAAAGAAGACTTAAGGAAAAATGTAAAACAAAGGTTAGTGCGTCCAAGCAGGTAGGCAATAAAGGGCAGGTCTTGGAATCTACCTAGTGATAGAACTAGGGCACAACTTACCATGAAGGAATTCACAGAGAACTTTAAAATCATTATTGCAATAGAAAATAATATACTTTCCAAGTACATTAAATATCCCTAACTCGTCACATCTTAAAGTGAAAATACAGTTCCATATAGTATTAGTAATTGAAGAGATAATCTTTCTGGAAACAGAAATGACTTAATGACCTCTTTCAGAGTACATAAGATTTCTCCCTATTGCTTTATTTCTCTTTCCTTTACATTTTTTAAAAAAGTTTTTCTATGCCTTTGTTGTTTTCCTTTAGCAATCTAAGAGTACTAAAATAAGCAAAAATGTAGAAGAAAATGAAATGATACAGGAGACAGAATAACTAAAGGAAAAAACAAGAAAAATATAAAATGAATTATATACAAATAAGTACTTCAGAGCAAGCTGGTCACAAATTAGGGCAGATTCTTTATTTTCTTTATTTTATTTTTTTAAAGATTTTTTTTTTTTTTTTTTATTCATTTGAGACACAGAGATACAGAGAGAGAGAGAGCATGAGCAGGGGGAGAGGCAGAGGGAGAGGGAGAAGCAGGTTCCCTGCAGAGCCAGGAGCCCGATGCTAGGCTCGACCCCAGGACCCTGGGATCATGACCTGAGCCGAAGGCAGACGCTTAACCATCTGAGCCACCCAGGCACCCCAGATTCTTTATTTTAAAATGAAAAAGTGAATCAGCAAATACTTAGCCAAGTTCCAAATAGAAACATTTCCTCTATCAAATAAAATTAGTCATAGTGAACTTAAGCTAAATACAAACTGTTAGAAGATTAATTGCTGAACTGTTACTCAACAGTTGATATCACACTTAATTTCTTACAGAGAAAGAAATATGTTTAAGACATTTATTATAAAAAATAAAGAGTATAAGAATAGTAGTGCCTATATTTGTTAGAAGAAGAAATATCTGATGTTACAGAGATTATCAGTGTAAGGCCAGAAACTTAATAAAATGAGTATGTTGGGAGAAAGGGGAACAAAGATGTATGTGGCTTAACTGGGTTAAATTCTCATATACTGTTGCAGGTATGCACTACACAATATGCAAAGCTGATAATTCAAAATAAAATTATCTGAAGACATTGATGTATATGTGTTACACATTGAAGTAAAGATCAATTGTTAAAAGTGGTGGGGGACAGAACTTGGGTAGAATTGGGTGGCAGAACAAAAAACATTGCACATTATAAATCTACTTTTTGACCCTATGCATGTTTTTCTAATGAAAAATTTAAAATAAGTTAAATAAAGTAACAGAAAATATTGACACTTGTTTTCTATAAGGCTTGTAAAATGGATTTAAAGGCAACATTTATTAGTATTCTAATAAAGCATTGATTTTTGGAAGATAAGTCTTTGTAGTTCATTGTATGTGGACACGTTCAAGCTACCAAAGACTATTGGGATCCTGTCTGACAGATCCTATTGCAAAGTTAAAAGGATATCCACTGGCCTTTTCAACAGCATAATAATTATAAATATGTGTAAATCAATAAGTACATTGCAGGTACCACAGGAATCCATTGGTTGAGTTTGTGTGAGGCCATTGAACCACCTCATTATTTTAAAAATTGGTACACAGACAAAAGAAAAATCAAACTTTTATCCTGTCTTTAGTGCTTTATCATAGGATAGCCAAATTGTTCATTCAGGAAAGTTCTTATTTATAGACAAATTTAGCTAACAAACGAAGAAGCATGATAAAATTAGAATATCATAATCTTGTAGCCTTTAAATGAATAATTAAATCTAAGCAATCTTCAACCATTAGGTGAAATTCAGATGGAAATTTTGTAAAGAGTGGATAGGAGCACCTGAACACATTATTTCAAATATATAAAAGAGAAATTGCATTTCTTGGGGCACCTGGGCGGCTCAGTCAGTTAAGGATCTGCCTTTGGCTCAGGTCATGATCCCAGGGCTCTGGGATTGAGCCCCACATCAGGCTCCCTGCTCGGCAGGGAGCCTGCTTCTCCCTCTCCCTCTGCCTCTTCCCCTGCTCCTGCTCTTTCTGTCTGTCTCTCTCACTCTTTCTCTCAAATAAATAAATAAAATCTTTATAAAAAAAGAAATTGCATTTCTTGATGGGATATTATAGGAATTACCAAATTCTGTATATAAAGTATAAATTGTTAAAAATAGACTATTACTCAAATATTCATCAAGGCTCTAAAAGTAACTATAACAATTCTCAGGAAATACTACAGTTAAACAGCACAAGGGATGGAATTAGCAAATTCCAGAATATGAGAAACTCTACAGGATACTAAAGTTAGTTATTCAAGAAATAATTTCCAAGAAAAAATCAAAGGAGAATGATGTAGAATAAAAAAGACTTAAAAGACCTATCAACCAAATTCAGTGTTAGATCTTGTTTAGTTTCTGATTTCAACAATCTATACAAAAATCTTTATGCATCAGCGATCTAAAAACTGAAATGATTTTTGATATATTAAGAAGTTATTAGTTTTGTTATGTATACTGTCAATGTACTAAAAGTCGCCCTTATTTTTTTTAGAAAAAAAAATACCTGAAATATTTACAGAAGACTGATGTCTGGCATTGACTCCAAAATAATCCATTGGTTCAAGTCAATTGGAGGTGGTCAATGGGGAGAAGTAGGTTGAGATATAAAGAAGACGACATTGGTCATGCTCTATATTGTTGAAATGAATGCTAGGTACCTGAAGTTTATTATACTTACCTTTCTACTATTTATATGCTTGTGATTTGCCATAATAATGTTTTTTATAAAATATATTCACTGTGGAATTTAAATGACAAGGGATATAAAGGAGTTAAAAATCATTAGTAATCCCATCGTTTCAAACATTAAGCTTTACTTTTTATTTCATAATGAAATTATAGTTCTACAATATAAATACTGTATCCTGATTTTTTAAATTAAGATCATAGCATGAGCATTTTCTTAAGTTATTATGATGTATCAAGTTATATTTAATTTTTTTAAAAAATGAGTCATAAAGTGAGCCTAACAGGGATATATTAGAATAATAAATGCCAGAAATATAAAATAGTTCTAAATACATAAAAATAGTTGCAGTAAATGTAAGTATGAAAATAAATCAGAATTCTAGTTGTCCCAGCAAATCATCATCATCTATAAAGAGAATATGTAAAGCAAAACAGAATTTGCAGGGGTTTATAATTTTCCTGCATTTGGACCCTGTTGTATTTAATTTCTTTAACATTATATAATGAAGAGCAACATTTAAAGTAATATACCTTCATTTATTAAATAATATTTTTTTAATATTAAGGAATAAGGCTTTTGATGTTTTATGAGTGATTATGACACTAAATGATATAAATTAAAAAGAAAATCAAACATCCAATCTTAATGTATGTTAGACATACATTATGGTTAAAACAGATTTTCTTTAAAAAATTCCAGAAAACTGTAAGTGCCACTTCTTTGACTTGATGCTTTATTTATGAAATTTTAGCATGAATAGAGAATGTCGATTATATTTTGTAAGAATTGTAACATATGAGCCCAGTGATACAAGCCAACACAATAGAGAAAATACACTGTAAGACTAATTGTAGGTCAACAATAAATACATACTGCTGCAGGAAATCCGTAACACTTTCTGAGCAGTGTCAAGAAGGTGCTTTTCTATTGAATTTTTTTGAATATAGAAGTAATTTAAACTTGAATAGACAAACCCATAGAGGTTATCTGCTTCAGCTTCTGAACTTTCTCAGAAAAGCCATGCTTTACTCACTCTCAGGAATAACAATGCACTGTGATCAATGTCAGTTCTGTGATCTTTCCTTTCATATTTTGGTTCTCCAAGGAGAGACTATTCTTATGAATTTAAAAACCTGGGCTCTCTATTGTATCACTTGTAGAGAGTTAGCTCAAGAAGGAAACTTATGATCAATTAGGAAATAATCATTTAGTCCTCAAAGAATGGTAGTACTGTGAAAATTAGCCAGCAAGAAAATTTACTGAGCTCCATAGAAATACAATTATTCCAGTAAGATTCAATTGGGTAATAAGAGTAATGAATCATTTCTATGTAATAGATACCTCTAAGAAGTGACACTGAAAGCTTCTCAATGGGTTTTAAAAAATAACTTAATTCTCACAGCATGCTTCCTTTATAAAGATACAGATTTGAAAAGTTGTTTCTAATTCTCTTTGAATGAGAACAGTGATATTTATGGAGAGTGTGAGGCTTTGTAAATCAGAGAAACTTAGATGCAAATTCTGACTTTGTCCTTTTTTTTTTTTTTAATTTTTATTTATTTATTTGACAGAGACACAGCGAAAGAGGGAACACAAGCAGGGGGAGTGGGAGAGGGAGAAGCAGGCTTCCCGCTGAGCAGGGAGCCCGATGCCGGGCTCGATCCGAGGACCCTGGGCTCATGACCTGAGCCGAAGGCAGACACTTAATGACTGAGCCACCCAGGCGCCCCACTGACTTTGTCCTTTTATAACTACCATCTTGAAGTAAACCTCTGGGGACATTGGTACGTCTCCTACCAAATGAGAGGGTTTTTTTTGTTTGTTTGTTTTCTTGTTTTGTACTATTTCCTCTGACCCTTTTTGGTGATTCTTCCCCCTGCCTTATGTAGTTTCCTCAAAGGCACAGCTGGTCAGTACTCTGTGGAATCATCCAGGGCACTCTTTGCCTCTCTTTTGAATTATCTTTCTCCTCTCTGGTGCTGTCCTTTGAACTCTGTCTTTATTTTCTGTTTGATTTTTTTATAGTACCAATTCTAATGGGTGTGAGGTGGTATCTCATTGTGGTTTTGTTGTGGAAAAATAAAAATCAGACCGGCGAGAGACAAAGTGACACTCGGAGAAGTAGGAGAACTGGGATTTATTTTACACCGGGGAACCCAGATGAGCTTGTGCTCGAAGTTCTGGGCCCCAGGCAGCAGAGTTATAGGGCTTTTATAGGCGCTGCAGGCTGTCAGGTTCCAAGGGTTATGCTGACTGCTGGTAGGTGAGTTTAAACTGGGGGAGCGGGGCTGCTTTAGGCAGGGACAGGAGTGTGGGGAGCCTGTGAAGGGAAGCCTGTTTATAGAAGCAGAAAAGGCTGGTTATCTCTTCCTCCCAGTAGGGCTTCTGGTTATCTCTAACTTATTGTTAGTAACTTTCCATCTTCTGGGGCCTCCTGGCCTGGGCCTGCTCTGGGTAATTTTCCTCTTTAGTTTTGACTTGTATTTCCCTAATGATGAGTGATGTTTAGCATCTTTTCATGTGCTTGTTGGCCATTTGTATATCTTCTTCGGAGAAACATCTGTTCTCCAGTGACTACGCTAGTCCTTTGCCCATTTTAAAACACAGTTATTTGATTTTTCTATTGTTGAGTTGTAAATGATCTTTATGTATTCTGCATAGTAGCCCCTTATCAGATGCATCATTTGCATACATTGATTGTGCCCTTTGATACACAGAAGTTTGCAATTTTGATGAAGTCCCTCTTGTTTATTTTTATTTTTGTTTTTGTTTGTTGCCTGTACTTTGGGAGTCATATTTAAGAAGTCATTGCCAAACCCAATGTCAAGAAGCTTTTACCCTTTGTTTTCTTCTAAGAGTTTTATAGTTTTAGGCCTTTAATTTAGGTCTTTGATCCATTTCAAGTCAATTTTTATATATGGTGTAAGGTAAGGATCCGACTTTATTTTTTGTACACGGAATAGGAATTGTTTTAAAGAGAGTATGTGGTGCCTGGCTAGCTCAGTCGGTGGAGCATGAGACTCTTAAAGAGAGTATGTGGATGTAAAGCACCGTCAGCATATGTCAGTTGTCAACTATTATTATTGTTTGTAGAAGGCATGTTTTCATGATTTCTTTTTAAATTTACATCCAGTACATTTTGGAACTCCTTCTGTATCTGCGGAATTCCCAATTTTAAAAGTCCTACCTCCCAACAGAAGGAGTCAGAATAAGTTCTAAGCCTTAAAGGGTACCAACTACCCTTTAAGATATTTTATCTTTGCCCAAAATAGCCAGAGTGTTTTTCACTTTTATTTACTGAGAATACAAACTGATTCTGGAAGGGTCACTGCTCATTGATAAAGTGAGGGAAATAAATCTTGACTTGATTGAGTTCAGAGTAACAAAATGACAGAAGGGGGTCCTGTAGTATTTAACTCAAAGGATGGTAGATTTGGATTGTAAGGTTGCTGCATGCTTTCTCCTCTCACATTTAATTCATTCTATACATCATCGGTTCTTTTCCTTTAATCAAAGGC
The DNA here is from genome assembly GCF_004348235.1 of Phoca vitulina. Lineage (NCBI taxonomy): Eukaryota > Metazoa > Chordata > Mammalia > Carnivora > Phocidae > Phoca > Phoca vitulina. The sequence goes on from NW_022589728.1 coordinate 31,598,147, forward strand.
CGTCTACTTCATGAGGGAGTATCATAGATGGGGGGGGTCTCTTTGATTCCATGCTTAAGTGTTTTCATTGTTGACATTTTTCAGGCAATACTGCTGAAAACTGAGCCAATTACATGGTTTATCTACAAATATTAACCTGCAAATAAACTCTACCATCACTCAGACTTTACTGAGGGGGAGGTAAGTGAGGAAAAAGTCCCTTTTCACTTGAAATTGCTGACTATTCATGAAGTAACATAGGTAAAAGAGGACTTAACTTTCAAAGACATAATACTTTACTCCTCATCTGTATGCACATGAATATGTTATATAGGCATGTTTTACCTCTGTGGGACCAATAGTTATGGACCACCCAAAATATAACGTGGATCAATAGGCAATATTATCTATAAAAAAGACCTAAAAGTGTTATTACTCCATGTAAAATATCCACTGCTTGTTAGTACTACTCAAATAAAATATAGATTTACATATACGCAAACACCTAATATACATAGACATGTAAAATAGAATATAATCAAATTTAATCTCCACAATTTTTTTTATTCCACTTTTTAAGATTATTAAATTCTTTCTCAGAAAGACTTTAATACTTGCATAAGAGAGAAGCACTTCAAGAATGGTAAAGTAAGGATCTTCCAAATCTACTCCTTAAAAGCAGAAAGAACACTGAAAAATAATTGTCAAATCAACTTCTTCAGAATTCTGGAAATTAAACAGAGGACTACAAAAATTTGAGGTGTGCTTTATTTAAAGAAAAATAGTTGATTGTCAGTAAGAACAGTGAGCTTTATTATGTTTTAACTTGTCTTCATTTCATCTTCTTCTCCCCTACTCTGTAGAAGCATTGAAAACCAATAGTCTAACAACCTTGGAGGCTGTGAAAACCAGCAGTCTAGCAGGCAAAGGAGGGAAAACATGGATTTGGAGCTCCCACAAAAATCCTATCTCCCAAAAGTGTCACCAGTTGACCTGTCCAGCAGCTTTCTGAAAAATTCCCATTCACAAGGCTTGTCTTTATGTGACCTAACTCATAGGTGCTTCACTGAGAAACCTATATCCATGACATTTGTCAAAGCTATCAGCGCAATTGTTTATAACTGCAGCTGCCTGAGGCAGTGATGACAATGAACCAAATAGAAGACTGGACAAACATCTTAAAAGAGAAGTCTGGGGAATATGATGTCTAGAGGAGACTTTGAAATACTCCAACATATTCCTCTGGAGATAGAAAGCCCCATGGATGTGCAGGTGTGTGCCTGCCTAAAAAAGACTTAAAAAAGCCTTAATCTCTTATTTCTGTCTGACCTTGAGTTTCTGAACAATCAGGAAATGAAGGGTAAGGCCCAGTTGTAAACTGCCAGAATGAAAAAGTGGGCCCCAGCCCCCACTTCCCACCCTCACCACCCCCACACACATCCTTGGTAAAACTGTGAGGCTTACTGTTTTAAAATATTGAAAGAAATTTGTATCCAACCATTAGTTGACCACTAGGGTAACCAAACACAGGCCTCAGTGGCCTCAACAACAGAGAATATACACTTTAAAGAATTAGTCTAGGAAGGTCACTAAAGAAACAACAAAAACAGTAAAACAGCAAAAATAGCAAATTCTGTAGAAGAGTTGCCACTTTTTATTGTTTAAAATGTCTAGTTTTCTCAAAAAAAAAGTACAAAGCATGCAAAAATTAGGAAAGTGTATTTATACTCTGATCACATAAACAAATGGTCAATAGAAACTGTTCCTTAAGAAGCCTAGATGTTAGGCTTACTTGAGAAGGACTTTATGTCAGCTATTTTAAATATGTTTAAAAGACAAAGGGAAACCATGTCCAAAGAATTAAAGAAACAAATGAGAAAAATGCCTTGCCAAAGAGAAAACTCTAATAAAAGAGATATATATTACATTAAAAAGGAACTAGAAATTATGGAGTTGAAAAGTGCTACAATTGAGGGGCGCCTGGGTGGCTCAGTTGGTTAAGCATCTGCCTTCAGCTAAGGTCATGTTCCCAAGGTCCTGGGATCAAGCCCCACATCAGGCTCCCTGTTCATCTGGGAGCCTGCTTCTCCCTCTCCCTCTGCCGCTCCCCCTGCTTGTGCTTTCTCTCTCTCTGTCTGTCAAATAAATAAATAAAATCTTAAAAAAAAAAGGCGCTATTATTGAAATAAAAAAAAAAAAAATTTACCAGAGAGGTTAAACAGAGTTGAAATTAAAAAAAAAAAAAACGGGGTGCCTGGGTGGCTCAGTTGGTTAAGCGTCTGCCTTCTGCTCAGGTCATGATCCTGGGATCCTGGGATCAAGCCCAGCATCAGGCTTCCTGCTCAGCGGGGAGTCTGCCTCTCCCTCTCCCTCTGCCCCTCCTCCCGCTTGTGCTGGAGCACTTGCTGTCTCTCTCTCTGTCAAATAAATAAATAAAATCTTTTAAAAAATCAGCAAACTTGAAGGTGGGCCAACTGAAGTTATTTAGTCTGAAGAGAACTTGTAAAAACAACAACAACATGGGGATTAACATAACAATAAAAAAATTCAAAAAAAAATTCAAAAAAACAACAACAACAACAACAACAACAGAGACTCAGAGGTATGTTGAACACCATTTGGCACTAACATAAACATAATTAAAATCCCAGAAGGAAAGGAGAGAAAGAGGCAGAAATAATATTCTAAGAAAAATTATCTAAAAATTTCCCAAATTCAAGGAAAACTATAATATACACATCCAAGACACTCAATGAATTTCAACTGGGATAAAATCAAAGCTATCCAAACCTAGACGTATCCAAGCTGTTGAAATCCAGTGATCACTCCCCCCAACAATAGCAGAATGCCCATAATTCTCAAGTGCACATAAAACATTTTTCAGGATATACTATATGTTAGGCTGTAAAACAAGCCTCGATAAATTTAAAAGGATGGACATCTTAAAAAAGTATGCTTTCCCACCATAATGGAATTAAATCAGAAATCAATAACAGAAGGAAATTTGGGAAATTTATAAGTGTGCAAAAATTGAACAACACATACCTAAATAACCAGAGGGTCAAGAAGAAATCAGAAGGAAAATGAAAACACAATTTGAGATGAATGAAAGTGGCAATACAACATACCAAAACTTATGGAATGCAGCTAAAGCAGTGTTTAGGATGGAATCTGTACTGTTAATAGCTATGAAAAAATAAAAAGAAGAAGAAAAATCTAAAATCCAAAAACTAATTTTTCATTTTAAGGAGCTAGAAAAAATAAACCCAAGGGAGCAGAAAGAAGGAATTTATGTAGATTAGAATGGAAACATGAAATAGAAATAGTTAGGCAATAAAGAAAATTAATTAAACTGAAAGTTAAATCCTATCTCCCTTGGAAGAGAACAGAGTCTGAATTTGTATCAGATAGTATTATTTTACACACAGCCCTCTCAGTCTCTGAATTTATTATAACCAGCAATACAGGGTAAATTTTGTCCTTAAGACTTGTAGTCATCGGTGCTGATTCTCTGACAAAATTAAATTTGTTTAGTGTCTTACTACTTTGCATTTTATAGGAATATTCTACTTAATTTTTATTTCTATGGTTCATCCACTCAACATTTGCATATTGAGCACCTACTATATGCCAAGAATTTTTCTTGACAATGGGTAAAATGAAGTATTTTACTTTCATTTCCTTTTTCTCAAATGTCTCTAAAAGCTAGTTACTCTTTGTGACCCCTGTAAATTCTTCTTATAACTGATGGCAATAGAGTTGTTTTCCTATTAGAAATATTTACACATTCTCAGAGCTTTTTGTCAATTCATGAATACATTGTGGAAAAATATACTGCAATTCAAAAAATAAAACCATTTAAAGAGATACCATTGTTAATTTTGAAAAAGTTTTAAGTGTAAATGAGTAAAATTAGCACAGGTATAATTTGTGTAAACACACACATGCATGAGCACATATATGGACAACCAAACTAAAATCAATCACAAAACATTTATTTCAACCCATGTAGTTCTCAAATCTGGCAACAGTCCTTTGTTGATTAATTATTCAGGATGGAAGCCATACTCTCCTGCTTTCTTCATTACTCAATCTTGATTCAGCTTCATTTCCTTCTAAGGTTCATTGAGATTAATGATGCACTCCATTTAGCACAACAAAAGAATTCTAATTCTCTGTAAATTTGGAGTTTGTTCTCTTATGAATTGCACTCCTCTGGTAACTAGACAGACTTGAAATACGCTAGTTTTTGTTTGATGACATAAAGGCCAAAAGGAAAGGTCACAGTAGGACTACTTTTAATGAGTTATTAGATAAATACATTTTCTAGATAGTTTAATGCCATCATTAGGCTTCAGAGTAGTTTAAGAAAAATCTTTAAATATGTATGTCAGCTCTCAATTATCTATGCTAATGGAAAGGAACAGCAGTGTGTATAATGCAAAATAGATGAAAATATACACATATTTGACTTAGAGGACACCTGTGTCATATGCTCAGAGAATAAGTAAAATTCAAATCACTCCTTCCTAGTGAGCTGTTTTTGTCATTACATAGTCCATGGTTTTGCTATACTTCTCCTTCTATGCTCTTTTCTAGTCATAATGCTGAACATTATCCTCGTTCAAATTTAAATAATGGTGCTAGCACAAACAAAGAAGTACATAGCCACCTTTGTGTTTTCTAAATCACTTATGCCTCCTTGAGTAGTTGAGAGTGATAACAATATTGTATTATAAAAAGCCTTTCATTACATTTGTTGGGCATAATGCAAGGAGTAAAGACCTCCAGAGAGTCAGGATAGATAAAGGTAGAAGAATTGAATAATACACTGAGGACCTACTAAGGACCATGTATTTAGTGTAATTATTGCTAACAATTAATTCCAAAACCCTGATTCAGTGTTATCACTGTGTGCAAGATAATGTACTAGAAGCTGGGAATCCTATGGTGAGTTTAATGTGTATCAGGAAACACCCGTATCCAAAGAGTAATCATGAGGGGCTCTTGGGTGGCTCAGTCCGTAAAGCATCTGACTCTTCATTTAGGCTCAGGTCATGATCTCTGAGTCATGAGATAGAGCTCTGGGTCTGGCTCTACACTCAGTGGGGAGTCTGCTTCCCTCCCTCTCCCTCTGCCCCTCCCCACCGCTCGTACTCACATGCATATGCACTCTCTCTCTCAAATAAATAAATCAATCTTAAAAAAGAGTAATCATGAATTACTTAATCATGAAATTTGTAATTTATTATTCCAGAAAGGTAAATGTTGAGAGTTAGGGAAACAGGGAAAGAGTGCCTGCCTAGTATAAATAGGAAAGAGGGCAGAAAAGACCTCTGATTAAGTGGTATTTCACTGGTGACCAGATTAACAAGATGAAAAAAAAATTTAAGATGATGTGGGGAGATGACACAGAAAAGCAATATATGTGATGATCTAGAATCAAGATTGTAAGACATTTGAGTCACTCAAAGAATTAATTTCAATATTAGCTTTAAGCCTATAAAGTTGATAAAGAGTTGGGTTCACTGTTGCTTACTTCCAAGGCCACAGTGAGAGCTGTTTCTGGGATGGTATTCCTGGCTTGGAGTGGAAGCCAGACTATACTCTAGAAACATGTCAATACAAACTTTTTTTTTTTCTAAAATTTTCTTGAGTTCTGAAAGGAAAGAAATCTGTATCTTTAAGTGTCCCGTAATTTGACACGATGTCTTTTCTCCTGCTAATAAACATTTACTTGAGCATCTAACTTTGTATTTACGTCTTTTATTTTATTTTTGATAAGAGCTTCCAAAATTATATAAACTTCAGTTTTGCCAAGCCCGTATATCTGCCCTAGCTTTAAGTAAGCAGATAGCAAGTTGAACTCAAGATAACACAGCAATGAAGAACCAATCAGTATGGCTAATTTGATGCATTCCATTTGGTTTTTCCAACTTTTTTTTTTTTTTTTTAAAGATTTTATTTATTTGCGAGAGAGAGAATGAGAGACAGAGAGCATGAGAGGGAGGAGAGTCAGAGGGAGAAGCAGACTCCCCGCTGAGCAGGGAGCCCGATGTGGGACTTGATCCCGGGACTCCAGGATCATGACCTGAACTGAAGGCAGTCGCCTAACCAACTGAGCCACCCAGGCGCCCTAAAATGGACTTTTCTCTTTGAAAAGAACTTATTTATTATACAAGGTTCTGAATACTTTCCAGAATCTTGTGGATTGCAGAGTGTAAAGAGATTGATTAGAAAGGATCTTTGGGCTCGGGTGCCTGGGTGGCTCAGTTTGTTAAGTGTCTGACTCTTGATTTTGGCTCACGTCATGATCTCAGGGTCCTGAGATAAAGCCCTGCATCAGGCTACCCACTGGGCATGGAGCCTGCTTAAGATTCTGTCTTCCTCTGCCTCTCCCTCGCCCCTCATGCTCTCTCTCTCTCTCTTTTTTTTAGAGTTCTATGCACTTTATTTGCACTATTTCATTTAGTTTTCATAGCTATGAAAAACACAATTTTTATCTTCATTTTATAGGTGAAGAAACAGAGGTTAGATAATTTGTTCAAGGTCAATTACCCAAGAGGTTATGACACTAACATATTTGCACAATGTATACAACTGAAATCTTAAGTACCAACTCCATCAAAAACTAACGATGTTTCTCTCTCTCTCTCTTAAAAAAAAAAAAAAAAAAAGGGATGATCATTGAACTCTAAAACATTGGCACTAAAAAATGGGGAAGACTTCCATAAAAGAAACAGGAAACTTGGCTCTGGCTATTTTGGAGTGTTACTTATTTGGTTTCTCTTAAGAGAGAGAAAAAAAATCAAATGTTAAAGTTATAGATACAAGATTTTTTTCTCCCCACATCTTTTCAAATGTTTATCTTTGTTTTTCTTCAAGTTATTATTGTTAAATCTGTTGATAAGAAAAATGTAAAGAATCAAATAGAAAAATAGCAAATGGACCTTAAAATTAGGAGAAGATAGTGGGACATAATAGCTAGGGGTGTGGGCTCCAGAGCTAAGGTGCTTGAGTTCAAATTTGTGGTCAGTTGTGTAACCCTGAATGATTTACTTCTATCAATTTCTTAAGTAAAATGAAGCTAATAATAGCCACTATCTTATCAAGTTGTTAAGAGAATTGTGATCATTTATGTAAACTTTATAGCTCTCAGCAAGCAAGAAGAACCCATTGAAAGCAGGCTGCAGCTATATTAGCAAAAATTCACAGAAAATAGAATATTAACACACACCTTTATTATTAGTGATCAGTGGAATGTAAGTTAAAGTACTGGAATATTGTTTATTTTTTCTATCACATTGGCAAAAAATGATAATTATTTTAGCTAGTAGTGTTGATAGTATTGGGGTAACTTATTTATTCACATTTTCATAATGTCAGAAATGCATATGATATTTTAAAAGGGCAATTTTATAGCAGATATCAAATTTTTACATTTAAATTAAATATAAATCCCTTCACCCTAGCAACAATACTTAAAAAAAATTTATGTGCCAAGAGTAAATATACATGGGTGGATAGCTGGGTACCTTTACAGCATTATTTGAAAGGAAAAAAGGAGATAATCTAAATAGCTGTCAGTACAATATTCATTAAACAAATGTGTTAAGGCCAAACTATATCATATGTGCTTTCAAAAAAAATTAAGTAATTTTGGATATTTATGAAAATACACTGCCTATGCAAAGATTGTATGAAGTAGGTACAATATCAAAGTCATTTTAAGTTTATTTTATCCTGTAAGCAGAAGTTTTAGTAGCAATTTGGATAAGTCATTATAAGTAGAAGAAAAAAACATAGAAACACCATTGGCTTATATATATTTTAGAATTGTAGAATAAGACCTTGCTAACTTAGAACACAACTACAGTTATTAAAAGTTTAAAAGGACTGAATTATTAAAGTGAAAACAAAATAATTAACTTATATTTCTGTAACTTATCAATATTCAGTATTTGCAGAATACTTAATTTATTGCCACAATCTCAGTAGTCTACATAGTACAACAGGTCTTGCTTTAGGAAAAAAAAACAAAACAAAAACCAGTATCAACCTATTTTTGGCACTATAGATATATTGATGTCTCTGTTACTTTTATTCACTCATTTAACAAATTACAACCTACAAATAGTGTGCCAGACACTATTATCAACAACAACAAAACAGGCAACAATCTTTCCCTTATGGAATTTGCATTATTGTTGAAAGAGAGGAGGTAGAATTAAACAAAATGCATTAATTAGACATTTAGTGGGCGAGGAGAGAGAAATATAGATGACACTTCTAGATTTCCTGAAAACAAAACCTGAAACAAGGATTTTGCACAGTAGTTTATTTGGAAGGTAATATAAGCAAGATGTGATAGAGAGTGTATGAAGTGGGAAGGGAAAAACCTAATAAAATGTAGATTATTGAAGTTGATCATATAAACAAAAGAGGCTTGAACCCACAGATACCTCCAGAAGAGGAACAGACAGATTCCTAGAAATGTCCATCCAAAGAGTAGAGGTTGGGACATATCTCCATTCACTGTTGTTTGAGGAACATCCAGAAGACATATGGGGCAGGCTTCAGCTGGCAGTTTCACAACAGATAAGCTGAGGGAATGTACTAGCAGAGCACAAAAACGTCTGCCATTATGTTTGAGACTCATTTTCTTCCCCAGCTTAGCAGGGAGCTAGCTTAATAAAGAGCTGACTCAGCCTAGGTTAAGCTCAGTAGGGAACAGAAGAGGATTGTCCACTTACCATGTTGTGGACATTGTTGAACTAAGAACAAGTGGAAAGGTAGGAGTGAATCTTGAGTGGGTCAAAAGGAAACGTGAGCAAAGGGCAAAGAGATAGTTGGCGTTGACAACTCTTTTACAAAGGTTTTCTATACAGGGATAAGAAAAATGGGGCCATCAAAAGAGGAAGTTTTATTTTGTGTTGTTTTTTTTAAAGACTGCAGCAATAAATCCCCTCTTGTATGCTAATGAGAATATCCCAGTAGAGAGGGTGAAAATTTGATGAAATAGAGACCAAAGAGAGAATTGCTGGTGTGATGTGCTGAAACATCACCTGTTACTTAAGCTGGTGGCTTATCTGTTACTGAGTGAGGATTATGAAATACAAAGATTCACCATATAGCCATCACAGTCTGGTAGGAAGGGAAAGCTTAGAGGCTTACATTACATTGATAGAGCACACTACCGCTTTTGCTTACTTTTCCATAGTGCCTAATGGAGAGTAGGGCTGCAAAATTTCCCAAAAACTACACTTGGTGCTTCCACTGAATAGAGTGGTTAGGTCTGAAGACATCTCTTTTCTCTAGATGCTAGAAAGGTTAATATTCAAATTCCAGGAGTCAATAACAACTAAGGACAAAACTAAATTGAATTACTTCTTTTCTGGAAGTACACAAACTGACAATTTTCTGTTTCATGATACCTTACACTGTTTAATTAAATACATGCACAAAATAATGAAAACAGTTACTATGGCAATACATGGGTAATGCCTTTTTGCTTTTTTAGTAAGTGGGTAATTAACATATTAAAAAATAATTTTATTGTTAAATCAAATAAAAGAAAATCACCTTAGGAGAAATACTTTAGATGAATTCATTGTCATTTCTTCTAATTATCTTTATTTCAGTTCCTCTTTTACATTTTATATTATCGCAGTCATAGACACAATCGCAAATGTTTTTATTTTTTTATTTTTTTAAATTAAAAAAAATTTTTAAAGATTTTATTTATTTGTTTGACAGAAAGAGACACAGCGAGAGAGGGAACACAAGCAGGGGGAGCAGGAGAGGGAGAAGCAGGCTCTCCGTGAGCAGGAGCCTGATGTGGGACTCGATCCCAGGACTCTGGGATCATGACCTGAGCCGAAGGCAGACGCTTAACGACTGAGCCACCCAGGCTCCCTCACAAATGTTTTTAAAGTCACATTTATTTTAAACCACAGCAAGGACATATGGGAACGTTCTTAGCACTTTGGGCTCATATTAGGTCACCATATAGTTATTGAAAACATGAGTTTGTTTATTAACATCAGACAGATCCCTTTATTCCATAGGATTATTTTTTAAGAGACACTGTGTGACAGATATTACATTGAGTCTTAAAGTTCCAGGTTTCAGTCTCATTTTTTCTTTTTTTGAAAAATTTTAATTGCAGTACAGTTCACATACAGTGTTATATTAGTTTCAGGTGTACAATAGAGTGATTTAACAGTTTCATATATTACTTAGTGCTCAGCAAGATAAGTGTACTCTTAATCTTCTTCACCTATTCACCCATCCCCCCACCTACCTCCCCTTTGGTAACTGTCTGTTCTCCCATTCTCATTTAATAATGAGCTTAAAGTCAAAGTGTGTTTTGAGGAGTTGATAGGGATGAGTACAGAGATTTAGACATGCGGAGATGGCCAAGTTGAAGTTGAAAAATCTAGAAAAAGGCAGTAGAATGTAGTTATATTTCCAATGACCTCTGATCTGTTCGAGTTTATTAACATTTTATATGGAGTTCTGATACTCACTTTATGTTTGCACCTGTTTCATCTATTCTGATGCAAATTATTAAGCGATGACAATGATATAGGAAGAAAAATGTGGAAATGTTTGCATAAATCAGATACTGTTGATAAATCATGTAACTCACAGAATTAATGCAATAATGATTGTCACAGACTTCAATATTTTATTTTTCTTTAAAAATAAACTCTAATTTATTACTGCACAACTTACCTAACAATGCATTTTTTTAGGTGTCAACAGAGATGAATCTATAACTTGCACTGATAAAATGCCACAGGTAGCTAGATATATTATAGGATCATAAAATTTATTTCTGCTTATAAACATCCATATGCAATAACATCAAAATTTATTTACATAAACTCGCTATAAATAATTTATTCTATAATGTTATATGCCACTCTCTAAAATCATATAGAATACAATTGAGATGTATTTTTCTAAAAAATAAAATATTTTGCCCTTGATTTTAACATGGCAAATCTTACCTAAGTGTAGTTTCAAATGACATTAATTGACATATTACTTTAGGTTTTATTTTAATTCATTGTCTCAATTGCTAACTGGTCAACTTTACTTGCTTCCTCTGTAATGAATTCAAGAATAAATGTTTCTTTTTCCTGGTAAAAACAGTTGGCTAAAAAAGAACTAATATAGCCAGGACTTAATAAAATAAGAAAAAAATAAATATTACATGACAAGATCTAAGTGAATACATTTAGGGATATAAATGAGTAAATTAGAGATCTCTATATATAATACATGAAAGATTGTGAAGAAAATCATTGTTTTAGGAGATATGCAAATTTAACTAAAAATACTTTAAAATTTGAGGGAATGGGAGGAAAACATTAAACTGGGCATTATGTCTTCTCTGAGACTTGGAAGAAACAGCATGACATATGAGAGCATAATAATTCTGAGGGTCAAAAATTAAATAATTATACTTTGAGATGTTTAGAGATCTAAAATTACTGTTCTTTTTTCTTGTATTCCAGATTTTGGCTATCAAGGAAACCCACTAACCCTAATTGATTATCTTATGTATCATGATCCCTAAAATGTTTTTTGTTGGGAGTAGGTCACAAATTGTTGGTTCTTCTGAGCCTGAAAAGGCTGTGTATGGCACACAGATCTACAAAATTACCCAAAGCTCTAAGTTGATACCTCTTAGGCAGCACAGAAAGGTGGAAATTATAGCTATTTAGGGTAATGGCTACTAGATCATGGTGTCACTAGGGGCAAGATAGAGTGTTAATCAATTAGAAAATTGCTCAATTTACATAATAATATAACTCATGCTGGCAAACAGAAGCTGATATTAGCTGTTGCTGTCCCTTACCCATTTTCCCCATACAAGTAAGTTCAGAGATCCAGACCCTATTGTTTAGAGTGTCTTTCTCTTGAGGAAAGTTCCTGTAATTCTGCTACATCTACACATAGGAAATAATCATTTAAATTTTCCTGAAAGCAATCTACAATCACTTGCTAGAATGGGTATGTACTAAGGAAGGAAGAATAGCCAGATTTTTTATATCTTTTAGATAAGAGTTTTGAATTGACACTAATAAAGACTCAAAGTGCCCTTGTAGTCTTTGACTTAAATAGGAGCTTATGTCTACCAGGTGATAAATGGAAAACTAATCCAAAACTATCTCATAGCTAATCTATTCTGTGAGTATTTCTCCAGTTGGTTACCTATACTTAAAAGTTGGTGTAACCCTCACCTGTAGAATGAGGGTCAGTTCCCTACAGGCATTATGATAGAAGAGATGAAGTGGAAGTTTCTACAACTTGCCTTCACTCAAGTCAAGGTAGTAAACCACAAGAAATATGTTCACAAAAAATTGCAGACATTGGCTCCATCAACAAAAACTTGAAGAATGCAATTATGATAGAGTCCATCATATCAATTTACCTCTGTGATGCTGATAAAAATCAGATGGATATGGCAGTTGAGTATAGAGTATTGCATGCCCAGCGAGGTTATAGCTCCACCATAGCTAATGTGATCAGTTATTGCAACAGATAAACAAAACTTCTGCCATTTGATTTACATGGCATGATTTGGCAAATGTTTTTCTTGATTCTAATAGGAAGAGAGAACCAAAATCAGTTAAGCTGTAATTGGAAAGCAGAGCTCCAATTTATTAGAGAGTTTCAGGGCTCTGTTAACTTCCCTTTCTTTGTCAGAGTAGAGTCATAGACATCTTGATCATCTTAATATTCACCAGAACATCATATCAGTCCATTATATTTAGGTAATTGAATTCCATGAGCAGAAAGTATAAAATATGCTAGATGCTCTATTAGGAAATAATTACCATCTACCATCATCATTACTATCTATGGTAGATGGTAATTGAAGATTGAAGAACCTGTTACATTGGTGAATGTTTTAGGAGTTAAGTGGCTGCAGAATTAACAGCATCTTCCTTCTGAAATAAAGGACAAGTTGCTATACTTCCTATCTCCATCAACTAAGGAACAATAATAAGGCCTAATGGGCTTCTTTGGAGTTTGTAAGCAGCATACCTGGAAATTCTGTTCTGACTTAATTAACAAGTGAGACTGCCTGTTCAAATATGATGCAGGGCAAGAGAGAGTTATACAGCAGGTCTAGTCTGTAAGTTTATCTTTAGCATATGTGAAGGTGCTAAAAGTGTCTGGGGTGGGTAAGTCCCTGGTAAACACCAGTAGGTGCGTTGCAACGTGTACCTATAAGGTTCTGGAGACACACAAGTTTCCATTTGCAAAAGAGCTCTTATTATGTTACTCAGACCCAGACGATGTCAGTTGTTAACTTTAGGGACTAATGGACATTCTCAACATGTTTTAGGGTTGGGTGGGTATAGCAAAAATCCATGGTGTATTGGAAAAGGCATATCAAGCAGACCCAGGAAGCATGAATAAACATGTTGAGAGAAGTGTAGATTTCTATGGCACCTATCTATGTTGCACTGACAACTTTCCAGTTCAGCCTTATGATCTAATGGAGAGTTTCTTTTGAGTAAATGATGGAGAGGGAAAGGACTCAAACCTAGTTCATAGATATGTTACTGTGCTATTGGTGATAGCCAGAAATAATGAGCTATCCCATTACATCCCCTGACCTAACCCTAATACTAACTCTTTAAATACAGAACATAGATTGAAATACCCGCCCTGCCCCCCAATACCCTGAAGGAAAATCTTCCATTAAGTAGTGCTACAAGCAATAATCAGGGCCATTCAAACAATGAGTCCAAGCCTACAATAAGAAACTTAGCGGAATGGAGGTGTCTCATACTCCAAGAAGTCCTTTATTACCTAATGTAGATGGCAATGATGATCTATTAAGATCTGAGGCGATGTAAGGCACTATAATCCAAATCATTATGAAGACAATTTGAAATAAAGTTTTACGTGTTTTATTAAAAATGATGAACCTTACCTTGAGCTATTAGATGATAATATCTAATCATGATATCATGATTAATAAGATATTTATGTAAGTAAACAAGCAAAATGTAGAGATAAACTTTACAATTTTAATAGTATTTAAAGCCATTTGATAGTATTGTTTTATTACCTTATAAAAACTACTTAATGAAATATTTTATGCTGCTTTTGAGTCTAAGAGTTAAATATAGAGTGGAAGTTTGGAATTTTATGGAATTTGTTGATGCTTTTTCAATAATGAAATGTGTGAACTACTTTTTTCATGTCCTTTTAAAGAAATACGTGCTTGAGAAAGTGTAGGTTAAACTGAAAAACACTTTTTTGATGAAAACTGGATTTTATGGAGAAACTAAAAAAGTGAAACCATTAGTAGTATTTCTGCTTTAACTGGAATTCAGAAAAAGAAAGAATGTAAAATCCAACAAAGAATAAGGGATTCTATCATAGGATTTCAGTTAGAATGACCAGTGAAATGCATCTACATCATTTTTATGCAAGCTATTGCAGAATCACCCACATACATACTTAATGTAATTATTGGAAGGTAAAATGAGTATTATAATTTGTGAAGCTTGTCTCAATTAAATTTATCAATATTTGTTAGCTACCTTTCCAGTCCTTATAGATATTAAAATCAAATATCAGAGTAAACAATATAGATCCATATTTTTTAAAATAATAAAGCTTAAATTACATAACTGATAAATAATAATATTATTTTGTTGACAAAATGTTATTGTTAATAGAGATTGATATAATTTGTATTTTCTCTCATACTGTAAAATTTCTACATATTTTTTAAAAATATAATACTGTTTATTTAACTTCAAAAATATTTCAGCATTCTAAACATACAAAAAAATAACAATGTTACAAATTGTGTTCAGTACAGAAGGTTCTTGAACTTTCATTGATGCAGTGGCTCTTTGCTTTGCTGACAGTGAAGAGTTCTATAGTTTGTTGCAGCCACTCTGGAAAACAGTATGGAGGTTCCTCAAAAAGTTGAAAATAGAGCTACCATACGATCCAGCAATTGCACTACTGGGTATTTACCCCAAAGATACAAAAGTAGGGACCCGAAAGGCTACGTGCACCCCGATGTTTATAGCAGCAATGTCCACAATAGCCAAACTGTGGAAAGAGCCAAGATGTCCATCAACAGATGAATGGATAAAGAAGATGTGGTATATATATACAATGGAATATT
Source organism: Phoca vitulina (assembly GCF_004348235.1). Classification (NCBI taxonomy): domain Eukaryota; kingdom Metazoa; phylum Chordata; class Mammalia; order Carnivora; family Phocidae; genus Phoca; species Phoca vitulina. The sequence goes on from NW_022589728.1 coordinate 31,613,301, forward strand.
ATGCAGCCATCAAAAGGAAT
>NW_022589728.1:31613720-31623135 GCF_004348235.1 Phoca vitulina
TGAGGGTTCTAGAGAGGAGGGGGGTGGGAGGATGGGTTAGCCTGGTGATGGGTATTGAGGAGGGCACGTTCTGCATGGAGCACTGGGTGTTATGCACAAACAATGAATCATGGAACACTATATCTAAAACTAATGATGTATGGGGATTAACATAACAATAAAAAAAATTTTAAATAAAAAAAAAAAGAAAAAAAAGAAAAAAAAAAAAACAGTTTAAAACTACTGCACTTAACTAAAAAGGATCCAAACACTTCTCATGCCAGCTGACCCCCCCCTTTTCCACAGCTAAGAATGGCAGCAGAATGCTAGGTCACTATATACAGAAACAAGACAACCTGCAGCTAAATGGATGCCCACTGCAGTGTCCACAGGTCCAGCCTCACAGTGCATGCCCTGAGCTACAGCCCCTCCAAAAGGCATCTTCCCCACAGCCTCAACGCCAAGCAAGGAGCATCAAGCATTTGTCTCGGTTGTTTTGTTCTTTTTACAAACTATAGATATGCATAGTTGATAACTCAGGATTTCTAGCCAATAACCATATAGTTAACACCACTTTACAAATTAAAAAAAAGAACATGCCAGAAAGATCTTTAACTGCCTTGTCACACCAACAGCAAAGTGCACAGAGTGAGGAGAACACGAGAGCCTTTTCATTTTAAAAATGTTTGGAAATATGTACAGCTTTTATACAGTTTCAGGGTGCTCTGGACACCCATGGCCACTTCATGTAAACCACTGACAATTTCTAGAGCACTTTGAGAAACTATAATATGACCATGACCCAATTGTGTAATTAACCCTACAAGGGCAACAGACACACCCCGAGTAAGAAGGGTGTCAATGATGGCGCTCCCTACTCTAAGGTATTCACAAGGAGACAGATCAACAGTTTTTTTTATTCATCCTCCTCCTCCTCTTCTTCCTCCTCATCTTCTTCATCTTCCTCTTCCACCTTTTTCCAGGCAACTTTGGCCGGGACCCTTTGCGCTCTCAAACTTTCCTTTAGATTTATAGTCAGCGACATCCTTCTCGTACTTCTCCTTCAGCTTTGCTGCTTTATTGTTGTAAGGCTGCTTTTCACTGTCACTTAAGTTATTCCACATCTCACCCAGCTTCTTTGCCACATCTCCAATAGAGATAACCAGGGTTTGTAGATTTGATCTTGGGGGCGGAATTCTGAACAGAACAGGAAGAATCCAGATGGTGGCCTTTTGGGGGCAGTAGGGTCCTTCTTCCTCTTGCCTCCCTTAGCTGGTCCATAATCTTTCATTTCCCAATCATAGCGCACTTTATCTTCCTTTGCTATTTCATCAAATTTAGACTTCTCTTTCCCAGACATTGTCTTCCACTTCTCAGAGCACTTCTTGGAAAATTCTGCAAAATTGACAGGGACCTTGGGGTTTTTCTTATGTTCCTCTCTGCACGTCTGCACAAAGAAGGCATAAGCAGACATCTTGCCCTTTGGTTTCTTGGGATCACCTTTAGCCATCCTGACTGTATTGCTCACTAGTCTGGGCAGTGCAGAGCGTGATGCACCAAAATTTCTATATTTTATATTTTGTTTTATACATATTAAGTCCTTGGAATATGTCTATAACATTTGTGTATAAATATACACATTAAGAGTATACAGAAGGAAAGTGTGACGACAGAAATTTGAAGATTCCTACTTTTCCACTGTAGTTTACTTTGATTTACACTGCCACATAGTGCTAAAAATAATTGCCTAATACAGGGAATCTGCACGGTGCCAAAGAATTTAGAAGAGAGTAAATATCTTTATCAGATTAACTTTAAATACATTTTAAAATATGCATAATAATTGTCTCTTTCCCTGTCCGTAATGTTTGGCACTATGCATATTGATCTTAAAAATAATGAGATATCATAGATATCATATCACATATTTTTGGTATTTAAGTTTTTTTAATGAAGTATAATTGACATATAAAATTATGTTAGTTTCAGGTATATAACATAATGATTCACTATTTGTATACATTGCAAGCGATCATCACAATAAGTACAGCCACCATCCTCATATGAAGTTACAAAAAATTATTTTTCTTGTATTGAGAACTTTGAAGAAAGATCTCTCTCAACAACTTTCGAATATGCAATATGGTGTTATTAACTATAATCATCATGCTGTACATTACATCTCCATGACTTATTTATTTTAAAACTGGAAGATTGTATCTCTTGATCTCTTTTGCTCATTTCACCCACCTTAGCTTTGAACTTATATATGGCCTTTATTATACTGAGGTACATTCTGTCTAAACCCAATTTGTTGAGAGTTTTTATCAATAAATGGATGTTGAATTTTGTCATATCATTTTTGTGCATCTACTGAAATGATCGTATGATTTTTATCCTTCATTTTGTTAAGTAATGTATTACGTTGATTGATTTGTGTTCATTGAACCACCCTTGCATCCCTGGACTGAATCCCACTTGATCATAGTGTATGATCCTTTGAATGTATTGCTGAATTCGATTTGCTTTTATTTTGTTGATGATTTTCTCATCTATGTTCATCAGATATTTGGCCTGTAATTTTCATTCTTTTTTTCTGGTGTCCTTGTCTAGTTTTGGTATTAAGGTAATGCTGGCCTAGTAAAATGAATTTGGAAACATTCCTTCCTTTTCAATTTTTTGGAAGAGTTTGAGAAGGGTAGGTATTAAATCTTCTTTGACTATTTGGTGGAATTCATCAGTGAAGCTGTCTGGTCCTGGACTTTTGTTTATTGGCAGGTTTTTGAATACCGATTCAATCTCCTTACAAGTAATCAGTCTATTCATAATTTCTGTTTTTTCATTATTCAGTCTTAGAAGATTGTATGCTTCTAGGAATTTATCCATTTCTTTTTGGTTGTCCAATTGATGGTAGTATCATAGTATTTTTAAAATATTCACAAGCTCAACGGTTCAGCTATATTATCAGGTCCAGGGGTTTAGACATTATTCTTATTCATAGTTTTCTTTAGAAAGATGTCCTGGCCACTTAGGAATTTCCCATGGCCCCACTTAAGAATGGGATTGTGAAGTGTGAGACAGGACAGAGGAAGCATGTTATAATAAGGACAAAGAAAATCAGTGCTCTGGAAACTCAAAACCAATAGAGAGAACATTAGCCAATGAGGCAAGGTAAGACAAAGTACCAAGTTAGCTAAGCCTATTTCTAATATATCTGTTACATTCTCCTATTACTAGCTGAGTTTTCCTAACCAGACCCCAAATCTTTGGTTTTTAAGTGTCCCTTAGCCATTCAGGATCCCCTCTGGTGTAGTCTGCCTATATTTAATCCCTACATCGCCATGTCACAAATCAAAGTTATCTTGGCTGGGCTTCGGTCTCACTCTTCAGACTTATTGTCGGGGTAATGCTACCTCTTCATGAGCTGAGTTTTAATTGGGTACATTCTATAGTGGACATAGTAGCTCTATCCTCACCTAGCTACCAGCTGGACAACATCAAGACATGTAAAAATATGGAGTCTCGAATAGTCCCCAACTCTTACTGTATGCTCTTTTCTTCAATAAAGTTCACCTTCATAGTGTTTTAAGTACGTGGAGTTCATGACTCTTTGGAGTTCATAGATATATAGCTATTAGATGGGAACTTTGGCACAACTGCCCCTAGAGGCTTTTTGGATCTGCTCATGCTTAGAATTACAGCTTTACATGAGTTGCATAAACCTCATATGCAATGTCTAGCACATATGTAACGCAGCATTCCCAGACCAGCTGTTTGGGAAGGGGCTTTTATTATACCCTCATTGATTTGAGATTATTTAAATATGCTTTTCATACACTCGTTATAGATCACTACCACTTTGAAAAAGGAAAATCGTCCTGATCACATATTAGTAAGTTTGAGCTCCTCAGAAGAAATGGTCCATATAAATTGAAGGTATTGTTATGAACATTACACGCACAATATAAATGTACAGGTTTAAGCAGTAAAGTCCTGAAAAATCTCTGCATTTAGCTTAGATTGAGCAACAGATAATCAATAATTATATGCAAATGAATCTTTTATTCAATAGAACCGACCTGCATGACATTTTCAGTGCAAATCAGCAAGTACTACAGAATTAAAAACCCTTAGGGTACCTAGCGGCCAGAACATTTCTTGCATGCATGATGTCTCAAGGAAGTACATTTAGCCTGGTTATACCAGCAATTGCCATTTTGTACAAATGGCAAAAAAAAAAAAAAAAAAAAAAAAATCCATCCAATCACACTACACTTAATTTCACTTAATTTTAATCACAGTGTACTTGCATGGACAGGTTTCTTTTAAACATTGATTTATTCTCTAAATGGAGAGGCATGGTTGTTATTTAAGATCTAATGTTCCCCCCTGGTCACATTTGGGAGGCTTTCCAACAGCAAGGCACAATTGTTATTTAAGATATAACGTGCCTAACCAGTCCCATTTGGGAGCTGTTTCTGGCTGTACTGAGGCTCTTGCCTGCTTGGCAAATAATGAACCCATGCCAGAAAAATTGCATAAATTCCTTAATGTCTCTGTGTACTCTTCCAGAATTAAGCTGAGCTCTTGTTTTCTTCCTATTCTAATTAAAATGCTCAATGAAAGGGGCAACATTTTTATATACCTATATATATGTTTTCTTTTTGGTGCAGCAACCTACTTTGGCTATTTATTTTGGGCATACTTGAAAAATTAATAGAATTCTGAATAGCAAAATCAAGCAAGTCAAAAGGCACAGATTAACTGGGTAAAGTGGTACTTGAGCTCTAGGTTTGCCTTATGAATGAAAAATTGACAAGCACAGTCTCTAGAGTAATAGTAGCTTTCCTAACTCTCAAAGTGGATGATGTCCATCTGGACAAGTGCAGAGCCCCGACATCATTGTACTTTATCTGTTTTAATAAACAGATTTTGTAGCTAAGGCTCCAGGGAAATTATTATTTTACCTCTCTTCCTACAGTTGTTAAATCATGCTCTAGTCTCTAGTATAGCATTAAAATAAAGATATAAGAGAAGATATTTACTCTATTTGATTTTTTAATGTGATAATTTTTATGCAGTAAAATGCACAGATCTTAGGTTTTCAACTTGATTTTTGACAATTTTGTAAATCCATGTAAGTACTACTCAGTAGAGATATATATCATTTTCATCACCCAGAGATGTCCCTTTGTACCCCAATGCAGTCAATTCTCATCCACCTCAAACCCTAACTCTAAGAGGTAACCACTTTATGATTTCTGCCACATGGATTAATTTTGTTGCTGTTGTTCTGAGAATTTAAAAATAGAAGTGGATATGATGCATTATTTTCAGTCTCACTTCTTTCATTCACTTTAATAATTTTGAGATTAATCCATGTTGCTGCCATATATCAGTAGTTCATTCTTTTATATTATTATATGAATATACCAAAATATGTATTTATACAATATCCTGTTGATGGCTTTTTTCTTTTTCTTTTTGTACTATTTTTAATAAAGCTACTTTGTTGGCATTTTTGTTGGCATATGTTTCATTTCTCTTAGGAAAATATTTAAACTGAAATTGTTGAAACGTTGACCAGATATATGTTTAACTTTTTAAGAAATCACCAAAAATTTCTCTAGAATGGTGTTGTTAGGACGCCTGGGTGGCTCAGTTGGTTAAGTGGCTGCCTTCAGCTCAGGTCGTGGTCCCAGGGTCCTGGGATCGAGCCCCTCATCGGGCTCCCTGCTTCTCCCTCTGTCTGCTGCTCCCCCTGCTTCCACTCTCTCTGTCAAATAAGTAAATAAAATCTTTAAAAAAATGGTGTTATTTTATGTTTCCACCAGCAATATATAAACATTTAAGTTGCTTCAAATGTTTGCCAACATTTGCTAATGTCAGGATTTTTTATTTTAACCATTCTAGAGTTTGTGAAATGGTATCTTACTCTTATTTTTCATTTTACAGATGATTACTGTTATTGAAAACATTTTTATGTGCTTTTTGGCCATTTCTGTATCTATTTTCATGAATGAAGTTTTTTAATCCCTTAGAAAGTTTAACAGGACAAATAATTTCAGCATAGTTTAATCAAATGTGCAGACACATATTTTAACAGAATGGGCAAATTGAGAATTTGATATTATCCACTGATATTTTTAAATACGTAGATGAGCAACATTTGAAAAGTAGAGTTTTATAAACTGTTTAGAATGCCATGGTGGAAAAATCCTGAAATTTGATTAAAAAGCCAGTACCAATGAGCCTGAAATGTTTTAATCAATTACAACTACTTTTTTTTTTTTCTATTTTGGTTTATGTGTCAAAAGTTCCATTTGAATATTTCTAGGCTATCAGGACCTATTTTCAGAATAATTTAAGTTATCTGAATAATATGTTTTCAGGATAAGTAAGATGCAAAACAAGCTAAAAATGCAAAGAAATCAGGCTACTTGAACTGTAGATAACTAATGAGTAGAAATCAATCAGAAGATGGTCTTGGGGGCATAATTAGGCAGTCATTGTAAAAAGTGCTTTCCTAAATGCAAGAGTTGAGGCCTGTGGTGCTTTAAATCTAGATGAAAGATGGCTCTAAAATTTTAAGTCTTAAAATATTTCGCTAGTTTCTAATAGAGTGTAATTTACACTGATATATGCGCTCAGAAGTCAACAAAGAATATGAGTTCAAGAACAATTATTTGGGCAATCTTGAGTCAAGCTGTATGAAATGAGACCTACCTTGGTTCGTGCAAGCTTTTCATCAACTGCCACCAAGTGCATATGGTAAAATGTGACATGCCATCTGCTAATTCTACCTCAGCCACATGATGCTTTTAGGTATCATGGTGAAGTTCTTTCATTGGTGTCTGGTTTCTATCCATAAAGTACATTATAAGTTAAATTACTACTAGGGATTTGTTATAAGATCTTTCCAAATACCATCATGAGATAGTGCAAAACCTTCCCATTGTGCAGGTGTTTGTTGGGACATTAGGCTGGAAATCAGAGAAGTCTGAGCCTTCTCATTTCTAGGAAAAGCAGAAAGGAGCACCTATCCTCTTGTTTTCTGTAGATAAGTAGAATTTTAGAATTTTAGAAATTTAAGAAAGTTTAGAAAATTAAGGTTACATTTATCTTTGATTCTAACACACCTCTAGTCAGTGGATTTCTAGTTCTACTCAGTTTTACAGAGTTAGACTTTTAGACTAGTTTTCCAGTTTTTAAGAGCTTCTTTATATCCTGTAATTCCTGTGGTCAAAAACTCTGATCCACACCTGGGGTCAGTTTATAACTCAGAGGAGACACAATGTAACCATTTGATAAAGAAAGATTCTCCTCCAGAATTCAAAGATGCTAAACATAATTCCAAAGTATGGAATTGTCTTCAGGAAGTTGGTGGTCCATCCATTTCAGAACCCCAAGGCCTTCTTGGTCTTTAACTATCTGTGGAAGATGTAGGTGGTGGTCATGATAAAGAACTCCACTGCTCCTAATGGACATCTATCTCTACCCAAGAAAGGAAGACAGGGAATCTGAGCCTGCATCTTTCTTTTCACACTGTGTCAAAGGGAAAGAGGGGGGGTCTGGTCCCCTCTAACATCCAGATAGCCACTGAGAAAGTTCTGGAGATCTCAAGGTACATTCCCAATTTTCTCCAGGTAAACTAAAAGACATCCAGAGAAGAATGACAGAGCATCTAAAACAATAAGTGGTGATTATTGATAAAGTTCCAAGAATCCTTCCTGTTGGTAAATAGCTCAAAACCATAGATGATCTCCCTGTAAATTGTTTCTGGCAGTTTCTGCACAACCAATGAGGTTTTGATCAGATGTGTATATTAGGTCACAGTGGCGGCTACCATGCAGGAAAGACCACTAGGCATAATGGAGCTTCACTGGAAAAAAGTGTCCCAGGTCATCCATGAACAGCATAACAAACTTGCAATGTTCTGAAGGGTAGGTGGGGCCAGCACAGTATACCATTCCCCTTCACAAGGCTTGGAGCCAATGGACAGCCACACCCGTGGCCCACAGCCCCTGCATGCTTTTATCATAGCACTCTGACAAAGTCTAGGGGCACAGTGAGACTAAGACAGAATGCCTTAGCCAGCCTAACATGGAGCGACCACTGGCTGCCAGTTGCCAAGCAATCCTGTTACCCTGTACCATAGTCCTTGGTTGGCCACCCTTGGCCATGTTGGCCTATACTCAGGAGACCCATGACACCAGCCTGAGCTCTCAGGCAGTTGGAAAGTGGGCAGGTCAGGCAGAATTTGCTGAAGTTTTATTCCAGATTTTTAAAATCTTTTTATTGCTGACATGAAGCAGTTCTTTATGTATTCAGGATCCGATCCTTCATCAAATATGCAATGCAAACATTTTATCTCATTCATCGGCTAGCCTATTCATTTGCCAAAGTGACATCAGCAGATATTTTAAGTTTGATGCTTTCTAGTTTTCAATTGTTCTTCTTTAATTGTTAGTGCTTTTGTGAAGCTAAGAAATCTACCTCAAGGTCACAAACATGTTTGGTTATGTTATCTTGTAGAAGCTCTATAATCTTAGCTTTATTTATGTTCATGATTCACCGTGAATTGATTTTTGTCTTGGAAGTAAGTTAGTGTGAGATTCTTTTTTTATTTTCTATACAGATATCCAGGTGTTCCAGACCCATTTCTTGAAAAGGTGCTCCTTTTACTGTTGAATTGCCTTAGCAACTTTTATAAAAATCATGTAAATTTGAGTCTATTTCTGTATTCCATATTTCATTTCATTGATATATTTCTTATCCTTACCCTAATGTACAATATCTCTATAACTCTATTTCTATTGCTTGTATTGAAATCAACTTGTTGACTCTCTCAACATTGCTTAAATTGAAGACTCTTGGCTACTTTAGGATATTTGCATTTTCAGGTAACTTTTTAAATCAATGTCAATTTCTACAGAGAAGATTTCTGAGTTTTGAATGAGATTGTTTTGAACCATTTTGGGAGAAAACAGACAATATTGGGTTTCCCAATCCATAATCATTGTATACCTGCCCATTTACTTAAGTTCTTTCTTAATTTCTCTTAATTTTTTCCTTAATTCATTTACTAATATTTGCAGTATTAGTAAATGTTGTAAGAGAAGACATAGTTCTCTTATTCCATATCTTACAAGAAAAATACTCAATATTGTATAATAAAATATAAAATTATATTAATAAGGGCAGAGTCCACCTTGACCCAAAAGGAGGAAGTCTAAGACTGTTCTATCATTCATAACAATCCTAGCCAGATAATGTCTCTGTCCATGCTGAAGTTTACCCAGATTTGCTTGCAGCCTACTATGGGGAAAAAAATGAAGAAGAAGAAGAAAGAGGAAAAAGAAGAAGAAGAAGAAGGGGAAGAAGAAGGGGAAGAAGAAGGGGAAGAAGAAGAAGAAGAAGAAGAAGAAGAAGAAGA